>NW_027472730.1:0-373211 GCF_030347505.1 Rhynchophorus ferrugineus | reverse complement strand
GAGCCTAAGGTGTAAATTATCGATAGTCCATATCTCGGAACTATAAGAGATAATGCAATTTGGCAACCGGCAATGTAATTAGCATGCCGAATATTACTTGGAATGTGAATTGGAACGAAATCGCCAATAGCTAAGACCATTTTACAATTTGGGCCCAAGTTAGAAGCAGAGCCTAAGGTGTAAATTATCGATAGTCCATATCTCGGAAACTATAAGAGATAATGCAATTTCGCAACCGGCAATGTAATTAGCATGCCGAATATTACTTGGAGTGTGAATTGGAACGAAAATCGCCAATAGATAAGACCATTTTACAATTTGGGCCCAAGTTAGAAGCAGAGCCTAAGGTGTAAATTATCGATAGTCCATATCTCGGAAACTATAAGAGATAATGCAATTTGGCAACCGCAATGTAATTAGCATGCCGAATATTACTTGGAATGTGAATTGGAACGAAATCGCCAATAGATAAGACCATTTTACAATTTGGGCCCAAGTTAGAAGCAGAGCCTAAGGTGTAAATTATCGATAGTCCATATCTCGGAAACTATAAGAGATAATGCAATTTGGCAACCGGCAATGTAATTAGCATGCCGAATATTACTTGGAATGTGAATTGCAACTAAATCGCCAATAGATAAGACCATTTTACAATTTGGGCCCAAGTTAGAAGCAGAGCCTAAGGTGTAAATTATCGATAGTCCAATATCTCGGGAACTATAAGAGATAATGCAATTTGGCAACCGGCAATGTAATTAGCATGCCGAATATTACTTGGAATGTGAATTGGAACGAAATCGCCAATAGATAAGACCATTTTACAATTTGGGCCCAAGTTAGAAGCAGAGCCTAAGGTGTAAATTATTGATAGTCCATATCTCGGAAACTATAAGAGATAATGCAATTTCGCAACCGGCAATGTAATTAGCATGCCGAATATCACTTGGAATGTGAATTGGGACGAAATCGCCAATAGATAAGACCATTTTACAATTTGGGCCCAAGTTAGAAGCAGAGCCTAAGGTGTAAATTATCGATAGTCCATATCTCGGAAACTATAAGAGATAATGCAATTTGGCAACCGGCAATGTAATTAGCATGCCGAATATTACTTGGAATGTGAATTGGAACGAAATCGCCAATAGATAAGACCATTTTACAATTTGGGCCCAAGTTAGAAGCAGAGCCTAAGGTGTAAATTATCGATAGTCCATATCTCGGAAACTATAAGAGATAATGCAATTTGGCAACCGGCAATGTAATTAGCATGCCGAATATTACTTGGAATGTGAATTGGAACGAAATCGCCAATAGGTAAGACCATTTTACAATTTGGGCCCAAGTTAGAAGCAGAGCCTAAGGAGTAAATTATCGATAGTCCCATATCTCGGAAACTATAAGAGATAATTCAATTTGGCAACCGGCAATGTAATTAGCATGCCGAATATTACTTGGAATGTGAATTGGAACGAAATCGCCAATAGATAAGACCATTTTACAATTTGGGCCCAAGTTAGAAGCAGAGCCTAAGGTGTAAATTATCGATAGGTCCATATCTCGGAAACTATAAGAGATAATGCAATTTGGCAAACCGGCAATGTAATTAGCATGCCGAATATTACTTGGAATGTGAATTGGAACGAAATCGCCAATAGATAAGACCATTTTGCAATTTGGGCCCAAGTTAGAAGCAGAGCCTAAGGTGTAAATTATCGATAGTCCATAACTCGGAAACTATAAGAGATAATGCAATTTGGCAACCGGCAATGTAATTATCATGCCGAATATTACTTGGAATGTGAATTGGAACGAAATCGCCAATAGATAAGGCCATTTTACAATTTGGGCCCAAGTTAGAAGCAGAGCCTAAGGTGTAAATTATCGATAGTCCATATCTCGGAAACTATAAGAGATAATGCAATTTGGCAACCGGCAATGTAATTAGCATGCCGAATATTACTTGGAATGTGAATTGGAACGAAATCGCCAATAGATAAGACCATTTTACAATTTGGGAACAAGTTAGAAGCAGAGCTTAAGGTGTAAATTATCGATAGTCCATATCTCGGAAACTATAAGAGATAATGCAATTTGGCAACCGGCAATGTAATTAGCATGCCGAATATTACTTGGAATGTGAATTGAACGAAATCGCCAATAGATAAGACCATTTTACAATTTGGGCCCAAGTTAGAAGCTGAGCCTAAGGTGTAAATTATTGATAGTCCATATCTCGGAAACTATAAGAGATAATGCAATTTCGCAACCGGCAATGTAATTAGCATGCCGAATATCACTTGGAATGTGAATTGGGACGAAATCGCCAATAGATAAGACCATTTTTACAATTTGGGCCCAAGTTAGAAGCAGAGCCTAAGGTGTAAATTATCGATAGTCCATATCTCGGAAACTATAAGAGATAATGCAATTTGGCAACCGGCAATGTAATTAGCATGCCGAATATTACTTGGAATGTGAATTGGAACGAAATCGCCAATAGATAAGACCATTTTACAATTTGGGCCCAAGTTAGAAGCTGAGCCTAAGGTGTAAATTATTGATAGTCCATATCTCGGAAACTATAAGAGATAATGCAATTTCGCAACCGGCAATGTAATTAGCAGGAAGAATATCACTTGGAATGTGAATTGGGACGAAATCGCCAATAGATAAGACGTTTTTACAATTTGGGCCCAAGTTAGAAGCAGAGCCTAAGGTGTAAATTATCGATAGTCCCATATCTCGGAAACTATAAGAGATAATGCAATTTGGCAACCGGCAATGTAATTAGCATGCCGAATATTACTTGGAATGTGAATTGGAACGAAATCGCCAATAGGTAAGACCATTTTACAATTTGGGCCCAAGTTAGAAGCAGAGCCTAAGGTGTAAATTATCGATAGTCCATATCTCGGAAACTATAAGAGATAATTCAATTTGGCAACTGCAATGTAATTAGCATGCCGAATATTACTTGGAATGTGAATTGGAACGAAATCGCCAATAGATAAGACCATTTTACAATTTGGGCCCAAGTTAGAAGCAGAGCCTAAGGTGTAAATTATCGATAGTCCATATCTCGGAAACTATAAGAGATAATGCAATTTGGCAACCGGCAATGTAATTAGCATGCCGAATATTACTTGGAATGTGAATTGAGACGAAATCGCCAATAGATAAGACGATTTTACAATTTGGGCCCAAGTTAGAAGCAGAGCCTAAGGTGTAAATTATCGATAGTCCATATCTCGGAAACTATAAGAGATAATGCAATTTGGCAACCGGCAATGTAATTAGCATGCCGAATATTACTTGGAATGTGAATTGGAACGAAATCGCCAATAGATAAGACCATTTTACAATTTGGGCCCAAGTTAGAAGCAGAGCCTAAGGTGTAAATTATCGATAGTCCATATCTCGGAAACTATAAGAGATAATGCAATTTGGCAACCGGCAATGTAATTAGCATGCCGAATATTACTTGGAATGTGAATTGGAACGAAATCGCCAATAGATAAGACCATTTTACAATTTGGGCCCAAGTTAGAAGCAGAGCCTAAGGTGTAAATTATCGATAGTCCATATCTCGGAAACTATAAGAGATAATGCAATTTGGCAACCGGCAATGTAATTAGCATGCCGAATATTACTTTGGAATGTGAATTGGAACGAAATCGCCAATAGGTAAGACCATTTTACAATTTGGGCCCAAGTTAGAAGCAGAGCCTAAGGTGTAAATTATCGATAGTCCATATCTCGGAAACTATAAGAGATAATGCAATTTGGCAACCGGCAATGTAATTAGCATGCCGAATATTACTTGGAATATGAATTGGAACGAAATCGCCAATAGTAAGACCATTTTACAATTTGGGCCCAAGTTAGAAGCAGAGCCTAAGGTGTAAATTATCGATAGTCCATATCTCGGAAACTATAAGAGATAATTCAATTTGGCAACCGGCAATGTAATTAGCATGCCGAATATTACTTGGAATGTGAATTGGAACGAAATCGCCAATAGATAAGACCATTTTGCAATTTGGGCCCAAGTTAGAAGCAGAGCCTAAGGTGTAAATTATCGATAGTCCATAACTCGGAAACTATAAGAGATAATGCAATTTGGCAACCGGCAATGTAATTAGCATGCCGAATATTACTTGGAATGTGGAATTGGAACGAAATCGCCAATAGATAAGGCCATTTTACAATTTGGCCCAAGTTAGAAGCAGAGCCTAAGGTGTAAATTATCGATAGTCCATATCTCGGAAACTATAAGAGATAATGCAATTTGGCAACCGGCAATGTAATTAGCATGCCGAATATTACTTGGAATGTGAATTGGAACGAAATCGCCAATAGATAAGACCATTTTACAATTTGGGCCCAAGTTAGAAGTTGAGCCTAAGATGTAAATTATTGATAGTCCATATCTCGGAAAACTATAAGAGATAATGCAATTTCGCAACCGGCAATGTAATTAGCATGCCGAATATCACTTGGAATGTGAATTGGGACGAAATCGCCAATAGATAAGACCATTTTACAATTTGGGCCCAAGTTAGAAGCAGAGCCTAAGGTGTAAATTATCGATAGTCCCATATCTCGGAAACTATAAGAGATAATGCAATTTGGCAACCGGCAATGTAATTAGCATGCCGAATATTACTTGGAATGTGAATTGGAACGAAATCGCCAATAGATAAGACCATTTTACAATTTGGGCCCAAGTTAGAAGCTGAGCCTAAGGTGTAAATTATTGATAGTCCATATCTCGGAAACTATAAGAGATAATGCAATTTCGCAACCGGCAATGTAATTAGCAGGCCGAATATCACTTGGAATGTGAATTGGGACGAAATCGCCAATAGATAAGACGATTTTACAATTTGGGCCCAAGTTAGAAGCAGAGCCTAAGGTGTAAATTATCGATAGTCCATATCTCGGAAACTATAAGAGATAATGCAATTTGGCAACCGGCAATGTAATTAGCATGCCGAATATTACTTGGAATGTGAATTGGAACGAAATCGCCAATAGGTAAGACCATTTTACAATTTGGGCCCAAGTTAGAAGCAGAGCCTAAGGTGTAAATTATCGATAGTCCCATATCTCGGAAACTATAAGAGATAATTCAATTTGGCAACCGGCAATGTAATTAGCATGCCGAATATTACTTGGAATGTGAATTGGAACGAAATCGCCAATAGATAAGACCATTTTACAATTTGGGCCCAAGTTAGAAGCAGAGCCTAAGGTGTAAATTATCGATAGTCCATATCTCGGAAACTATAAGAGATAATGCAATTTGGCAACCGCAATGTAATTAGCATGCCGAATATTACTTGGAATGTGAATTGGAACGAAATCGCCAATAGATAAGACGATTTTACAATTTGGGCCCAAGTTAGAAGCAGAGCCTAAGGTGTAAATTATCGATAGTCCATATCTCGGAAACTATAAGAGATAATGCAATTTTGGCAACCGGCAATGTAATTAGCATGCCGAATATTACTTGAAATGTGAATTGGAACGAAATCGCCAATAGATAAGACCATTTTACAATTTGGGCCCAAGTTAGAAGCAGAGCCTAAGGTGTAAATTATCGATAGTCCATATCACGGAAGCTATAAGAGATAATGCAATTTGGCAACCGGCAATGTAATTAGCATGCCGAATATTACTTGGAATGTGAATTGGAACGAAATCGCCAATAGATAAGACCATTTTACAATTTGGGCCCAAGTTAGAAGCAGAGCCTAAGGTGTAAATTATCGATAGTCCATATCTCGGAAACTATAAGAGATAATGAAATTTGGCAACCGCAATGTAATTAGCATGCCGAATATTACTTGGAATGTGAATTGCAACTAAATCGCCAATAGATAAGACCATTTTACAATTTGGGCCCAAGTTAGAAGCAGAGCCTAAGGTGTAAATTTTTCGATAGTCCATATCTCGGGAACTATAAGAGATAATGCAATTTGGCAACCGGCAATGTAATTAGCATGCCGAATATTACTTGGAATGTGAATTGGAACGAAATCGCCAATAGATAAGACCATTTTACAATTTGGGCCCAAGTTAGAAGCAGAGCCTAAGGTGTAAATTATTGATAGTCCATATCTCGGAAACTATAAGAGATAATGCAATTTCGCAACCGGCAATGTAATTAGCATGCCGAATATCACTTGGAATGTGAATTGGGACGAAATTGCCAATAGATAAGACCATTTTACAATTTGGGCCCAAGTTAGAAGCAGAGCCTAAGGTGTAAATTATCGATAGTCCATATCTCGGAAACTATAAGAGATAATGCAATTTGGCAACCGGCAATGTAATTAGCATGCCGAATATTACTTGGAATGTGAATTGGAACGAAATCGCCAATAGATAAGACCATTTTACAATTTGGGCCCAAGTTAGAAGCAGAGCCTAAGGTGTAAATTATCGATAGTCCATATCTCGGAAACTATAAGAGATAATGCAATTTGGCAACCGGCAATGTAATTAGCATGCCGAATATTACTTGGAATGTGAATTGGAACGAAATCGCCAATAGGTAAGACCATTTTACAATTTGGCCCAAGTTAGAAGCAGAGCCTAAGGTGTAAATTATCGATAGTCCATATCTCGGAAACTATAAGAGATAATGCAATTTGGCAACCGGCAATGTAATTAGCATGCCGAATATTACTTGGAATGTGAATTGGAACGAAATCGCCAATAGATAAGACGATTTTACAATTTGGGCCCAAGTTAGAAGCAGAGCCTAAGGTGTAAATTATCGATAGTCCATATCTCGGAAACTATAAGAGATAAATGCAATTTGGCAACCGGCAATGTAATTAGCATGCCGAATATTACTTGGAATGTGAATTGGAACGAAATCGCCAATAGATAAGACCATTTTACAATTTGATCCCAAGTTAGAAGCAGAGCCTAAGGTGTAAATTATCGATAGTCCATATCTCGGAAACTATAAGAGATAATGCAATTTGGCAACCGGCAATGTAATTAGCATGCCGAATATTACTTGGAATGTGAATTGGAACGAAATCGCCAATAGATAAGACCATTTTACAATTTGGGCCCAAGTTAGAAGCAGAGCCTAAGGTGTAAATAATCGATAGTCCATATCTCGGAAACTATAAGAGATAATGAAATTTGGCAACCGGCAATGTAATTAGCATGCCGAATATTACTTGGAATGTGAATTGCAACTAAATCGCCAATAGATAAGACCATTTTACAATTTGGGCCCAAGTTAGAAGCAGAGCCTAAGGTGTAAATTTTCGATAGTCCATATCTCGGGAACTATAAGAGATAATGCAATTTGGCAACCGGCAATGTAATTAGCATGCCGAATATTACTTGGAATGTGAATTGGAACGAAATCGCCAATAGATAAGACCATTTTACAATTTGGGCCCAAGTTAGAAGCAGAGCCTAAGGTGTAAATTATTGATAGTCCATATCTCGGAAACTATAAGAGATAATGCAATTTCGCAACCGGCAATGTAATTAGCATGCCGAATATCACTTGGAATGTGAATTGGGACGAAATCGCCAATAGATAAGACCATTTTACAATTTGGGCCCAAGTTAGAACAGAGCCTAAGGTGTAAATTATCGATAGTCCATATCTCGGAAACTATAAGAGATAATGCAATTTGGCAACCGGCAATGTAATTAGCATGCCGAATATTACTTGGAATGTGAATTGGAACGAAATCGCCAATAGATAAGACCATTTTACAATTTGGGGCCCAAGTTAGAAGCAGAGCCTAAGGTGTAAATTATCGATAGTCCATATCTCGGAAACTATAAGAGATAATGCAATTTGGCAACCGGCAATGTAATTAGCATGCCGAATATTACTTGGAATGTGAATTGGAACGAAATCGCCAATAGGTAAGACCATTTTACAATTTGGGCCCAAGTTAGAAGCAGAGCCTAAGGTGTAAATTATCGATAGTCCATATCTCGGAAACTATAAGAGATAATTCAATTTGGCAACCGGCAATGTAATTAGCATGCCGAATATTACTTGGAATGTGAATTGGAACGAAATCGCCAATAGATAAGACCATTTTACAATTTGGGGCCCAAGTTAGAAGCAGAGCCTAAGGTGTAAATTATCGATAGTCCATATCTCGGAAACTATAAGAGATAATGCAATTTGGCAACCGGCAATGTAATTAGCATGCCGAATATTACTTGGAATGTGAATTGGAACGAAATCGCCAATAGATAAGACCATTTTACAATTTGGGAACAAGTTAGAAGCAGAGCTTAAGGTGTAAATTATCGATAGTCCATATCTCGGAAACTATAAGAGATAATGCAATTTGGCAACCGGCAATGTAATTAGCATGCCGAATATTACTTGGAATGTGAATTGGAACGAAATCGCCAATAGATAAGACCATTTTACAATTTGGGCCCAAGTTAGAAGCTGAGCCTAAGGTGTAAATTATTGATAGTCCATATCTCGGAAACTATAAGAGATAATGCAATTTCGCAACCGGCAATGTAATTAGCATGCCGAATATCACTTGGAATGTGAATTGGGACGAAATCGCCAATAGATAAGACCATTTTACAATTTGGGCCCAAGTTAGAAGCAGAGCCTAAGGTGTAAATTATCGATAGTCCATATCTCGGAAACTATAAGAGATAATGCAATTTGGCAACCGGCAATGTAATTAGCATGCCGAATATTACTTGGAATGTGAATTGGAACGAAATCGCCAATAGATAAGACCATTTTACAATTTGGGCCCAAGTTAGAAGCTGAGCCTATGGTGTAAATTATTGATAGTCCATATCTCGGAAACTATAAGAGATAATGCAATTTCGCAACCGGCAATGTAATTAGCAGGCCGAATATCACTTGGAATGTGAATTGGGACGAAATCGCCAATAGATAAGACGATTTTACAATTTGGGCCCAAGTTAGAAGCAGAGCCTAAGGTGTAAATTATCGATAGTCCATATCTCGGAAACTATAAGAGATAATTCAATTTGGCAACTGCAATGTAATTAGCATGCCGAATATTACTTGGAATGTGAATTGGAACGAAATCGCCAATAGATAAGACCATTTTACAATTTGGGCCAAGTTAGAAGCAGAGCCTAAGGTGTAAATTATCGATAGTCCATATCTCGGAAACTATAAGAGATAATGCAATTTGGCAACCGGCAATGTAATTAGCATGCCGAATATTACTCGGAATGTGAATTGGAACGAAATCGCCAATAGATAAGACGATTTTACAATTTGGGCCCAAGTTAGAAGCAGAGCCTAAGGTGTAAAATTATCGATAGTCCATATCTCGGAAACTATAAGAGATAATGCAATTTGGCAACCGGCAATGTAATTAGCATGCCGAATATTACTTGGAATGTGAATTGGAACGAAATCGCCAATAGATAAGACCATTTTACAATTTGGGCCCAAGTTAGAAGCAGAGCCTAAGGTGTAAATTATCGATAGTCCATATCTCGGAAACTATAAGAGATAATGCAATTTGGCAACCGGCAATGTAATTAGCATGCCGAATATTACTTGGAATGTGAATTGGAACGAAATCGCCAATAGATAAGACCATTTTACAATTTGGGCCCAAGTTAGAAGCAGAGCCTAAGGTGTAAATTATCGATAGTCCATATCTCGGAAACTATAAGAGATAATGCAATTTGGCAACCGGCAATGTAATTAGCATGCCGAATATTACTTGGAATGTGAATTGGAACGAAATCGCCAATAGGTAAGACCATTTTACAATTTGGGCCCAAGTTAGAAGCAGAGCCTAAGGTGTAAATTATCGATAGTCCATATCTCGGAAACTATAAGAGATAATGCAATTTGGCAACCGGCAATGTAATTAGCATGCCGAATATTACTTGGAATATGAATTGGGAATGAAATCGCCAATAGGTAAGACCATTTTACAATTTGGGCCCAAGTTAGAAGCAGAGCCTAAGGTGTAAATTATCGATAGTCCATATCTCGGAAACTATAAGAGATAATTCAATTTGGCAACCGGCAATGTAATTAGCATGCCGAATATTACTTGGAATGTGAATTGGAACGAAATCGCCAATAGATAAGACCATTTTGCAATTTGGGCCCAAGTTAGAAGCAGAGCCTAAGGTGTAAATTATCGATAGTCCATAACTCGGAAACTATAAGAGATAATGCAATTTGGCAACCGGCAATGTAATTAGCATGCCGAATATTACTTGGAATGTGAATTGGAACGAAATCGCCAATAGATAAGGCCATTTTACAATTTGGGCCCAAGTTAGAAGCAGAGCCTAAGGTGTAAATTATCGATAGTCCATATCTCGGAAACTATAAGAGATAATGCAATTTGGCAACCGGCAATGTAATTCGCATATCGAATATTACTTGGACTGTGAATTGGAACGAAATCGCCAATAGATAAGACCATTTTACAATTTGGGAACAAGTTAGAAGCAGAGCTTAAGGTGTAAATTATCGATAGTCCATATCTCGGAAACTATAAGAGATAATGCAATTTGGCAACCGGCAATGTAATTAGCATGCCGAATATTACTTGGAATGTGAATTGGAACGAAATCGCCAATAGATAAGACCATTTTACAATTTGGGCCCAAGTTAGAAGTTGAGCCTAAGGTGTAAATTATTGATAGTCCATATCTCGGAAACTATAAGAGATAATGCAATTTCGCAACCGGCAATGTAATTAGCATGCCGAATATCACTTGGAATGTGAATTGGAACGAAATCGCCAATAGATAAGACCATTTTACAATTTGGGCCCAAGTTAGAAGCTGAGCCTAAGGTGTAAATTATTGATAGTCCATATCTCGGAAACTATAAGAGATAATGCAATTTCGCAACCGGCAATGTAATTAGCAGGCCGAATATCACTTGGAATGTGAATTGGGACGAAATCGCCAATAGATAAGACGATTTTACAATTTGGGCCCAAGTTAGAAGCAGAGCCTAAGGTGTAAATTATCGATAGTCCATATCTCGGAAACTATAAGATATAATGCAATTTGGCAACCGGCAATGTAATTAGCATGCCGAATATTACTTGGAATGTGAATTGGAACGAAATCGCCAATAGGTAAGACCATTTTACAATTTGGGCCCAAGTTAGAAGCAGAGCCTAAGGTGTAAATTATCGATAGTCCATATCTCGGAAACTATAAGAGATAATTCAATTTGGCAACCGGCAATGTAATTAGCATGCCGAATATTACTTGGAATGTGAATTGGAACGAAATCGCCAATAGATAAGACCATTTTACAATTTGGGCCCAAGTTAGAAGCAGAGCCTAAGGTGTAAATTATCGATAGTCCATATCTCGGAAACTATAAGAGATAATGCAATTTGGCAACCGGCAATGTAATTAGAATGCCGAATATTACTTGGAATGTGAATTGGAACGAAATCGCCAATAGATAAGACGATTTTACAATTTGGGCCCAAGTTAGAAGCAGAGCCTAAGGTGTAAATTATCGATAGTCCATATCTCGGAAACTATAAGAGATAATGCAATTTGGCAACCGGCAATGTAATTAGCATGCCGAATATTACTTGGAATGTGAATTGGAACGAAATCGCCAATAGATAAGACCATTTTACAATTTGGGCCCAAGTTAGAAGCAGAGCCTAAGGTGTAAATTATCGATAGTCCATATCTCGGAAACTATAAGAGATAATGCAATTTGGCAACCGGCAATGTAATTAGCATGCCGAATATTACTTGGAATGTGAATTGGAACGAAATCGCCAATAGATAAGACCATTTTACAATTTGGGCCCAAGTTAGAAGCAGAGCCTAAGGTGTAAATTATCGATAGTCCATATCTCGGAAACTATAAGAGATAATGCAATTTGGCAACCGGCAATGTAATTAGCATGCCGAATATTACTTGGAATGTGAATTGGAACGAAATCGCCAATAGATAAGACCATTTTACAATTTGGGCCCAAGTTAGAAGCAGAGCCTAAGGTGTAAATTATCGATAGTCCATATCTCGGAAACTATAAGAGATAATGCAATTTGGCAACCGGCAATGTAATTAGCATGCCGAATATTACTTGGAATGTGAATTGGAACGAAATCGCCAATAGGTAAGACCATTTTACAATTTGGGCCCAAGTTAGAAGCAGAGCCTAAGGTGTAAATTATCGATAGTCCATATCTCGGAAACTATAAGAGATAATTCAATTTGGCAACCGGCAATGTAATTAGCATGCCGAATATTACTTGGAATGTGAATTGGAACGAAATCGCCAATAGATAAGACCATTTTACAATTTGGGCCCAAGTTAGAAGCAGAGCCTAAGGTGTAAATTATCGATAGTCCATATCTCGGAAACTATAAGAGATAATGCAATTTGGCAACCGGCAATGTAATTAGCATGCCGAATATTACTTGGAATGTGAATTGGAACGAAATCGCCAATAGATAAGACCATTTTGCAATTTGGGCCCAAGTTAGAAGCAGAGCCTAAGGTGTAAATTATCGATAGTCCATAACTCGGAAACTATAAGAGATAATGCAATTTGGCAACCGGCAATGTAATTAGCATGCCGAATATTACTTGGAATGTGAATTGGAACGAAATCGCCAATAGGTAAGACCATTTTACAATTTGGGCCCAAGTTAGAAGCAGAGCCTAAGGTGTAAATTATCGATAGTCCATATCTCGGAAACTATAAGAGATAATTCAATTTGGCAACCGGCAATGTAATTAGCATGCCGAATATTACTTGGAATGTGAATTGGAACGAAATCGCCAATAGATAAGACCATTTTACAATTTGGGCCCAAGTTAGAAGCAGAGCCTAAGGTGTAAATTATCGATAGTCCATATCTCGGAAACTATAAGAGATAATGCAATTTGGCAACCGGCAATGTAATTAGCATGCCGAATATTACTTGGAATGTGAATTGGAACGAGATCGCCAATAGATAAGACGATTTTACAATTTGGGCCCAAGTTAGAAGCAGAGCCTAAGGTGTAAATTATCGATAGTCCATATCTCGGAAACTATAAGAAATAATGCAATTTGGCAATCGGCAATGTAATTAGCATGCCGAATATTACTTGGAATGTGAATTGGAACGAAATCGCCAATAGAAAAGACCATTTTACAATTTGGGCCCAAGTTAGAAGCAGAGCCTAAGGTGTAAATTATCGATAGTCCATATCTCGGAAACTATAAGAGATAATGCAATTTGGCAACCGGCAATGTAATTAGCATGCCGAATATTACTTGGAATGTGAATTGGAACGAAATCGCCAATAGATAAGGCCATTTTACAATTTGGGCCCAAGTTAGAAGCAGAGCCTAAGGTGTAAATTAACGATAGTTAATATCTCGGAAACTCTAAGAGATAATGCAATTTGGCAACCGGCAATGTAATTAGCATGCCGAATATTACTTGGAATGTGAATTTTAACGAAATCGCCAATAGATAAGACCATTTTACAATTTGGGCCCAAGTTAGAAGCAGAGCCTAAGGTGTAAATTATCGATAGTCCATATCTCGGGAACTATAAGAGATAATGCAATTTGGCAACCGGCAATGTAATTAGCATGCCGAATATTACTTGGAATGTGAATTGGAACGAAATCGCCAATAGATAAGACCATTTTACAATTTGGGCCCAAGTTAGAAGCAGAGCCTAAGTTGTAAATTATCGATAGTCCATATCTCGGAAACTATAAGAGATAATGCAATTTGGCAACCGGCAATGTAATTAGCATGCCGAATATTACTTGGAATGTGAATTGGAACGAAATCGCCAATAGATAAGACCATTTTACCATTTGGGCCCAAGTTAGAAGCAGAGCCTAAGGTGTAAATTATCGATAGTCCATATCTCGGAAACTATAAGAGATAATGCAATTTGGCAACCGGCAATGTAATTAGCATGCCGAATATTACTTGGAATGTGAATTGGAACGAAATCGCCAATAGATAAGACCATTTTACAATTTGGACCCAAGTTAGAAGCAGAGCCTAATGTGTAAATTATTGATAGTCCATATCTCGGAAACTATAAGAGATAATGCAATTTCGCAACCGGCAATGTAATTAGCATGCCGAATATCACTTGGAATGTGAATTGGGACGAAATCGCCAATAGATAAAACCATTTTACAATTTGGGCCCAAGTTAGAAGCAGAGCCTATGGTGTAAATTATCGATAGTCCATATCTCGGAAACTATAAGAGATAATGCAATTTGGCAACCGGCAATGTAATTAGCATGCCGAATATTACTTGGAATGTGAATTGGAACGAGATCGCCAATAGATAAGACGATTTTACAATTTGGGCCCAAGTTAGAAGCAGAGCCTAAGGTGTAAATTATCGATAGTCCATATCTCGGAAACTATAAGAAATAATGCAATTTGGCAACCGGAAATGTAATTAGCATGCCGAATATTACTTGGAATGTGAATTGGAACGAAATCGCCAATAGATAAGACCATTTTACAATTTGGGCCCAAGTTAGAAGCAGAGCCTAAGGTGTAAATTATCGATAGTCCATATCTCGGAAACTATAAGAGATAATGCAATTTGGCAACCGGCAATGTAATTAGCATGCCGAATATTACTTGGAATGTGAATTGGAACGAAATCGCCAATAGATAAGGCCATTTTACAATTTGGGCCCAAGTTAGAAGCAGAGCCTAAGGTGTAAATTATCGATAGTCCATATCTCGGGAACTATAAGAGATAATGCAATTTGGCAACCGGCAATGTAATTAGCATGCCGAATATTACTTGGAATGTGAATTGGAACGAAATCGCCAATAGATAAGACCATTTTACAATTTGGGCCCAAGTTAGAAGCAGAGCCTAAGGTGTAAATTATCGATAGTCCATATCTCGGAAACTATAAGAGATAATGCAATTTGGCAACCGGCAATGTAATTAGCATGCCGAATATTACTTGGAATGTGAATTGGAACGAAATCGCCAATAGATAAGACCATTTTACAATTTGGGCCCAAGTTAGAAGCAGAGCCTAAGGTGTAAATTGTCGATAGTCCATATCTCGGAAACTATAAGAGATAATGCAATTTGGCAACCGGCAATGTAATTAGCATGCCGAATATTACTTGGAATGTGAATTGGAACGAAATCTCCAATAGATAAGACCATTTTACAATTTGGGCCCAAGTTAGAAGCAGAGCCTAAGGTGTAAATTATCGATAGTCCATATCTCGGAAACTATAAGAGATAATGCAATTTGGCAACCGGCAATGTAATTAGCATGCCGAATATTTCTTGGAATGTGAGTTGGAACGAAATCGCCAATAGATAAGACCATTTTACAATTTGGACCCAAGTTAGAAGCAGAGCCTAAGATGTAAATTATTGATAGTCCATATCTCGGAAACTATAAGAGATAATGCAATTTCGCAACCGGCAATGTAATTAGCATGCCGAATATCACTTGGAATGTGAATTGGGACCAAATCGCCAATAGATAAGACCATTTTACAATTTGGGCCCAAGTTAGAAGCAGAGCCTAAGGTGTAAATTATCGATAGTCCATATCTCGGAAACTATAAGAGATAATGCAATTTGGCAACCGGCAATGTAATTAGCATGCCGAATATTACTTGGAATGTGAATTGGAACGAAATCGCCAATAGATAAGACCATTTTACAATTTGGGCCCAAGTTAGAAGCAGAGCCTAAGGTGTAAATTATCGATAGTCCATATCTCGGAAACTATAAGAGATAATGCAATTTGGCAACCGGCAATGTAATTAGCATGCCGAATATTACTTGGAATGTGAATTGGAACGAAATCGCCAATAGATAAGACCATTTTACAATTTGGGCCCAAGTTAGAAGCAGAGCCTAAGGTGTAAATTATCGATAGTCCATATCTCGGAAACTATAAGAGATAATGCAATTTGGCAACCGGCAATGTAATTAGCATGCCGAATATTACTTGGAATGTGAATTGGAACGAAATCGCCAATAGATAAGACCATTTTACAATTTGAACCCAAGTTAGAAGCAGAGCCTAAGGTGTAAATTATTGATAGTCCATATCTCGGAAACTATAAGAGATAATGCAATTTCGCAACCGGCAATGTAATTAGCATGCCGAATATCACTTGGAATGTGAATTGGGACGAAATCGCCAATAGATAAGACCATTTTACAATTTGGGCCCAAGTTAGAAGCACAGCCTAAGGTGTAAATTATCGATAGTCCATATCTCGGAAACTATAAGAGATAATGCAATTCGGCAACCGGCAATGTAATTAGCATGCCGAATATTACTTGGAATGTGAATTGGAACGAAATCGCCAATAGATAAGACCATTTTACAATTTGGGCCCAAGTTAGAAGGAGAGCCTAAGGTGTAAATTATCGATAGTCCATATCTCGGAAACTATAAGTGATAATGCAATTTGGCAACCGGCAATGTAATTAGCATGCCGAATATTACTTGGAATTTGAATTGGAACGAAATCGCCAATAGATAAGGCCATTTTACAATTTGGGCCCAAGTTAGAAGCAGAGCCTAAGGTGTAAATTAACGATAGTTAATATCTCGGAAACTATAAGAGATAATGCAATTTGGCAACCGGCAATGTAATTAGCATGCCGAATATTACTTGGAATGTGAATTGGAACGAAATCGCCAATAGATAAGACCATTTTACAATTTGGGCCCAAGTTAGAAGCAGAGCCTAAGGTGTAAATTATCGATAGTCCATATCTCGGGAACTATAAGAGATAATGCAATTTGGCAACCGGCAATGTAATTAGCATGCCGAATATTACTTGGAATGTGAATTGGAACGAAATCGCCAATAGATAAGACCATTTTACAATTTGGGCCAAGTTAGAAGCAGAGCCTAAGGTGTAAATTATCGATAGTCCATATCTCGGAAACTATAAGAGATAATGCAATTTGGCAACCGGCAATGTAATTAGCATGCCGAATATTACTTGGAATGTGAATTGGAACGAAATCGCCAATAGATAAGACCATTAGGTTCGTCCATCGATCGATGGACGAACCTAATTTGTTCCCAAGTTAGAAGCAGAGCCTAAGGTGTAAATTATCGATAGTCCATATCTCGGAAACTATAAGAGATAATGCAATTTGGCAACCGGCAATGTAATTAGCATGCCGAATATTACTTGGAATGTGAATTGGAACGAAATCGCCAATAGATAAGACCATTTTACAATTTGGGCCCAAGTTAGAAGCAGAGCCTAAGGTGTAAATTATCGATAGTCCATATCTCGGAAACTATAAGAGATAATGCAATTTGGCAACCGGCAATGTAATTAGCATGCCGAATATTACTTGGAATGTGAATTGGAACGAAATCGCCAATAGATAAGACCATTTTACAATTTGGGCCCAAGTTAGAAGCTGAGCCTAAGGTGTAAATTATCGATAGTCCATATCTCGGAAACTATAAGAGATAATGCAATTTGGCAACCGGCAATGTAATTAGCATGCCGAATATTACTTGGAGTGTGAATTGGAACGAAATCTCCAATAGATAAGACCATTTTACAATTTGGGCCCAAGTTAGAAGCAGAGCCTAAGGTGTAAATTATCGATAGTCCATATCTCGGAAACTATAAGAGATAATGCAATTTGGCAACCGGCAATGTAATTAGCATGCCGAATATTTCTTGGAATGTGAGTTGGAACGAAATCGCCAATAGATAAGACCATTTTACAATTTGGACCCAAGTTAGAAGCAGAGCCTAAGATGTAAATTATTGATAGTCCATATCTCGGAAACTATAAGAGATAATGCAATTTCGCAACCGGCAATGTAATTAGCATGCCGAATATTACTTGGAATGTGAATTGGAACGAAATCGCCAATAGATAAGACCATTTTACAATTTGGGCCCAAGTTAGAAGCAGAGCCTAAGGTGTAAATTATCGATAGTCCATATCTCGGAAACTATAAGAGATAATGCAATTTGGCAACCGGCAATGTAATTAGCATGCCGAATATTACTTGGAATGTGAATTGGAACGAAATCGCCAATAGATAAGACCATTTTACAATTTGGGCCCAAGTTAGAAGCAGAGCCTAAGGTGTAAATTATCGATAGTCCATATCTCGGAAACTATAAGAGATAATGCAATTTGGCAACCGGCAATGTAATTAGCATGCCGAATATTACTTGGAATGTGAATTGGAACGAAATCGCCAATAGATAAGACCATTTTACAATTTGGACCCAAGTTAGAAGCAGAGCCTAAGGTGTAAATTATTGATAGTCCATATCTCGGAAACTATAAGAGATAATGCAATTTCGCAACCGGCAATGTAATTAGCATGCCGAATATCACTTGGAATGTGAATTGGGACGAAATCGCCAATAGATAAGACCATTTTACAATTTGGGCCCAAGTTAGAAGCAGAGCCTAAGGTGTAAATTATCGATAGTCCATATCTCGGAAACTATAAGAGATAATGCAATCTGGCAACCGGCAATGTAATTAGCATGCCGAATATTACTTGGAATGTGAATTGGAACGAAATCGCCAATAGATAAGACCATTTTACAATTTGGGCCCAAGTTAGAAGCAGAGCCTAAGGTGTAAATTATCGATAGTCCATATCTCGGAAACTATAAGAGATAATGCAATTTGGCAACCGGCAATGTAATTAGCATGCCGAATATTACTTGGAATGTGAATTGGAACGAAATCGCCAATAGATAAGACCATTTTACAATTTGGACCCAAGTTAGAAGCAGAGCCTAAGGTGTAAATTATTGATAGTCCATATCTCGGAAACTATAAGAGATAATGCAATTTCGCAACCGGCAATGTAATTAGCATGCCGAATATCACTTGGAATGTGAATTGGGACGAAATCGCCAATAGATAAGACCATTTTACAATTTGGGCCCAAGTTAGAAGCAGAGCCTAAGGTGTAAATTATCGATAGTCCATATCTCGGAAACTATAAGAGATAATGCAATTTGGCAACCGGCAATGTAATTAGCATGCCGAATATTACTTGGAATGTGAATTGGAACGAAATCGCCAATAGGTAAGACCATTTTACAATTTGGGCCCAAGTTAGAAGCAGAGCCTAAGGTGTAAATTATCGATAGTCCATATCTCGGAAACTATAAGAGATAATGCAATTTGGCAAACGGCAATGTAATTAGCATGCCGAATATTACTTGGAATGTGAATTGGAACGAAATCGCCAATAGATAAGACCATTTTACAATTTGGGAGCAAGTTAGAAGCAGAGCCTAAGTTGTAAATTATCGATAGTCCATATCTCGGAAACTATAAGAGATAATGCAATTTCGCAACCGGCAATGTAATTAGCATGCCGAATATTACTTGGAATGTGAATTGGAACGAAATCGCCAATAGATAAAACCATTTTACAATTTGGGCCCAAGTTAGAAGCAGAGCCTAAGGTGTAAATTATCGATAGTCCATATCTCGGAAACTATAAGAGATAATGCAATTTGGCAACCGGCAATGTAATTAGCATGCCGAATATTACTTGGAATGTGAATTGGAACGAAATCGCCAATAGATAAGACCATTTTACAATTTGGACCCAAGTTAGAAGCAGAGCCTAAGGTGTAAATTATTGATAGTCCATATCTCGGAAACTATAAGAGATAATGCAATTTCGCAACCGGCAATGTAATTAGCATGCCGAATATCACTTGGAATGTGAATTGGGACGAAATCGCCAATAGATAAGACCATTTTACAATTTGGGCCCAAGTTAGAAGCAGAGCCTAAGGTGTAAATTATCGATAGTCCATATCTCGGAAACTATAAGAGATAATGCAATCTGGCAACCGGCAATGTAATTAGCATGCCGAATATTACTTGGAATGTGAATTGGAACGAAATCGCCAATAGATAAGACCATTTTACAATTTGGGCCCAAGTTAGAAGCAGAGCCTAAGGTGTAAATTATCGATAGTCCATATCTCGGAAACTATAAGAGATAATGCAATTTGGCAACCGGCAATGTAATTAGCATGCCGAATATTACTTGGAATGAGAATTGGAACGAAATCGCCAATAGATAAGACCATTTTACAATTTGGACCCAAGTAAGAAGCAGAGCCTAAGGTGTAAATTATTGATAGTCCATATCTCGGAAACTATAAGAGATAATGCAATTTCGCAACCGGCAATGTAATTAGCATGCCGAATATCACTTGGAATGTGAATTGGGACGAAATCGCCAATAGATAAGACCATTTTACAATTTGGGCCCAAGTTAGAAGCAGAGCCTAAGGTGTAAATTATCGATAGTCCATATCTCGGAAACTATAAGAGATAATGCAATTTGGCAACCGGCAATGTAATTAGCATGCCGAATATTACTTGGAATGTGAATTGGAACGAAATCGCCAATAGGTAAGACCATTTTACAATTTGGGCCCAAGTTAGAAGCAGAGCCTAAGGTGTAAATTATCGATAGTCCATATCTCGGAAACTATAAGAGATAATGCAATTTGGCAAACGGCAATGTAATTAGCATGCCGAATATTACTTGGAATGTGAATTGGAACGAAATCGCCAATAGATAAGACCATTTTACAATTTGGGAGCAAGTTAGAAGCAGAGCCTAAGTTGTAAATTATCGATAGTCCATATCTCGGAAACTATAAGAGATAATGCAATTTGGCAACCGGCAATGTAATTAGCATGCCGAATATTACTTGGAATGTGAATTGGAACGAAATCGCCAATAGATAAAACCATTTTACAATTTGGGCCCAAGTTAGAAGCAGAGCCTATGGTGTAAATTATCGATAGTCCATATCTCGGAAACTATAAGAGATAATGCAATTTGGCAAGCGGCAATGTAATTAGCATGCCCAATATTACTTGGAATGTGAATTGGAACGAAATCGCCAATAGATAAGACCATTTTACAATTTGGGCCCAAGTTAGAAGCAGAGCCTAAGGTGTAAATTATCGATAGTCCATATCTCGGAAACTATAAGAGATAATTCAATTTGGCAACCGGCAATGTAATTAGCATGCCGAATATTACTTGGAATGTGAATTGGAACGAAATCGCCAATAGATAAGACCATTTTACAATTTGGGCCCAAGTTAGAAGCCGAGCCTAAGGTGTAAATTATCGATAGTCCATATCTCGGAAACTATAAGAGATAATGCAATTTGGCAACCGGCAATGTAATTAGCATGCCGAATATTACTTGGAATGTGAATTGGAACGAAATCGCCAATAGATAAGACCATTTTACAATTTGGGAGCAAGTTAGAAGCAGAGTCTAAGGTGTAAATTATCGATAGTCCATATCTCGGAAACTATAAGAGATAATGCAATTTGGCAACCGGCATTGTAATTAGCATGCCGAATATTACTTGGAATGTGAATTGGAACGAAATCGCCAATAGATAAGACCATTTTACAATTTGGGAGCAAGTTAGAAGCAGAGTCTAAGGTGTAAATTATTGATAGTCCATATCTCGGAAACTATAAGAGATAATGCAATTTGGCAACCGGCAATGTAATTAGCATGCCGAATATTACTTGGAATGTGAATTGGAACGAAATCGCCAATAGATAAGACCATTTTACAATTTGGGAGCAAGTTAGAAGCAGAGTCTAAGGTGTAAATTATCGATAGTCCATATCTCGGAAACTATAAGAGATAATGCAATTTGGCAACCGGCAATGTAATTAGCATGCCGAATATTACTTGGAATGTGAATTGGAACGAAATCGCCAATAGATAAGACCATTTTACAATTTGGGCCCAAGTTAGAAGCAGAGCCTATGGTGTAAATTATCGATAGTCCATATCTCGGAAACTATAAGAGATAATGCAATTTGGCAACCGGCAATGTAATTAGCATGCCGAATATTACTTGGAGTGTGAATTGGAACGAAATCGCCAATAGATAAGACCATTTTACAATTTGGGCCCAAGTTAGAAGCAGAGCCTAAGGTGTAAATTATTGATAGTCCATATCTCGGAAACTATAAGAGATAATGCAATTTCGCAACCGGCAATGTAATTAGCATGCCGAATATCACTTGGAATGTGAATTGGGACGAAATCGCCAATAGATAAGACCATTTTACAATTTGGGCCCAAGTTAGAAGCAGAGCCTAAGGTGTAAATTATCGATAGTCCATATCTCGGAAACTATAAGAGATAATGCAATTTGGCAACCGGCAATGTAATTAGCATGCCGAATATTACTTGGAATGTGAATTGGAACGAAATCGCCAATAGATAAGACCATTTTACAATTTGGGCCCAAGTTAGAAGCAGAGCCTAAGGTGTAAATTATCGATAGTCCATATCTCGGAAACTATAAGAGATAATGCAATTTGGCAACCGGCAATGTAATTAGCATGCCGAATATTACTTGGAATGTGAATTGGAACGAAATCGCCAATAGATAAGACCATTTTACAATTTGGGCCCAAGTTAGAAGCAGAGCCTAAGGTGTAAATTATCGATAGTCCATATCTCGGAAACTATAAGAGATAATGCAATTTCGCAACCGGCAATGTAATTAGCATGCCGAATATTACTTGGAGTGTGAATTGGAACGAAATCGCCAATAGATAAGACCATTTTACAATTTGGGCCCAAGTTAGAAGCAGAGCCTAAGGTGTAAATTATCGATAGTCCATATCTCGGAAACTATAAGAGATAATGCAATTTGGCAACCGGCAATGTAATTAGCATGCCGAATATTACTTGGAATGTGAATTGGAACGAAATCGCCAATAGATAAGACCATTTTACAATTTGGGCCCAAGTTAGAAGCAGAGCCTAAGGTGTAAATTATCAATAGTCCATATCTCGGAAACTATAAGAGATAATGCAATTTGGCAACCGGCAATGTAATTAGCATGCCGAATATTACTTGGAATGTGAATTGGAACGAAATCGCCAATATATAAGACCATTTTACAATTTGGGCCCAAGTTAGAAGCAGAGCCTAAGGTGTAAATTATCGATAGTCCATATCTCGGAAACTATAAGAGATAATGCAATTTGGCAACCGGCAATGTAATTAGCATGCCGAATATTACTTGGAATGTGAATTGCAACTAAATCGCCAATAGATAAGACCATTTTACAATTTGGGCCCAAGTTAGAAGCAGAGCCTAAGGTGTAAATTATCGATAGTCCATATCTCGGGAACTATAAGAGATAATGCAATTTGGCAACCGGCAATGTAATTAGCATGCCGAATATTACTTGGAATGTGAATTGGAACGAAATCGCCAATAGATTAGACCATTTTACAATTTGGGCCCAAGTTAGAAGCAGAGCCTAAGGTGTAAATTATTGATAGTCCATATCTCGGAAACTATAAGAGATAATGCAATTTCGCAACCGGCAATGTAATTAGCATGCCGAATATCACTTGGAATGTGAATTGGGACGAAATCGCCAATAGATAAGACCATTTTACAATTTGGGCCCAAGTTAGAAGCAGAGCCTAAGGTGTAAATTATCGATAGTCCATATCTCGGAAACTATAAGAGATAATGCAATTTGGCAACCGGCAATGTAATTAGCATGCCGAATATTACTTGGAATGTGAATTGGAACGAAATCGCCAATAGATAAGACCATTTTACAATTTGGGCCCAAGTTAGAAGCAGAGCCTAAGGTGTAAATTATCGATAGTCCATATCTCGGAAACTATAAGAGATAATGCAATTTGGCAACCGGCAATGTAATTAGCATGCCGAATATTACTTGGAATGTGAATTGGAACGAAATCGCCAATAGATAAGACCATTTTACAATTTGGGCCCAAGTTAGAAGCAGAGCCTAAGGTGTAAATTATCGATAGTCCATATCTCGGAAACTATAAGAGATAATGCAATTTCGCAACCGGCAATGTAATTAGCATGCCGAATATTACTTGGAGTGTGAATTGGAACGAAATCGCCAATAGATAAGACCATTTTACAATTTGGGCCCAAGTTAGAAGCAGAGCCTAAGGTGTAAATTATCGATAGTCCATATCTCGGAAACTATAAGAGATAATGCAATTTGGCAACCGGCAATGTAATTAGCATGCCGAATATTACTTGGAATGTGAATTGGAACGAAATCGCCAATAGATAAGACCATTTTACAATTTGGGCCCAAGTTAGAAGCAGAGCCTAAGGTGTAAATTATCAATAGTCCATATCTCGGAAACTATAAGAGATAATGCAATTTGGCAACCGGCAATGTAATTAGCATGCCGAATATTACTTGGAATGTGAATTGGAACGAAATCGCCAATAGATAAGACCATTTTACAATTTGGGCCCAAGTTAGAAGCAGAGCCTAAGGTGTAAATTATCGATAGTCCATATCTCGGAAACTATAAGAGATAATGCAATTTGGCAACCGGCAATGTAATTAGCATGCCGAATATTACTTGGAATGTGAATTGCAACTAAATCGCCAATAGATAAGACCATTTTACAATTTGGGCCCAAGTTAGAAGCAGAGCCTAAGGTGTAAATTATCGATAGTCCATATCTCGGGAACTATAAGAGATAATGCAATTTGGCAACCGGCAATGTAATTAGCATGCCGAATATTACTTGGAATGTGAATTGGAACGAAATCGCCAATAGATTAGACCATTTTACAATTTGGGCCCAAGTTAGAAGCAGAGCCTAAGGTGTAAATTATTGATAGTCCATATCTCGTAAACTATAAGAGATAATGCAATTTCGCAACCGGCAATGTAATTAGCATGCCGAATATCACTTGGAATGTGAATTGGGACGAAATCGCCAATAGATAAGACCATTTTACAATTTGGGCCCAAGTTAGAAGCAGAGCCTAAGGTGTAAATTATCGATAGTCCATATCTCGGAAACTATAAGAGATAATGCAATTTGGCAACCGGCAATGTAATTAGCATGCCGAATATTACTTGGAATGTGAATTGGAACGAAATCGCCAATAGATAAGACCATTTTACAATTTGGGCCCAAGTTAGAAGCAGAGCCTAAGGTGTAAATTATCGATAGTCCATATCTCGGAAACTATAAGAGATAATGCAATTTGGCAAACGGCAATGTAATTAGCATGCCGAATATTACTTGGAATGTGAATTGGAACGAAATCGCCAATAGATAAGACCATTTTACAATTTGGGAGCAAGTTAGAAGCAGAGCCTAAGTTGTAAATTATCGATAGTCCATATCTCGGAAACTATAAGAGATAATGCAATTTGGCAACCGGCAATGTAATTAGCATGCCGAATATTACTTGGAATGTGAATTGGAACGAAATCGCCAATAGATAAAACCATTTTACAATTTGGGCCCAAGTTAGAAGCAGAGCCTATGGTGTAAATTATCGATAGTCCATATCTCGGAAACTATAAGAGATAATGCAATTTGGCAAGCGGCAATGTAATTAGCATGCCCAATATTACTTGGAATGTGAATTGGAACGAAATCGCCAATAGATAAGACCATTTTACAATTTGGGCCCAAGTTAGAAGCAGAGCCTAAGGTGTAAATTATCGATAGTCCATATCTCGGAAACTATAAGAGATAATTCAATTTGGCAACCGGCAATGTAATTAGCATGCCGAATATTACTTGGAATGTGAATTGGAACGAAATCGCCAATAGATAAGACCATTTTACAATTTGGGCCCAAGTTAGAAGCCGAGCCTAAGGTGTAAATTATCGATAGTCCATATCTCGGAAACTATAAGAGATAATGCAATTTGGCAACCGGCAATGTAATTAGCATGCCGAATATTACTTGGAATGTGAATTGGAACGAAATCGCCAATAGATAAGACCATTTTACAATTTGGGAGCAAGTTAGAAGCAGAGTCTAAGGTGTAAATTATCGATAGTCCATATCTCGGAAACTATAAGAGATAATGCAATTTGGCAACCGGCATTGTAATTAGCATGCCGAATATTACTTGGAATGTGAATTGGAACGAAATCGCCAATAGATAAGACCATTTTACAATTTGGGAGCAAGTTAGAAGCAGAGTCTAAGGTGTAAATTATCGATAGTCCATATCTCGGAAACTATAAGAGATAATGCAATTTGGCAACCGGCAATGTAATTAGCATGCCGAATATTACTTGGAATGTGAATTGGAACGAAATCGCCAATAGATAAGACCATTTTACAATTTGGGAGCAAGTTAGAAGCAGAGTCTAAGGTGTAAATTATCGATAGTCCATATCTCGGAAACTATAAGAGATAATGCAATTTGGCAACCGGCAATGTAATTAGCATGCCGAATATTACTTGGAATGTGAATTGGAACGAAATCGCCAATAGATAAGACCATTTTACAATTTGGGCCCAAGTTAGAAGCAGAGCCTATGGTGTAAATTATCGATAGTCCATATCTCGGAAACTATAAGAGATAATGCAATTTGGCAACCGGCAATGTAATTAGCATGCCGAATATTACTTGGAGTGTGAATTGGAACGAAATCGCCAATAGATAAGACCATTTTACAATTTGGGCCCAAGTTAGAAGCAGAGCCTAAGGTGTAAATTATTGATAGTCCATATCTCGGAAACTATAAGAGATAATGCAATTTCGCAACCGGCAATGTAATTAGCATGCCGAATATCACTTGGAATGTGAATTGGGACGAAATCGCCAATAGATAAGACCATTTTACAATTTGGGCCCAAGTTAGAAGCAGAGCCTAAGGTGTAAATTATCGATAGTCCATATCTCGGAAACTATAAGAGATAATGCAATTTGGCAACCGGCAATGTAATTAGCATGCCGAATATTACTTGGAATGTGAATTGGAACGAAATCGCCAATAGATAAGACCATTTTACAATTTGGGCCCAAGTTAGAAGCAGAGCCTAAGGTGTAAATTATCGATAGTCCATATCTCGGAAACTATAAGAGATAATGCAATTTGGCAACCGGCAATGTAATTAGCATGCCGAATATTACTTGGAATGTGAATTGGAACGAAATCGCCAATAGATAAGACCATTTTACAATTTGGGCCCAAGTTAGAAGCAGAGCCTAAGGTGTAAATTATCGATAGTCCATATCTCGGAAACTATAAGAGATAATGCAATTTCGCAACCGGCAATGTAATTAGCATGCCGAATATTACTTGGAGTGTGAATTGGAACGAAATCGCCAATAGATAAGACCATTTTACAATTTGGGCCCAAGTTAGAAGCAGAGCCTAAGGTGTAAATTATCGATAGTCCATATCTCGGAAACTATAAGAGATAATGCAATTTGGCAACCGGCAATGTAATTAGCATGCCGAATATTACTTGGAATGTGAATTGGAAACGAAATCGCCAATAGATAAGGACCATTTTACAATTTGGGCCCAAGTTAGAAGCAGAGCCTAAGGTGTAAATTATCAATAGTCCATATCTCGGAAACTATAAGAGATAATGCAATTTGGCAACCGGCAATGTAATTAGCATGCCGAATATTACTTGGAATGTGAATTGGAACGAAATCGCCAATAGATAAGACCATTTTACAATTTGGGCCCAAGTTAGAAGCAGAGCCTAAGGTGTAAATTATCGATAGTCCATATCTCGGAAACTATAAGAGATAATGCAATTTGGCAACCGGCAATGTAATTAGCATGCCGAATATTACTTGGAATGTGAATTGCAACTAAATCGCCAATAGATAAGACCATTTTACAATTTGGGCCCAAGTTAGAAGCAGAGCCTAAGGTGTAAATTATCGATAGTCCATATCTCGGGAACTATAAGAGATAATGCAATTTGGCAACCGGCAATGTAATTAGCATGCCGAATATTACTTGGAATGTGAATTGGAACGAAATCGCCAATAGATTAGACCATTTTACAATTTGGGCCCAAGTTAGAAGCAGAGCCTAAGGTGTAAATTATTGATAGTCCATATCTCGGAAACTATAAGAGATAATGCAATTTCGCAACCGGCAATGTAATTAGCATGCCGAATATCACTTGGAATGTGAATTGGGACGAAATCGCCAATAGATAAGACCATTTTACAATTTGGGCCCAAGTTAGAAGCAGAGCCTAAGGTGTAAATTATCGATAGTCCATATCTCGGAAACTATAAGAGATAATGCAATTTGGCAACCGGCAATGTAATTAGCATGCCGAATATTACTTGGAATGTGAATTGGAACGAAATCGCCAATAGATAAGACCATTTTACAATTTGGGCCCAAGTTAGAAGCAGAGCCTAAGGTGTAAATTATCGATAGTCCATATCTCGGAAACTATAAGAGATAATGCAATTTGGCAACCGGCAATGTAATTAGCATGCCGAATATTACTTGGAATGTGAATTGGAACGAAATCGCCAATAGATAAGACCATTTTACAATTTGGGCCCAAGTTAGAAGCAGAGCCTAAGGTGTAAATTATCGATAGTCCATATCTCGGAAACTATAAGAGATAATGCAATTTCGCAACCGGCAATGTAATTAGCATGCCGAATATTACTTGGAGTGTGAATTGGAACGAAATCGCCAATAGATAAGACCATTTTACAATTTGGGCCCAAGTTAGAAGCAGAGCCTAAGGTGTAAATTATCGATAGTCCATATCTCGGAAACTATAAGAGATAATGCAATTTGGCAACCGGCAATGTAATTAGCATGCCGAATATTACTTGGAATGTGAATTGGAACGAAATCGCCAATAGATAAGACCATTTTACAATTTGGGCCCAAGTTAGAAGCAGAGCCTAAGGTGTAAATTATCAATAGTCCATATCTCGGAAACTATAAGAGATAATGCAATTTGGCAACCGGCAATGTAATTAGCATGCCGAATATTACTTGGAATGTGAATTGGAACGAAATCGCCAATAGATAAGACCATTTTACAATTTGGGCCCAAGTTAGAAGCAGAGCCTAAGGTGTAAATTATCGATAGTCCATATCTCGGAAACTATAAGAGATAATGCAATTTGGCAACCGGCAATGTAATTAGCATGCCGAATATTACTTGGAATGTGAATTGCAACTAAATCGCCAATAGATAAGACCATTTTACAATTTGGGCCCAAGTTAGAAGCAGAGCCTAAGGTGTAAATTATCGATAGTCCATATCTCGGGAACTATAAGAGATAATGCAATTTGGCAACCGGCAATGTAATTAGCATGCCGAATATTACTTGGAATGTGAATTGGAACGAAATCGCCAATAGATTAGACCATTTTACAATTTGGGCCCAAGTTAGAAGCAGAGCCTAAGGTGTAAATTATTGATAGTCCATATCTCGTAAACTATAAGAGATAATGCAATTTCGCAACCGGCAATGTAATTAGCATGCCGAATATCACTTGGAATGTGAATTGGGACGAAATCGCCAATAGATAAGACCATTTTACAATTTGGGCCCAAGTTAGAAGCAGAGCCTAAGGTGTAAATTATCGATAGTCCATATCTCGGAAACTATAAGAGATAATGCAATTTGGCAACCGGCAATGTAATTAGCATGCCGAATATTACTTGGAATGTGAATTGGAACGAAATCGCCAATAGATAAGACCATTTTACAATTTGGGCCCAAGTTAGAAGCAGAGCCTAAGGTGTAAATTATCGATAGTCCATATCTCGGAAACTATAAGAGATAATGCAATTTGGCAACCGGCAATGTAATTAGCATGCCGAATATTACTTGGAATGTGAATTGGAACGAAATCGCCAATAGGTAAGACCATTTTACAATTTGGGCCCAAGTTAGAAGCAGAGCCTAAGGTGTAAATTATCGATAGTCCATATCTCGGAAACTATAAGAGATAATTCAATTTGGCAACCGGCAATGTAATTAGCATGCCGAATATTACTTGGAATGTGAATTGGAACGAAATCGCCAATAGATAAGACCATTTTACAATTTGGGCCCAAGTTAGAAGCAGAGCCTAAGGTGTAAATTATCGATAGTCCATATCTCGGAAACTATAAGAGATAATGCAATTTGGCAACCGGCAATGTAATTAGCATGCCGAATATTACTTGGAATGTGAATTGGGACGAAATCGCCAATAGATAAGACCATTTTACAATTTGGGCCCAAGTTAGAAGCAGAGCCTAAGGTGTAAATTATCGATAGTCCATATCTCGGAAACTATAAGAGATAATGCAATTTGGCAACCGGCAATGTAATTAGCATGCCGAATATTACTTGGAATGTGAATTGGAACGAAATCGTCAATAGATAAGACCATTTTACAATTTGGGCCCAAGTTAGAAGCAGAGCCTAAGGTGTAAATTATCGATAGTCCATATCTCGGAAACTATAGGAGATAATGCAATTTGGCAACCGGCAATGTAATTAGCATGCCGAATATTACTTGGAATGTGAATTGGAACGAAATCGCCAATAGATAAGACCATTTTACAATTTGGGCCCAAGTTAGAAGCAGAGTCTAATGTGTAAATTATCGATAGTCCATATCTCGGAAACTATAAGAGATAATGCAATTTGGCAACCGGCAATGTAATTAGCATGCCGAATATTACTTGGAATGTGAATTGGAACGAAATCGCCAATAGATAAGACCATTTTACAATTTGGGCCCAAGTTAGAAGCAGAGCCTAAGGTATAAATTATTGATAGTCCATATCTCGGAAACTATAAGAGATAATGCAATTTGGCAACCGGCAATGTAATTAGCATGCCGAATATTACTTGGAATGTGAATTGGAACGAAATCGCCAATAGATAAGACCATTTTACAATTTGGGCCCAAGTTAGAAGCAGAGCCTAAGGAGTAAATTATCGATAGTCCATATCTCGGAAACTATAAGAGATAATGCAATTTGGCAACCGGCAATGTAATTAGCATGCCGAATATTACTTGGAATGTGAATTGGAACGAAATCGCCAATAGGTAAGACCATTTTACAATTTGGGCCCAAGTTAGAAGCAGAGCCTAAGGTGTAAATTATCGATAGTCCATATCTCGGAAACTATAAGAGATAATTCAATTTGGCAACCGGCAATGTAATTAGCATGCCGAATATTACTTGGAATGTGAATTGGAACGAAATCGCCAATAGATAAGACCATTTTACAATTTGGGCCCAAGTTAGAAGCAGAGCCTAAGGTGTAAATTATCGATAGTCCATATCTCGGAAACTATAAGAGATAATGCAATTTGGCAACCGGCAATGTAATTAGCATGCCGAATATTACTTGGAATGTGAATTGGGAGTAAATCGCCAATAGATAAGTCCATTTTACAATTTGGGCCCAAGTTAGAAGCAGAGCCTAAGGTGTAAATTATCGATAGTCCATATCTCGGAAACTATAAGAGATAATGCAATTTGGCAACCGGCAATGTAATTAGCATGCTGAATATTACTTGGAATGTGAATTGGAACGAAATCGCCAATAGATAAGACCATTTTACAATTTGGGCCCAAGTTAGAAGCAGAGCCTAAGGTGTAAATTATCGATAGTCCATATCTCGGAAACTATAAGAGATAATGCAATTTGGCAACCGGCAATGTAATTAGCATGCCGAATATTACTTGGAATGTGAATTGGAACGAAATCGCCAATAGATAAGACCATTTTACAATTTGGGCCCAAGTTAGAAGCAGAGTCTAATGTGTAAATTATCGATAGTCCATATCTCGGAAACTATAAGAGATAATGCAATTTGGCAACCGGCAATGTAATTAGCATGCCGAATATTACTTGGAATGTGAATTGGAACGAAATCGCCAATAGATAAGACCATTTTACAATTTGGGCCCAAGTTAGAAGCAGAGCCTAAGGTGTAAATTATTGATAGTCCATATCTCGGAAACTATAAGAGATAATGCAATTTCGCAACCGGCAATGTAATTAGCATGCCGAATATAACTTGGAATGTGAATTGGGACGAAATCGCCAATAGATAAGACCATTTTACAATTTGGGCCCAAGTTAGAAGCAGAGCCTAAGGTGTAAATTATCGATAGTCCATATCTCGGAAACTATAATAGATAATGCAATTTGGCAACCGGCAATGTAATTAGCATGCCGAATATTACTTGGAATGTGAATTGGAACGAAATCGCCAATAGATAAGACCATTTTACAATTTGAGCCCAAGTTAGAAGCAGAGCCTAAGGTGTAAATTATCGATAGTCCATATCTCGGAAACTAAGAGATAATGCAATTTGGCAACCGGCAATGTAATTAGCATGCCGAATATTACTTGGAATGTGAATTGGAACGAAATCGCCAATAGATAAGACCATTTTACAATTTGGGCCCAAGTTAGAAGCAGAGCCTAAGGTGTAAATTATCGATAGTCCATATCTCGGAAACTATAAGAGATAATGCAATTTGGCAACCGGCAATGTAATTAGCATGCCGAATATTACTTGGAATGTGAATTGGAACGAAATCGCCAATAGATAAGACCATTTTACAATTTGGACCCAAGTTAGAAGCAGAGCCTAAGGTGTAAATTATTGATAGTCCATATCTCGGAAACTATAAGAGATAATGCAATTTCGCAACCGGCAATGTAATTAGCATGCCGAATATCACTTGGAATGTGAATTGGGACGAAATCGCCAATAGATAAGACCATTTTACAATTTGGGCCCAAGTTAGAACCAGAGCCTAAGGTGTAAATTATCGATAGTCCATATCTCGGAAACTATAAGAGATAATGCAATTTGGCAACCGGCAATGTAATTAGCATGCCGAATATTACTTGGAATGTGAATTGGAACGAAATCGCCAATAGATAAGACCATTTTACAATTTGGGCCCAAGTTAGAAGCAGAGATTAAGGTGTAAATTATCGATAGTCCATATCTCGGAAACTATAAGAGATAATGCAATTTGGCAACCGGCAATGTAATTAGCATGCCGAATATTACTTGGAATGTGAATTGGAACGAAATCGCCAATAGGTAAGACCATTTTACAATTTGGGCCCAAGTTAGAAGCAGAGCCTAAGGTGTAAATTATCGATAGTCCATATCTCGGAAACTATAAGAAAATAATGCAATTTGGCAAACGGCAATGTAATTAGCATGCCGAATATTACTTGGAATGTGAATTGGAACGAAATCGCCAATAGATAAGACCATTTTACAATTTGGGAGCAAGTTAGAAGCAGAGCCTAAGTTGTAAATTATCGATAGTCCATATCTCGGAAACTATAAGAGATAATGCAATTTGGCAACCGGCAATGTAATTAGCATGCCGAATATTACTTGGAATGTGAATTGGAACGAAATCGCCAATAGATAAAACCATTTTACAATTTGGGCCCAAGTTAGAAGCAGAGCCTATGGTGTAAATTATCGATAGTCCATATCTCGGAAACTATAAGAGATAATGCAATTTGGCAACCGGCAATGTAATTAGCATGCCCAATATTACTTGGAATGTGAATTGGAACGAAATCGCCTATAGATAAGACCATTTTACAATTTGGGCCCAAGTTAGAAGCAGAGCCTAAGGTGTAAATTATCGATAGTCCATATCTCGGAAACTATAAGAGATAATTCAATTTGGCAACCGGCAATGTAATTAGCATGCCGAATATTACTTGGAATGTGAATTGGAACGAAATCGCCAATAGATAAGACCATTTTACAATTTGGGCCCAAGTTAGAAGCCGAGCCTAAGGTGTAAATTATCGATAGTCCATATCTCGGAAACTATAAGAGATAATGCAATTTGGCAACCGGCAATGTAATTAGCATGCCGAATATTACTTGGAATGTGAATTGGAACGAAATCGCCAATAGATAAGACCATTTTACAATTTGGGAGCAAGTTAGAAGCAGAGTCTAAGGTGTAAATTATCGATAGTCCATATCTCGGAAACTATAAGAGATAATGCAATTTGGCAACCGGCAATGTAATTAGCATGCCGAATATTACTTGGAATGTGAATTGGAACGAAATCGCCAATAGATAAGACCATTTTACAATTTGGGCCCAAGTTAGAAGCAGAGCCTGTGGTGTAAATTATCGATAGTCCATATCTCGGAAACTATAAGAGATAATGCAATTTGGCAACCGGCAATGTAATTAGCATGCCGAATATTACTTGGAATGTGAATTGGAACGAAATCGCCAATAGATAAGACCATTTTACAATTTGGGCCCAAGTTAGAAGCAGAGCCTAAGGTGTAAATTATCGATAGTCCATATCTCGGAAACTATAAGAGATAATGCAATTTGGCAACCGGCAATGTAATTAGCATGCCGAATATTACTTGGAATGTGAATTGGAACGAAATCGCCAATAGATAAGACCATTTTACAATTTGGGCCCAAGTTAGAAGCAGAGCCTAAGGTGTAAATTATCGATAGTCCATATCTCGGAAACTATAAGAGATAATGCAATTTGGCAACCGGCAATGTAATTAGCATGCCGAATATTACTTGGAGTGTGAATTGGAACGAAATCGCCAATAGATAAGACCATTTTACAATTTGGGCCCAAGTTAGAAGCAGAGCCTAAGGTGTAAATTATTGATAGTCCATATCTCGGAAACTATAAGAGATAATGCAATTTCGCAACCGGCAATGTAATTAGCATGCCGAATATCACTTGGAATGTGAATTGGGACGAAATCGCCAATAGATAAGACCATTTTACAATTTGGGCCCAAGTTAGAAGCAGAGCCTAAGGTGTAAATTATCGATAGTCCATATCTCGGAAACTATAAGAGATAATGCAATTTGGCAACCGGCAATGTAATTAGCATGCCGAATATTACTTGGAATGTGAATTGGAACGAAATCGCCAATAGATAAGACCATTTTACAATTTGGGCCCAAGTTAGAAGCAGAGCCTAAGGTGTAAATTATCGATAGCCCATATCTCGGAAACTATAAGAGATAATGCAATTTGGCAACCGGCAATGTAATTAGCATGCCGAATATTACTTGGAATGTGAATTGGAGCGAAATCGCCAATAGATAAGACCATTTTACAATTTGGGCCCAAGTTAGAAGCAGAGCCTAAGGTGTAAATTATCGATAGTCCATATCTCGGAAACTATAAGAGATAATGCAATTTCGCAACCGGCAATGTAATTAGCATGCCGAATATTACTTGGAGTGTGAATTGGAACGAAATCGCCAATAGATAAGACCATTTTACAATTTGGGCCCAAGTTAGAAGCAGAGCCTAAGGTGTAAATTATCGATAGTCCATATCTCGGAAACTATAAGAGATAATGCAATTTGGCAACCGGCAATGCAATTAGCATGCCGAATATTACTTGGAATGTGAATTGGAACGAAATCGCCAATAGATAAGACCATTTTACAATTTGGGCCCAAGTTAGAAGCAGAGCCTAAGGTGTAAATTATCGATAGTCCATATCTCGGAAACTATAAGAGATAATGCAATTTGGCAACCGGCAATGTAATTAGCATGCCGAATATTACTTGGAATGTGAATTGGAACGAAATCGCCAATAGATAAGACCATTTTACAATTTGGGCCCAAGTTAGAAGCAGAGCCTAAGTTGTAAATTATCGATAGTCCATATCTCGGGAACTATAAGAGATAATGCAATTTGGCAACCGGCAATGTAATTAGCATGCCGAATATTACTTGGAATGTGAATTGGAACGAAATCGCCAATAGATTAGACCATTTTACAATTTGGGCCCAAGTTAGAAGCAGAGCCTAAGGTGTAAATTATTGATAGTCCATATCTCGTAAACTATAAGAGATAATGCAATTTCGCAACCGGCAATGTAATTAGCATGCCGAATATCACTTGGAATGTGAATTGGGACGAAATCGCCAATAGATAAGACCATTTTACAATTTGGGCCCAAGTTAGAAGCAGAGCCTAAGGTGTAAATTATCGATAGTCCATATCTCGGAAACTATAAGAGATAATGCAATTTGGCAACCGGCAATGTAATTAGCATGCCGAATATTACTTGGAATGTGAATTGGAACGAAATCGCCAATAGATAAGACCATTTTACAATTTGGGCCCAAGTTAGAAGCAGAGCCTAAGGTGTAAATTATCGATAGTCCATATCTCGGAAACTATAAGAGATAATGCAATTTGGCAACCGGCAATGTAATTAGCATGCCGAATATTACTTGGAATGTGAATTGGAACGAAATCGCCAATAGGTAAGACCATTTTACAATTTGGGCCCAAGTTAGAAGCAGAGCCTAAGGTGTAAATTATCGATAGTCCATATTTCGGAAACTATAAGAGATAATTCAATTTGGCAACCGGCAATGTAATTAGCATGCCGAATATTACTTGGAATGTGAATTGGAACGAAATCGCCAATAGATAAGACCATTTTACAATTTGGGCCCAAGTTAGAAGCAGAGCCTAAGGTGTAAATTATCGATAGTCCATATCTCGGAAACTATAAGAGATAATGCAATTTGGCAACCGGCAATGTAATTAGCATGCCGAATATTACTTGGAATGTGAATTGGGACGAAATCGCCAATAGATAAGACCATTTTACAATTTGGGCCCAAGTTAGAAGCAGAGCCTAAGGTGTAAATTATCGATAGTCCATATCTCGGAAACTATAAGAGATAATGCAATTTGGCAACCGGCAATGTAATTAGCATGCCGAATATTACTTGGAATGTGAATTGGAACGAAATCGCCAATAGATAAGACCATTTTACAATTTGGGCCCAAGTTAGAAGCAGAGCCTAAGGTGTAAATTATTGATAGTCCATATCTCGGAAACTATAAGAGATAATGCAATTTCGCAACCGGCAATGTAATTAGCATGCCGAATATTACTAGGAGTGTGAATTGGAACGAAATCGCCAATAGATAAGACCATTTTACAATTTGGGCCCAAGTTAGAAACAGAGCCTAAGGTGTAAATTATCGATAGTCCATATCTCGGAAACTATAAGAGATAATGCAATTTGGCAACCGGCAATGTAATTAGCATGCCGAATATTACTTGGAATGTGAATTGAAACGAAATCGCCAATAGATAAGACCATTTTACAATTTGGGCCCAAGTTAGAAGCAGAGCCTAAGGTGTAAATTATCGATAGTCCATATCTCGGAAACTATAAGAGATAATGCAATTTGGCAACCGGCAATGTAATTAGCATGCCGAATATTACTTGGAATGTGAATTGGAACGAAATCGTCAATAGATAAGACCATTTTACAATTTGGGCCCAAGTTAGAAGCAGAGCCTAAGGTGTAAATTATCGATAGTCCATATCTCGGAAACTATAAGAGATAATGCAATTTGGCAACCGGCAATGTAATTAGCATGCCGAATATTACTTGGAATGTGAATTGGAACGAAATCGCCAATAGATAAGACCATTTTACAATTTGGGCCCAAGTTAGAAGCAGAGTCTAATGTGTAAATTATCGATAGTCCATATCTCGGAAACTATAAGAGATAATGCAATTTGGCAACCGGCATTGTAATTAGCATGCCGAATATTACTTGGAATGTGAATTGGAACGAAATCGCCAATAGATAAGACCATTTTACAATTTGGGCCCAAGTTAGAAGCAGAGCCTAAGGTGTAAATTATTGATAGTCCATATCTCGGAAACTATAAGAGATAATGCAATTTCGCAACCGGCAATGTAATTAGCATGCCGAATATCACTTGGAATGTGAATTGGGACGAAATCGCCAATAGATAAGACCATTTTACAATTTGGGCCCAAGTTAGAAGCAGAGCCTAAGGTGTAAATTATCGATAGTCCATATCTCGGAAACTATAAGAGATAATGCAATTTGGCAACCGGCAATGTAATTAGCATGCCGAATATTACTTGGAATGTGAATTGGAACGAAATCGCCAATAGATAAGACCATTTTACAATTTGGGCCCAAGTTAGAAGCAGAGCCTAAGGTGTAAATTATCGATAGTCCATATCTCGGAAACTATAAGAGATAATGCAATTTGGCAACCGGCAATATAATTAGCATGCCGAATATTACTTGGAATGTGAATTGGAACGAAATCGCCAATAGGTAAGACCAGTTTACAATTTGGGCCCAAGTTAGAAGCAGAGCCTAAGGTGTAAATTATCGATAGTCCATATCTCGGAAACTATAAGAGATAATGCAATTTGGCAACCGGCAATGTAATTAGCATGCCGAATATTACTTGGAATGTGAATTGGAACGAAATCGCCAATAGATAAGACCATTTTACAATTTGGGCCCAAGTTAGAAGCAGAGTCTAATGTGTAAATTATCGATAGTCCATATCTCGGAAACTATAAGAGATAATGCAATTTGGCAACCGGCATTGTAATTAGCATGCCGAATATTACTTGGAATGTGAATTGGAACGAAATCGCCAATAGATAAGACCATTTTACAATTTGGGCCCAAGTTAGAAGCAGAGCCTAAGGTGTAAATTATTGATAGTCCATATCTCGGAAACTATAAGAGATAATGCAATTTCGCAACCGGCAATGTAATTAGCATGCCGAATATCACTTGGAATGTGAATTGGGACGAAATCGCCAATAGATAAGACCATTTTACAATTTGGGCCCAAGTTAGAAGCAGAGCCTAAGGTGTAAATTATCGATAGTCCATATCTCGGAAACTATAAGAGATAATGCAATTTGGCAACCGGCAATGTAATTAGCATGCCGAATATTACTTGGAATGTGAATTGGAACGAAATCGCCAATAGATAAGACCATTTTACAATTTGGGCCCAAGTTAGAAGCAGAGCCTAAGGTGTAAATTATCGATAGTCCATATCTCGGAAACTATAAGAGATAATGCAATTTGGCAACCGGCAATATAATTAGCATGCCGAATATTACTTGGAATGTGAATTGGAACGAAATCGCCAATAGGTAAGACCAGTTTACAATTTGGGCCCAAGTTAGAAGCAGAGCCTAAGGTGTAAATTATCGATAGTCCATATCTCGGAAACTATAAGAGATAATTCAATTTGGCAACCGACAATGTAATTAGCATGCCGAATATTACTTGGAATGTGAATTGGAACGAAATCGCCAATAGATAAGACCATTTTACAATTTGGGCCCAAGTTAGAAGCAGAGCCTAAGGTGTAAATTATCGATAGTCCATATCTCGGAAACTATAAGAGATAATGCAATTTGGCAACCGGCAATGTAATTAGCATGCCGAATATTACTTGGAATGTGAATTGGAACGAAATCGCCAATAGATAAGACCATTTTACAATTTGGGCCCAAGTTAGAAGCAGAGCCTAAGGTGTTAATTATCGATAGTCCATATCTCGGAAACTATAAGAGATAATGCAATTTGGCAACCGGCAATGTAATTAGCATGCCGAATATTAATTGGAATGTGAATTGGAACGAAATCGCCAATAGATAAGACCATTTTACAATTTGGGCCCAAGTTAGAAGCAGAGCCTAAGGTGTAAATTATCGATAGTCCATATCTCGGAAACTATAAGAGATAATGCAATTTGGCAACCGGCAATGTAATTAGCATGCCGAATATTACTTGGAATGTGAATTGGAACGAAATCGCCAATAGGTAAGACCATTTTACAATTTGGGCCCAAGTTAGAAGCAGAGCCTATGGTGTAAATTATCGATAGTCCATATCTCGGAAACTATAAGAGATAATGCAATTTGGCAACCGGCAATGTAATTAGCATGCCGAATATTACTTGGAATGTGAATTGGAACGAAATCGCCAATAGATAAGACCATTTTACAATTTGGGCCCAAGTTAGAAGCAGAGCCTAAGGTGTAAATTATTGATAGTCCATATCTCGGAAACTATAAGAGATAATGCAATTTCGCAACCGGCAATGAAATTAGCATGCCGAATATTACTAGGAGTGTGAATTGGAACGAAATCGCCAATAGATAAGACCATTTTACAATTTGGGCCCAAGTTAGAAACAGAGCCTAAGGTGTAAATTATCGATAGTCCATATCTCGGAAACTATAAGATATAATGCAATTTGGCAACCGGCAATGTAATTAGCATGCCGAATATTACTTGGAATGTGAATTGGAACGAAATCTCCAATAGATAAGACCATTTTACAATTTGGGCCCAAGTTAGAAGCAGAGCCTAAGGTGTAAATTATCGATAGTCCATATCTCGGAAACTATAAGAGATAATGCAATTTGGCAACCGGCAATGTAATTAGCATGCCGAATATTACTTGGAATGTGAATTGGAACGAAATCGCCAATAGATAAGACCATTTTACAATTTGGGCCCAAGTTAGAAGCAGAGCTTAAGGTGTAAATTATCGATAGTCCATATCTCGGAAACTATAAGAGATAATGCAATTTGGCAACCGGCATTGTAATTAGCATGCCGAATATTACTTGGAATGTGAATTGGAACGAAATCGCCAATAGGTAAGACCATTTTACAATTTGGGCCCAAGTTAGAAGCAGAGCCTAAGGTGTAAATTATCGATAGTCCATATCTCGGAAACTATAAGAGATAATGCAATTTGGCAACCGGCAATGTAATTAGCATGCCGAATATTACTTGGAGTGTGAATTGGAACGAAATCGCCAATAGATAAGACCATTTTACAATTTGGGCCCAAGTTAGAAGCAGAGCCTAAGGTGTAAATTATCGATAGTCCATATCTCGGAAACTATAAGAGATAATGCAATTTGGCAACCGGCAATGTAATTAGCATGCCGAATATTACTTGGAATGTGAATTGGAACGAAATCGCCAATAGGTAAGACCATTTTACAATTTGGGCCCAAGTTAGAAGCAGAGCCTAAGGTGTAAATTATCGATAGTCCATATCTCGGAAACTATAAGAGATAATTCAATTTGGCAACCGACAATGTAATTAGCATGCCGAATATTACTTGGAATGTGAATTGGAATGAAATCGCCAATAGATAAGACCATTTTACAATTTGGGCCCAAGTTAGAAGCAGAGCCTAAGGTGTAAATTATCGATAGTCCATATCTCGGAAACTATAAGAGATAATGCAATTTGGCAACCGGCAATGTAATTAGCATGCCGAATATTACTTGGAATGTGAATTGGAACGAAATCGCCAATAGATAAGACCATTTTACAATTTGGGCCCAAGTTAGAAGCAGAGCCTAAGGTGTAAATTATCGATAGTCCATATCTCGGAAACTATAAGAGATAATGCAATTTGGCAACCGGCAATGTAATTAGCATGCCGAATATTACTTGGAATGTGAATTGGAACGAAATCGCCAATAGATAAGACCATTTTACAATTTGGGCCCAAGTTAGAAGCAGAGCCTAAGGTGTAAATTATCGATAGTCCATATCTCGGAAACTATAAGAGATAATGCAATTTGGCAACCGGCAATGTAATTAGCATGCCGAATATTACTTGGAATGTGAATTGGAACGAAATCGCCAATAGGTAAGACCATTTTACAATTTGGGCCCAAGTTAGAAGCAGAGCCTATGGTGTAAATTATCGATAGTCCATATCTCGGAAACTATAAGAGATAATGCAATTTGGCAACCGGCAATGTAATTAGCATGCCGAATATTACTTGGAATGTGAATTGGAACGAAATCGCCAATAGATAAGACCATTTTACAATTTGGGCCCAAGTTAGAAGCAGAGCCTAAGGTGTAAATTATTGATAGTCCATATCTCGGAAACTATAAGAGATAATGCAATTTCGCAACCGGCAATGTAATTACCATGCCGAATATTACTAGGAGTGTGAATTGGAACGAAATCGCCAATAGATAAGACCATTTTACAATTTGGGCCCAAGTTAGAAACAGAGCCTAAGGTGTAAATTATCGATAGTCCATATCTCGGAAACTATAAGAGATAATGCAATTTGACAACCGGCAATGTAATTAGCATGCCGAATATTACTTGGAATGTGAATTGGAACGAAATCGCCAATAGATAAGACCATTTTACAATTTGGGCCCAAGTTAGAAGCAGAGCCTAAGGTGTAAATTATCGATAGTCCATATCTCGGAAACTATAAGAGATAATGCAATTTGGCAACAGGCAATGTAATTAGCATGCCGAATATTACTTGGAATGTGAATTGGAACGAAATCGCCAATAGATAAGACCATTTTACAATTTGGGCCCAAGTTAGAAGCAGAGCCTAAGGTGTAAATTATCGATAGTCCATATCTCGGAAACTATAAGAGATAATGCAATTTGGCAACCGGCAATGTAATTAGCATGCCGAATATTACTTGGAATGTGAATTGGAACGAAATCGCCAATAGATAAGACCATTTTACAATTTGGGCCCAAGTTAGAAGCAGAGCCTAATGTGTAAATTATCGATAGTCCATATCTTGGAAACTATAAGAGATAATGCAATTTGGCAACCGGCAATGTAATTAGCATGCCGAATATTACTTGGAATGTGAATTGGAACGAAATCGCCAATAGATAAGACCATTTTACAATTTGGGCCCAAGTTAGAAGCAGAGCCTAAGGTGTAAATTATTGATAGTCCATATCTCGGAAACTATAAGAGATAATGCAATTTCGCAACCGGCAATGTAATTAGCATGCCGAATATCACTTGGAATGTGAATTGGGACGAAATCGCCAATAGATAAGACCATTTTACAATTTGGGCCCAAGTTAGAAGCAGAGCCTAAGGTGTAAATTATCGATAGTCCATATCTCGGAAACTATAAGAGATAATGCAATTTGGCAACCGGCAATGTAATTAGCATGCCGAATATTACTTGGAATGTGAATTGGAACGAAATCGCCAATAGATAAGACCATTTTACAATTTGGGCCCAAGTTAGAAGCAAAGCCTAAGGTGTAAATTATCGATAGTCCATATCTCGGAAACTATAAGAGATAATGCAATTTGGCAACCGGCAATGTAATTAGCATGCCGAATATTACTTGGAATGTGAATTGGAACGAAATCGCCAATAGGTAAGACCATTTTACAATTTGGGCCCAAGTTAGAAGCAGAGCCTAAGGTGTAAATTATCGATAGTCCATATCTCGGAAACTATAAGAGATAATTCAATTTGGCAACCGACAATGTAATTAGCATGCCGAATATTACTTGGAATGTGAATTGGAACGAAATCGCCAATAGATAAGACCATTTTACAATTTGGGCCCAAGTTAGAAGCAGAGCCTAAGGTGTAAATTATCGATAGTCCATATCTCGGAAACTATAAGAGATAATGCAATTTGGCAACCGGCAATGTAATTAGCATGCCGAATATTACTTGGAATGTGAATTGGAACGAAATCGCCAATAGATAAGACCATTTTACAATTTGGGCCCAAGTTAGAAGCAGAGCCTAAGGTGTAAATTATCGATAGTCCATATCTCGGAAACTATAAGAGATAATGCAATTTGGCAACCGGCAATGTAATTAGCATGCCGAATATTACTTGGAATGTGAATTGGAACGAAATCGCCAATAGATAAGACCATTTTACAATTTGGGCCCAAGTTAGAAGCAGAGCCTATGGTGTAAATTATCGATAGTCCATATCTCGGAAACTATAAGAGATAATGCAATTTGGCAATCGGCAATGTAATTAGCATGCCCAATATTACTTGGAATGTGAATTGGAACGAAATCGCCAATAGATAAGACCATTTTACAATTTGGGCCCAAGTTAGAAGCAGAGCCTAAGGTGTAAATTATCGATAGTCCATATCTCGGAAACTATAAGAGATAATTCAATTTGGCAACCGGCAATGTAATTAGCATGCCGAATATTACTTGGAATGTGAATTGGAACGAAATCGCCAATAGATAAGACCATTTTACAATTTGGGCCCAAGTTAGAAGCAGAGCCTAAGGTGTAAATTATCGATAGTCCATATCTCGGAAACTCTAAGAGATAATGCAATTTGGCAACCGGCAATGTAATTAGCATGCCGAATATTACTTGGAATGTGAATTGGAACGAAATCGCCAATAGATAAGACCATTTTACAATTTGGGAGCAAGTTAGAAGCAGAGCCTAAGGTGTAAATTATCGATAGTCCATATCTCGGAAACTATAAGAGATAATGCAATTTCGCAACCGGCAATGTAATTAGCATGCCGAATATCACTTGGAATGTGAATTGGGACGAAATCGCCAATAGATAAGACCATTTTACAATTTGGGCCCAAGTTAGAAGCAGAGCCTAAGGTGTAAATTATCGATAGTCCATATCTCGGAAACTATAAGAGATAATGCAATTTGGCAACCGGCAATGTAATTAGCATGCCGAATATTACTTGGAATGTGAATTGGAACGAAATCGCCAATAGATAAGACCATTTTACAATTTGGGCCCAAGTTAGAAGCAGAGCCTAAGGTGTAAATTATCGATAGTCCATATCTCGGAAACTATAAGAGATAATGCAATTTGGCAACCGGCAATGTAATTAACATGCCGAATATTACTTGGAATGTGAATTGGAACGGAATCGCCAATAGGTAAGACCATTTTACAATTTGGGCCCAAGTTAGAAGCAGAGCCTAAGGTGTAAATTATCGATAGTCCATATCTCGGAAACTATAAGAGATAATGCAATTTGGCAACCGGCAATGTAATTAGCATGCCGAATATTACTTGGAATGTGAATTGGAACGAAATCGCCAATAGATAAGACCATTTTACAATTTGGGAGCAAGTTAGAAGCAGAGCCTAAGGTGTAAATTATCGATAGTCCATATCTCGGAAACTATAAGAGATAATGCAATTTCGCAACCGGCAATGTAATTAGCATGCCGAATATCACTTGGAATGTGAATTGGGACGAAATCGCCAATAGATAAGACCATTTTACAATTTGGGCCCAAGTTAGAAGCAGAGCCTAAGGTGTAAATTATCGATAGTCCATATCTCGGAAACTATAAGAGATAATGCAATTTGGCAACCGGCAATGTAATTAGCATGCCGAATATTACTTGGACTGTGAATTGGAACGGAATCGCCAATAGGTAAGACCATTTTACAATTTGGGCCCAAGTTAGAAGCAGAGCCTAAGGTGTAAATTATCGATAGTCCATATCTCGGAAACTATAAGAGATAATGCAATTTGGCAACGGGCAATGTAATTAGCATGCCGAATATTACTTGGAATGTGAATTGGAACGAAATCGCCAATAGATAAGACCATTTTACAATTTGGGCCCAAGTTAGAAGCAGAGCCTAAGGTGTAAATTATCGATAGTCCATATCTCGGAAACTATAAGAGATAATGCAATTTCGCAACCGGCAATGTAATTAGCATGCCGAATATTACTTGGAGTGTGAATTGGAACGAAATCGAAAATAGATAAGACCATTTTACAATTTGGGCCCAAGTTAGAAGCAGAGCCTAAGGTGTAAATTATCGATAGTCCATATCTCGGAAACTATAAGAGATAATGCAATTTGGCAACCGGCAATGTAATTAGCATGCCGAATATTACTTGGAATGTGAATTGGAACGAAATCGCCAATAGATAAGATCATTTTACAATTTGGGCCCAGGTTAGAAGCAGAGCCTAAGGTGTAAATTATCGATAGTCCATATCTCGGAAACTATAAGAGATAATGTAATTTGGCAACCGGCAATGTAATTAGCATGCCGAATATTACTTGGAATGTAAATTGGAACGAAATCGCCAATAGATAAGACCATTTTAGAATTTGGGCCCAAGTTAGAAGCAGAGCCTAAGGTGTAAATTATCGATAGTCCATATCTCGGAAACTATAAGAGATAATGCAATTTGGCAACCGGCAATGTAATTAGCATGCCGAATATTACTTGGAATGTGAATTGCAACTAAATCGCCAATAGATAAGACCATTTTACAATTTGGGCCCAAGTTAGAAGCAGAGCCTAAGGTGTAAATTATCGATAGTCCATATCTCGGAAACTATAAGAGATAATGCAATTTGGCAACCGGCAATGTAATTAGCATGCCGAATATTACTTGGAATGTGAATTGGAACGAAATCGCCAATAGATAAGACCATTTTACAATTTGGGCCCAAGTTAGAAGCAGAGCCTAAGGTGTAAATTATCGATAGTCCATATCTCGGAAACTATAAGAGATAATGCAATTTGGCAACCGGGAATGTAATTAGCATGCCGAATATTACTTGGAATGTGAATTGGAACGAAATCGCCAATAGATAAGACCATTTTACAATTTGGGCCCAAGTTAGAAGCAGAGCCTAAGGTGTAAAATATCGATAGTCCATATCTCGGAAACTATAAGAGATAATGCAATTTGGCAACCGGCAATGTAATTAGCATGCCGAATATTACTTGGAATGTGAATTGGAACGAAATTGCCAATAGATAAGACCATTTTACAATTTGGGCCCAAGTTAGAAGCAGAGCCTAAGGTGTAAATTATTGATAGTCCATATCTCGGAAACTATAAGAGATAATGCAATTTCGCAACCGGCAATGTAATTAGCATGCCGAATATCACTTGGAATGTGAATTGGGACGAAATCGCCAATAGATAAGACCATTTTACAATTTGGGCCCAAGTTAGAAGCAGAGCCTAAGGTGTCTAAGGTGTAAATTATCGATAGTCCATATCTCGGAAACTATAAGAGATAATGCAATTTGGCAACCGGCAATGTAATTAGCATGCCGAATATTACTTGGAATGTGAATTGGAACGAAATCGCCAATAGATAAGACCATTTTACAATTTGGGCCCAAGTTAGAAGCAGAGCCTAAGGTGTAAATTATCGATAGTCCATACCTCGGAAACTATAAGAGATAATGCAATTTGGCAACTGGCAATGTAATTAGCATGCCGAATATTACTTGGAATGTGAATTGGAACGAAATCGCCAATAGATAAGACCATTTTACAATTTGGGCCCAAGTTAGAAGCAGAGCCTAAGGTGTAAATTATCGATAGTCCATATCTCGGAAACTATAAGAGATAATGCAATTTCGCAACCGGCAATGTAATTAGCATGCCGAATATTACTTGGAGTGTGAATTGGAACGAAATCGCCAATAGATAAGACCATTTTACAATTTGGGCCCAAGTTAGAAGCAGAGCCTAAGGTGTAAATTATCGATAGTCCATATCTCGGAAACTATAAGAGATAATGCAATTTGGCAACCGGCAATGTAATTAGCATGCCGAATATTACTTGGAATGTGAATTGGAACGAAATCGCCAATAGATAAGACCATTTTACAATTTGGGCCCAAGTTAGAAGCAGAGCCTAAGGTGTAAATTATCGATAGTCCATATCTCGGAAACTATAAGAGATAATGCAATTTCGCAACCGGCAATGTAATTAGCATGCCGAATATTACTTGGAGTGTGAATTGGAACGAAATCGCCAATAGATAAGACCATTTTACAATTTGGGCCCAAGTTAGAAGCAGAGCCTAAGGTGTAAATTATCGATAGTCCATATCTCGGAAACTATAAGAGATAATGCAATTTGGCAACCGGCAATGTAATTGGCATGCCGAATATTACTTGGAATGTGAATTGGAACGAAATAGCCAATAGATAAGACCATTTTACAATTTGGGCCCAAGTTAGAAGCAGAGCCTAAGGTGTAAATTATCGATAGTCCATATCTCGGAAACTATAAGAGATAATGCAATTTGGCTACCGGCAATGTAATTAGCATGCCGAATATTACTTGGAATGTGAATTGGAACGAAATCGCCAATAGATAAGACCATTTTACAATTTGGGCCCAAGTTAGAAGCAGAGCCTAAGGTGTAAATTATCGATAGTCCATATCTCGGAAACTATAAGAGATAATGCATTTTGACAACCGGCAATGTAATTAGCATGCCGAATATTACTTGGAATGTGAATTGCAACTAAATCGCCAATAGATAAGACCATTTTACAATTTGGGCCCAAGTTAGAAGCAGAGCCTAAGGTGTAAATTATCGATAGTCCATATCTCGGAAACTATAAGAGATAATGCAATTTGGCAACCGGCGATCTAATTAGCATGCCGAATATTACTTGGAATGTGAATTGGAACGAAATCGCCAATAGATAAGACCATTTTACAATTTGGGCCCAAGTTAGAAGCAGAGCCTAAGGTGTAAATTATCGATAGTCCATATCTCGGAAACTATAAGAGATAATGCAATTTGGCAACCGGCAATGTAATTAGCATGCCGAATATTACTTGGAATGTGAATTGGAACGAAATCGCCAATAGATAAGACCATTTTACAATTTGGGCCCAAGTTAGAAGCAGAGCCTAGGTGTAAATTATCGATAGTCCATATCTCGGAAACTATAAGAGATAATGCAATTTGGCAACCGGAAATGTAATTAGCATGCCGAATATTACTTGGAATGTGAATTGCAACTAAATCGCCAATAGATAAGACCATTTTACAATTTGGGCCCAAGTTAGAAGCAGAGCCTAAGGTGTAAATTATCGATAGTCCATATCTCGGAAACTATAAGAGATAATGCAATTTGGCAACCGGCAATGTAATTAGCATGCCGAATATTACTTGGAATGTGAATTGGAACGAAATCGCCAATAGATAAGACCATTTTACAATTTGGGCCCAGGTTAGAAGCAGAGCCTAAGGTGTAAATTATCGATAGTCCATATCTCGGAAACTATAAGAGATAATGTAATTTGGCAACCGGCAATGTAATTAGCATGCCGAATATTACTTGGAATGTAAATTGGAACGAAATCGCCAATAGATAAGACCATTTTACAATTTGGGCCCAAGTTAGAAGCAGAGCCTAAGGTGTAAATTATCGATAGTCCATATCTCGGAAACTATAAGAGATAATGCAATTTGGCAACCGGCAATGTAATTAGCATGCCGAATATTACTTGGAATGTGAATTGCAACTAAATCGCCAATAGATAAGACCATTTTACAATTTGGGCCCAAGTTAGAAGCAGAGCCTAAGGTGTAAATTATCGATAGTCCATATCTCGGAAACTATAAGAGATAATGCAATTTGGCAACCGGCAATGTAATTAGCATGCCGAATATTACTTGGAATGTGAATTGGAACGAAATCGCCAATAGATAAGACCATTTTACAATTTGGGCCCAAGTTAGAAGCAGAGCCTAAGGTGTAAAATATCGATAGTCCATATCTCGGAAACTATAAGAGATAATGCAATTTAGCAACCGGCAATGTAATTAGCATGCCGAATATTACTTGGAATGTGAATTGGAACGAAATCGCCAATAGATAAGACCATTTTACAATTTGGGCCCAAGTTAGAAGCAGAGCCTAAGGTGTAAATTATCGATAGTCCATATCTCGGAAACTATAAGAGATAATGCAATTTGGCAACCGGCAATGTAATTAGCATGCCGAATATTACTTGGAATGTGAATTGGAACGAAATCGCCAATAGATAAGTCCATTTTACAATTTGGGCCCAAGTTAGAAGCAGAGCCTAAGGTGTAAATTATCGATAGTCCATATCTCGGAAACTATAAGAGATAATGCAATTTGGCAACCGGCAATGTAATTAGCATGCCGAATATTACTTGGAATGTGAATTGGAACGAAATCGCCAATAGATAAGACCATTTTACAATTTGGGCCCAAGTTAGAAGCAGAGCCTAAGGTGTAAATTATCGATAGTCCATATCTCGGAAACTATAAGAGATAATTCAATTTGGCAACCGGCAATGTAATTAGCATGCCAAATATTACTTGGAATGTGAATTGGAACGAAATCGCCAATAGATAAGACCATTTTACAATTTGGGCCCAAGTTAGAAGCAGAGCCTAAGGTGTAAATTATCGATAGTCCATATCTCGGAAACTATAAGAGATAATGCAATTTGGCAACCGGCAATGTAATTAGCATGCCGAATATTACTTGGAATGTGAATTGGAACGAAATCGCCAATAGATAAGACCATTTTACAATTTGGGAGCAAGTTAGAAGCAGAGCCTAAGGTGTAAATTATCGATAGTCCATATCTCGGAAACTATAAGAGATAATGCAATTTCGCAACCGGCAATGTAATTAGCATGCCGAATATCACTTGGAATGTGAATTGGGACGAAATCGCCAATAGATAAGACCATTTTACAATTTGGGCCCAAGTTAGAAGCAGAGCCTAAGGTGTAAATTATCGATAGTCCATATCTCGGAAACTATAAGAGATAATGCAATTTGGCAACCGGCAATGTAATTAGCATGCCGAATATTACTTGGAATGTGAATTGGAACGAAATCGCCAATAGATAAGACCATTTTACAATTTGGGCCCAAGTTAGAAGCAGAGCCTAAGGTGTAAATTATCGATAGTCCATATCTCGGAAACTATAAGAGATAATGCAATTTGGCAACCGGCAATGTAATTAGCATGCCGAATATTACTTGGAATGTGAATTGGAACGGAATCGCCAATAGGTAAGACCATTTTACAATTTGGGCCCAAGTTAGAAGCAGAGCCTAAGGTGTAAATTATCGATAGTCCATATCTCGGAAACTATAAGAGATAATGCAATTTGGCAACCGGCAATGTAATTAGCATGCCGAATATTACTTGGAATGTGAATTGGAACGAAATCGCCAATAGATAAGACCATTTTACAATTTGGGCCCAAGTTAGAAGCAGAGCCTAAGGTGTAAATTATCGATAGTCCATATCTCGGAAACTATAAGAGATAATGCAATTTGGCAACCGGCAATGTAATTAGCATGCCGAATATTACTTGGAATGTGAATTGGAACGAAATCGCCAATAGATAAGACCATTTTACAATTTGGGCCCAGGTTAGAAGCAGAGCCTAAGGTGTAAATTATCGATATTCCATATCTCGGAAACTATAAGAGATAATGTAATTTGGCAACCGGCAATGTAATTAGCATGCCGAATATTACTTGGAATGTAAATTGGAACGAAATCGCCAATAGATAAGACCATTTTACAATTTGGGCCCAAGTTAGAAGCAGAGCCTAAGGTGTAAATTATCGATAGTCCATATCTCGGAAACTATAAGAGATAATGCAATTTGGCAACCGGCAATGTAATTAGCATGCCGAATATTACTTGGAATGTGAATTGCAACTAAATCGCCAATAGATAAGACCATTTTACAATTTGGGCCCAAGTTAGAAGCAGAGCCTAAGGTGTAAATTATCGATAGTCCATATCTCGGAAACTATAAGAGATAATGCAATTTGGCAACCGGCAATGTAATTAGCATGCCGAATATTACTTGGAATGTGAATTGGAACGAAATCGCCAATAGATAAGACCATTTTACAATTTGGGCCCAAGTTAGAAGCAGAGCCTAAGGTGTAAATTATCGATAGTCCATATCTCGGAAACTATAAGAGATAATGCAATTTGGCAACCGGCAATGTAATTAGCATGCCGAATATTACTTGGAATGTGAATTGGAACGAAATCGCCAATAGATAAGACCATTTTACAATTTGGGCCCAAGTTAGAAGCAGAGCCTAAGGTGTAAAATATCGATAGTCCATATCTCGGAAACTATAAGAGATAATGCAATTTGGCAACCGGCAATGTAATTAGCATGCCGAATATTACTTGGAATGTGAATTGGAACGAAATTGCCAATAGATAAGACCATTTTACAATTTGGGCCCAAGTTAGAAGCAGAGCCTAAGGTGTAAATTATTGATAGTCCATATCTCGGAAACTATAAGAGATAATGCAATTTCGCAACCGGCAATGTAATTAGCATGCCGAATATCACTTGGAATGTGAATTGGGACGAAATCGCCAATAGATAAGACCATTTTACAATTTGGGCCCAAGTTAGAAGCAGAGCCTAAGGTGTCTAAGGTGTAAATTATCGATAGTCAATATCTCGGAAACTATAAGAGATAATGCAATTTGGCAACCGGCAATGTAATTAGCATGCCGAATATTACTTGGAATGTGAATTGGAACGAAATCGCCAATAGATAAGACCATTTTACAATTTGGGCCCAAGTTAGAAGCAGAGCCTAAGGTGTAAATTATCGATGGACGAACCTCGGAAACTATAAGAGATAATGCAATTTGGCAACTGGCAATGTAATTAGCATGCCGAATATTACTTGGAATGTGAATTGGAACGAAATCGCCAATAGATAAGACCATTTTACAATTTGGGCCCAAGTTAGAAGCAGAGCCTAAGGTGTAAATTATCGATAGTCCATATCTCGGAAACTATAAGAGATAATGCAATTTCGCAACCGGCAATGTAATTAGCATGCCGAATATTACTTGGAGTGTGAATTGGAACGAAATCGCCAATAGATAAGACCATTTTACAATTTGGGCCCAAGTTAGAAGCAGAGCCTAAGGTGTAAATTATCGATAGTCCATATCTCGGGAACTATAAGAGATAATGCAATTTGGCAACCGGCAATGTAATTAGCATGCCGAATATTACTTGGAATGTGAATTGGAACGAAATCGCCAATAGATAAGACCATTTTACAATTTGGGCCCAAGTTAGAAGCAGAGCCTAAGGTGTAAATTATCGATAGTCCATATCTCGGAAACTATAAGAGATAATGCAATTTCGCAACCGGCAATGTAATTAGCATGCCGAATATTACTTGGAGTGTGAATTGGAACGAAATCGCCAATAGATAAGACCATTTTACAATTTGGGCCCAAGTTAGAAGCAGAGCCTAAGGTGTAAATTATCGATAGTCCATATCTCGGAAACTATAAGAGATAATGCAATTTGGCAACCGGCAATGTAATTGGCATGCCGAATATTACTTGGAATGTGAATTGGAACGAAATAGCCAATAGATAAGACCATTTTACAATTTGGGCCCAAGTTAGAAGCAGAGCCTAAGGTGTAAATTATCGATAGTCCATATCTCGGAAACTATAAGAGATAATGCAATTTGGCTACCGGCAATGTAATTAGCATGCCGAATATTACTTGGAATGTGAATTGGAACGAAATCGCCAATAGATAAGACCATTTTACAATTTGGGCCCAAGTTAGAAGCAGAGCCTAAGGTGTAAATTATCGATAGTCCATATCTCGGAAACTATAAGAGATAATGCAATTTGGCAACCGGCAATGTAATTAGCATGCCGAATATTACTTGGAATGTGAATTGGAACGGAATCGCCAATAGGTAAGACCATTTTACAATTTGGGCCCAAGTTAGAAGCAGAGCCTAAGGTGTAAATTATCGATAGTCCATATCTCGGAAACTATAAGAGATAATGCAATTTGGCAACCGGCAATGTAATTAGCATGCCGAATATTACTTGGAATGTGAATTGGAACGAAATCGCCAATAGATAAGACCATTTTACAATTTGGGCCCAAGTTAGAAGCAGAGCCTAAGGTGTAAATTATCGATAGTCCATATCTCGGAAACTATAAGAGATAATGCAATTTGGCAACCGGCAATGTAATTAGCATGCCGAATATTACTTGGAATGTGAATTGGAACGAAATCGCCAATAGATAAGACCATTTTACAATTTGGGCCCAGGTTAGAAGCAGAGCCTAAGGTGTAAATTATCGATAGTCCATATCTCGGAAACTATAAGAGATAATGTAATTTGGCAACCGGCAATGTAATTAGCATGCCGAATATTACTTGGAATGTAAATTGGAACGAAATCGCCAATAGATAAGACCATTTTACAATTTGGGCCCAAGTTAGAAGCAGAGCCTAAGGTGTAAATTATCGATAGTCCATATCTCGGAAACTATAAGAGATAATGCAATTTGGCAACCGGCAATGTAATTAGCATGCCGAATATTACTTGGAATGTGAATTGCAACTAAATCGCCAATAGATAAGACCATTTTACAATTTGGGCCCAAGTTAGAAGCAGAGCCTAAGGTGTAAATTATCGATAGTCCATATCTCGGAAACTATAAGAGATAATGCAATTTGGCAACCGGCAATGTAATTAGCATGCCGAATATTACTTGGAATGTGAATTGGAACGAAATCGCCAATAGATAAGACCATTTTACAATTTGGGCCCAAGTTAGAAGCAGAGCCTAAGGTGTAAATTATCGATAGTCCATATCTCGGAAACTATAAGAGATAATGCAATTTGGCAACCGGCAATGTAATTAGCATGCCGAATATTACTTGGAATGTGAATTGGAACGAAATCGCCAATAGATAAGACCATTTTACAATTTGGGCCCAAGTTAGAAGCAGAGCCTAAGGTGTAAAATATCGATAGTCCATATCTCGGAAACTATAAGAGATAATGCAATTTGGCAACCGGCAATGTAATTAGCATGCCGAATATTACTTGGAATGTGAATTGGAACGAAATTGCCAATAGATAAGACCATTTTACAATTTGGGCCCAAGTTAGAAGCCGAGCCTAAGGTGTAAATTATTGATAGTCCATATCTCGGAAACTATAAGAGATAATGCAATTTCGCAACCGGCAATGCAATTAGCATGCCGAATATCACTTGGAATGTGAATTGGGACGAAATCGCCAATAGATAAGACCATTTTACAATTTGGGCCCAAGTTAGAAGCAGAGCCTAAGGTGTCTAAGGTGTAAATTATCGATAGTCAATATCTCGGAAACTATAAGAGATAATGCAATTTGGCAACCGGCAATGTAATTAGCATGCCGAATATTACTTGGAATGTGAATTGGAACGAAATCGCCAATAGATAAGACCATTTTACAATTTGGGCCCAAGTTAGAAGCAGAGCCTAAGGTGTAAATTATCGATGGACGAACCTGGAAACTATAAGAGATAATGCAATTTGGCAACTGGCAATGTAATTAGCATGCCGAATATTACTTGGAATGTGAATTGGAACGAAATCGCCAATAGATAAGACCATTTTACAATTTGGGCCCAAGTTAGAAGCAGAGCCTAAGGTGTAAATTATCGATAGTCCATATCTCGGAAACTATAAGAGATAATGCAATTTCGCAACCGGCAATGTAATTAGCATGCCGAATATTACTTGGAGTGTGAATTGGAACGAAATCGCCAATAGATAAGACCATTTTACAATTTGGGCCCAAGTTAGAAGCAGAGCCTAAGGTGTAAATTATCGATAGTCCATATCTCGGGAACTATAAGAGATAATGCAATTTGGCAACCGGCAATGTAATTAGCATGCCGAATATTACTTGGAATGTGAATTGGAACGAAATCGCCAATAGATAAGACCATTTTACAATTTGGGCCCAAGTTAGAAGCAGAGCCTAAGGTGTAAATTATCGATAGTCCATATCTCGGAAACTATAAGAGATAATGCAATTTCGCAACCGGCAATGTAATTAGCATGCCGAATATTACTTGGAGTGTGAATTGGAACGAAATCGCCAATAGATAAGACCATTTTACAATTTGGGCCCAAGTTAGAAGCAGAGCCTAAGGTGTAAATTATCGATAGTCCATATCTCGGAAACTATAAGAGATAATGCAATTTGGCAACCGGCAATGTAATTGGCATGCCGAATATTACTTGGAATGTGAATTGGAACGAAATAGCCAATAGATAAGACCATTTTACAATTTGGGCCCAAGTTAGAAGCAGAGCCTAAGGTGTAAATTATCGATAGTCCATATCTCGGAAACTATAAGAGATAATGCAATTTGGCTACCGGCAATGTAATTAGCATGCCGAATATTACTTGGAATGTGAATTGGAACGAAATCGCCAATAGATAAGACCATTTTACAATTTGGGCCCAAGTTAGAAGCAGAGCCTAAGGTGTAAATTATCGATAGTCCATATCTCGGAAACTATAAGAGATAATGCATTTTGACAACCGGCAATGTAATTAGCATGCCGAATATTACTTGGAATGTGAATTGCAACTAAATCGCCAATAGATAAGACCATTTTACAATTTGGGCCCAAGTTAGAAGCAGAGCCTAAGGTGTAAATTATCGATAGTCCATATCTCGGAAACTATAAGAGATAATGCAATTTGGCAACCGGCGATGTAATTAGCATGCCGAATATTACTTGGAATGTGAATTGGAACGAAATCGCCAATAGATAAGACCATTTTACAATTTGGGCCCAAGTTAGAAGCAGAGCCTAAGGTGTAAATTATCGATAGTCCATATCTCGGAAACTATAAGAGGTAATGCAATTTGGCAACCGGCAATGTAATTAGCATGCCGAATATTACTTGGAATGTGAATTGGAACGAAATCGCCAATAGATAAGACCATTTTACAATTTGGGCCCAAGTTAGAAGCAGAGCCTAGGTGTAAATTATCGATAGTCCATATCTCGGAAACTATAAGAGATAATGCAATTTGGCAACCGGAAATGTAATTAGCATGCCGAATATTACTTGGAATGTGAATTGCAACTAAATCGCCAATAGATAAGACCATTTTACAATTTGGGCCCAAGTTAGAAGCAGAGCCTAAGGTGTAAATTATCGATAGTCCATATCTCGGAAACTATAAGAGATAATGCAATTTGGCAACCGGCAATGTAATTAGCATGCCGAATATTACTTGGAATGTGAATTGGAACGAAATCGCCAATAGATAAGACCATTTTACAATTTGGGCCCAAGTTAGAAGCAGAGCCTAAGGTGTAAATTATCGATAGTCCATATCTCGGAAACTATAAGAGATAATGCAATTTGGCAACCGGCAATGTAATTAGCATGCCGAATATTACTTGGAATGTGAATTGGAACGAAATCGCCAATAGATAAGACCATTTTACAATTTGGGCCCAAGTTAGAAGCAGAGCCTAAGGTGTAAAATATCGATAGTCCATATCTCGGAAACTATAAGAGATAATGCAATTTGGCAACCGGCAATGTAATTAGCATGCCGAATATTACTTGGAATGTGAATTGGAACGAAATCGCCAATAGATAAGACCATTATACAATTTGGGCCCAAGTTAGAAGCAGAGCCTAAGGTGTAAATTATCGATAGTCCATATCTCGGAAACTATAAGAGATAATGCAATTTGGCAACCGGCAATGTAATTAGCATGCCGAATATTACTTGGAATGTGAATTGGAACGAAATCGCCAATAGATAAGACCATTTTACAATTTGGGCCCAAGTTAGAAGCAGAGCCTAAGGTGTAAATTATCGATAGTCCATATCTCGGAAACTATAAGAGATAATGCAATTTGGCAACCGGCAATGTAATTAGCATGCCGAATATTACTTGGAATGTGAATTGGAACGAAATCGCCAATAGGTAAGACCATTTTACAATTTGGGCCCAAGTTAGAAGCAGAGCCTATGGTGTAAATTATCGCTAGTCCATATCTCGGAAACTATAAGAGATAATGCAATTTGGCAACCGGCAATGTAATTAGCATGCCGAATATTACTTGGAATGTGAATTGGAACGAAATCGCCAATAGATAAGACCATTTTACAATTTGGGCCCAAGTTAGAAGCAGAGCCTAAGGTGTAAATTATTGATAGTCCATATCTCGGAAACTATAAGAGATAATGCAATTTCGCAACCGGCAATGTAATTACCATGCCGAATATTACTAGGAGTGTGAATTGGAACGAAATCGCCAATAGATAAGACCATTTTACAATTTGGGCCCAAGTTAGAAACAGAGCCTAAGGTGTAAATTATCGATAGTCCATATCTCGGAAACTATAAGAGATAATGCAATTTGACAACCGGCAATGTAATTAGCATGCCGAATATTACTTGGAATGTGAATTGGAACGAAATCGCCAATAGATAAGACCATTTTACAATTTGGGCCCAAGTTAGAAGCAGAGCCTAAGGTGTAAATTATCGATAGTCCATATCTCGGAAACTATAAGAGATAATGCAATTTGGCAACCGGCAATGTAATTAGCATGCCGAATATTACTTGGAATGTGAATTGGAACGAAATCGCCAATAGATAAGACCATTTTACAATTTGGGCCCAAGTTAGAAGCAGAGCCTAAGGTGTAAATTATCGATAGTCCATATCTCGGAAACTATAAGAGATAATGCAATTTGGCAACCGGCAATGTAATTAGCATGCCGAATATTACTTGGAATGTGAATTGGAACGAAATCGCCAATAGATAAGACCATTTTACAATTTGGGCCCAAGTTAGAAGCAGAGCCTAATGTGTAAATTATCGATAGTCCATATCTTGGAAACTATAAGAGATAATGCAATTTGGCAACCGGCAATGTAATTAGCATGCCGAATATTACTTGGAATGTGAATTGGAACGAAATCGCCAATAGATAAGGCCATTTTACAATTTGGGCCCAAGTTAGAAGCAGAGCCTAAGGTGTAAATTATTGATAGTCCATATCTCGGAAACTATAAGAGATAATGCAATTTCGCAACCGGCAATGTAATTAGCATGCCGAATATCACTTGGAATGTGAATTGGGACGAAATCGCCAATAGATAAGACCATTTTACAATTTGGGCCCAAGTTAGAAGCAGAGCCTAAGGTGTAAATTATCGATAGTCCATATCTCGGAAACTATAAGAGATAATGCAATTTGGCAACCGGCAATGTAATTACCATGCCGAATATTACTTGGAATGTGAATTGGAACGAAATCGCCAATAGATAAGACCATTTTACAATTTGGGCCCAAGTTAGAAGCAGAGCCTAAGGTGTAAATTATCGATAGTACATATCTCGGAAACTATAAGAGATAATGCAATTTGGCAACCGGCAATGTAATTAGCATGCCGAATATTACTTGGAATGTGAATTGGAACGAAATCGCCAATAGGTAAGACCATTTTACAATTTGGGCCCAAGTTAGAAGCAGAGCCTAAGGTGTAAATTATCGATAGTCCATATCTCGGAAACTATAAGAGATAATTTAATTTGGCAACCGACAATGTAATTAGCATGCCGAATATTACTTGGAATGTGAATTGGAACGAAATCGCCAATAGATAAGACCATTTTACAATTTGGGCCCAAGTTAGAAGCAGAGCCTAAGGTGTAAATTATCGATAGTCCATATCTCGGAAACTATAAGAGATAATGCAATTTGGCAACCGGCAATGTAATTAGCATGCCGAATATTACTTGGAATGTGAATTGGAACGAAATCGCCAATAGATAAGACCATTTTACAATTTGGGCCCAAGTTAGAAGCAGAGCCTAAGGTGTAAATTATCGATAGTCCATATCTCGGAAACTATAAGAGATAATGCAATTTGGCAACCGGCAATGTAATTAGCATGCCGAATATTACTTGGAATGTGAATTGGAACGAAATCGCCAATAGATAAGACCATTTTACAATTTGGGCCCAAGTTAGAAGCAGAGCCTAAGGTGTAAATTATCGATAGTCCATATCTCGGAAACTATAAGAGATAATGCAATTTGGCAACCGGCAATGTAATTAGCATGCCGAATATTACTTGGAATGTGAATTGGAACGAAATCGCCAATAGGTAAGACCATTTTACAATTTGGGCCCAAGTTAGAAGCAGAGCCTATGGTGTAAATTATCGATAGTCCATATCTCGGAAACTATAAGAGATAATTCAATTTGGCAACCGGCAATGTAATTAGCATGCCGAATATTACTTGGAATGTGAATTGGAACGAAATCGCCAATAGATAAGACCATTTTACAATTTGGGCCCAAGTTAGAAGCAGAGCCTAAGGTGTAAATTATCGATAGTCCATATCTCGGAAACTATAAGAGATAATGCAATTTGGCAACCGGCAATGTAATTAGCATGCCCAATATTACTTAGAATGTGAATTGGAACGAAATCGCCAATAGATAAGACCATTTTACAATTTGGGCCCAAGTTAGAAGCAGAGCCTAAGGTGTAAATTATCGATAGTCCATATCTCGGAAACTATAAGAGATAATTCAATTTGGCAACCGGCAATGTAATTAGCATGCCGAATATTACTTGGAATGTGAATTGGAACGAAATCGCCAATAGATAAGACCATTTTACAATTTGGGCCCAAGTTAGAAGCAGAGCCTAAGGTGTAAATTATCGATAGTCCATATCTCGGAAACTATAAGAGATAATGCAATTTGGCAACCGGCAATGTAATTAGCATGCCGAATATTACTTGGAATGTGAATTGGAACGAAATCGCCAATAGATAAGACCATTTTACAATTTGGGAGCAAGTTAGAAGCAGAGCCTAAGGTGTAAATTATCGATAGTCCATATCTCGGAAACTATAAGAGATAATGCAATTTCGCAACCGGCAATGTAATTAGCATGCCGAATATCACTTGGAATGTGAATTGGGACGAAATCGCCAATAGATAAGACCATTTTACAATTTGGGCCCAAGTTAGAAGCAGAGCCTAAGGTGTAAATTATCGATAGTCCATATCTCGGAAACTATAAGAGATAATGCAATTTGGCAACCGGCAATGTAATTATCATGCCGAATATTACTTGGAATGTGAATTGGAACGAAATCGCCAATAGATAAGACCATTTTACAATTTGGGCCCAAGTTAGAAGCAGAGCCTAAGGTGTAAATTATCGATAGTCCATATCTCGGAAACTATAAGAGATAATGCAATTTGGCAACCGGCAATGTAATTAACATGCCGAATATTACTTGGAATGTGAATTGGAACGGAATCGCCAATAGGTAAGACCATTTTACAATTTGGGCCCAAGTTAGAAGCAGAGCCTAAGGTGTAAATTATCGATAGTCCATATCTCGGAAACTATAAGAGATAATGCAATTTGGCAACCGGCAATGTAATTAGCATGCCGAATATTACTTGGAATGTGAATTGGAACGAAATCGCCAATAGATAAGACCATTTTACAATTTGGGCCCAAGTTAGAAGCAGAGCCTAAGGTGTAAATTATCGATAGTCCATATCTCGGAAACTATAAGAGATAATGCAATTTGGCAACCGGCAATGTAATTAGCGTGCCGAATATTACTTGGAATGTGAATTGGAACGAAATCGCCAATAGATAAGACCATTTTACAATTTGGGAGCAAGTTAGAAGCAGAGCCTAAGGTGTAAATTATCGATAGTCCATATCTCGGAAACTATAAGAGATAATGCAATTTCGCAACCGGCAATGTAATTAGCATGCCGAATATCACTTGGAATGTGAATTGGGACGAAATCGCCAATAGATAAGACCATTTTACAATTTGGGCCCAAGTTAGAAGCAGAGCCTAAGGTGTAAATTATCGATAGTCCATATCTCGGAAACTATAAGAGATAATGCAATTTGGCAACCGGCAATGTAATTAGCATGCCGAATATTACTTGGAATGTGAATTGGAACGAAATCGCCAATAGATAAGACCATTTTACAATTTGGGCCCAAGTTAGAAGCAGAGCCTAAGGTGTAAATTATCGATAGTCCATATCTCGGAAACTATAAGAGATAATGCAATTTGGCAACCGGCAATGTAATTAGCATGCCGAATATTACTTGGAATGTGAATTGGAACGGAATCGCCAATAGGTAAGACCATTTTACAATTTGGGCCCAAGTTAGAAGCAGAGCCTAAGGTGTAAATTATCGATAGTCCATATCTCGGAAACTATAAGAGATAATGCAATTTGGCAACCGGCAATGTAATTAGCATGCCGAATATTACTTGGAATGTGAATTGGAACGAAATCGCCAATAGATAAGACCATTTTACAATTTGGGCCCAAGTTAGAAGCAGAGCCTAAGGTGTAAATTATCGATAGTCCATATCTCGGAAACTATAAGAGATAATGCAATTTGGCAACCGGCAATGTAATTAGCATGCCGAATATTACTTGGAATGTGAATTGGAACGAAATCGCCAATAGATAAGACCATTTTACAATTTGGGCCCAGGTTAGAAGCAGAGCCTAAGGTGTAAATTATCGATAGTCCATATCTCGGAAACTATAAGAGATAATGTAATTTGGCAACCGGCAATGTAATTAGCATGCCGAATATTACTTGGAATGTAAATTGGAACGAAATCGCCAATAGATATGACCATTTTACAATTTGGGCCCAAGTTAGAAGCAGAGCCTAAGGTGTAAATTATCGATAGTCCATATCTCGGAAACTATAAGAGATAATGCAATTTGGCAACCGGCAATGTAATTAGCATGCCGAATATTACTTGGAATGTGAATTGCAACTAAATCGCCAATAGATAAGACCATTTTACAATTTGGGCCCAAGTTAGAAGCAGAGCCTAAGGTGTAAATTATCGATAGTCCATATCTCGGAAACTATAAGAGATAATGCAATTTGGCAACCGGCAATGTAATTAGCATGCCGAATATTACTTGGAATGTGAATTGCAACTAAATCGCCAATAGATAAGACCATTTTACAATTTGGGCCCAAGTTAGAAGCAGAGCCTAAGGTGTAAATTATCGATAGTCCATATCTCGGAAACTATAAGAGATAATGCAATTTGGCAACCGGCAATGTAATTAGCATGCCGAATATTACTTGGAATGTGAATTGGAACGAAATCGCCAATAGATAAGACCATTTTACAATTTGGGCCCAAGTTAGAAGCAGAGCCTAAGGTGTAAAATATCGATAGTCCATATCTCGGAAACTATAAGAGATAATGCAATTTGGCAACCGGCAATGTAATTAGCATGCCGAATATTACTTGGAATGTGAATTGGAACGAAATCGCCAATAGATAAGACCATTTTACAATTTGGGCCCAAGTTAGAAGCAGAGCCTAAGGTGTAAAATATCGATAGTCCATATCTCGGAAACTATAAGAGATAATGCAATTTGGCAACCGGCAATGTAATTAGCATGCCGAATATTACTTGGAATGTGAATTGGAACGAAATTGCCAATAGATAAGACCATTTTACAATTTGGGCCCAAGTTAGAAGCAGAGCCTAAGGTGTAAATTATCGATAGTCCATATCTCGGAAACTATAAGAGATAATGCAATTTGGCAACCGGCAATGTAATTGGCATGCCGAATATTACTTGGAATGTGAATTGGAACGAAATAGCCAATAGATAAGACCATTTTACAATTTGGGCCCAAGTTAGAAGCAGAGCCTAAGGTGTAAATTATCGATAGTCCATATCTCGGAAACTATAAGAGATAATGCAATTTCGCAACCGGCAATGTAATTAGCATGCCGAATATTACTTGGAGTGTGAATTGGAACGAAATCGCCAATAGATAAGACCATTTTACAATTTGGGCCCAAGTTAGAAGCAGAGCCTAAGGTGTAAATTATCAATAGTCCATATCTCGGAAACTATAAGAGATAATGCAATTTGGCAACCGGCAATGTAATTAGCATGCCGAATATTACTTGGAATGTGAATTGGAACGAAATCGCCAATAGATAAGACCATTTTACAATTTGGGCCCAAGTTAGAAGCAGAGCCTAAGGTGTAAATTATCGATAGTCCATACCTCGGAAACTATAAGAGATAATGCAATTTGGCAACTGGCAATGTAATTAGCATGCCGAATATTACTTGGAATGTGAATTGGAACGAAATCGCCAATAGATAAGACCATTTTACAATTTGGGCCCAAGTTAGAAGCAGAGCCTAAGGTGTAAATTATCGATAGTCCATATCTCGGAAACTATAAGAGATAATGCAATTTCGCAACCGGCAATGTAATTAGCATGCCGAATATTACTTGGAGTGTGAATTGGAACGAAATCGCCAATAGATAAGACCATTTTACAATTTGGGCCCAAGTTAGAAGCAGAGCCTAAGGTGTAAATTATCGATAGTCCATATCTCGGAAACTATAAGAGATAATGCAATTTGGCAACCGGCAATGTAATTAGCATGCCGAATATTACTTGGAATGTGAATTGGAACGAAATCGCCAATAGATAAGACCATTTTACAATTTGGGCCCAAGTTAGAAGCAGAGCCTAAGGTGTAAATTATCGATAGTCCATATCTCGGAAACTATAAGAGATAATGCAATTTCACAACCGGCAATGTAATTAGCATGCCGAATATTACTTGGAGTGTGAATTGGAACGAAATCGCCAATAGATAAGACCATTTTACAATTTGGGCCCAAGTTAGAAGCAGAGCCTAAGGTGTAAATTATCGATAGTCCATATCTCGGAAACTATAAGAGATAATGCAATTTGACAACCGGCAATGTAATTGGCATGCCGAATATTACTTGGAATGTGAATTGGAACGAAATAGCCAATAGATAAGACCATTTTACAATTTGGGCCCAAGTTAGAAGCAGAGCCTAAGGTGTAAATTATCGATAGTCCATATCTCGGAAACTATAAGAGATAATGCAATTTGGCTACCGGCAATGTAATTAGCATGCCGAATATTACTTGGAATGTGAATTGGAACGAAATCGCCAATAGATAAGACCATTTTACAATTTGGGCCCAAGTTAGAAGCAGAGCCTAAGGTGTAAATTATCGATAGTCCATATCTCGGAAACTATAAGAGATAATGCATTTTGACAACCGGCAATGTAATTAGCATGCCGAATATTACTTGGAATGTGAATTGCAACTAAATCGCCAATAGATAAGACCATTTTACAATTTGGGCCCAAGTTAGAAGCAGAGCCTAAGGTGTAAATTATCGATAGTCCATATCTCGGAAACTATAAGAGATAATGCAATTTGGCAACCGGCGATGTAATTAGCATGCCGAATATTACTTGGAATGTGAATTGGAACGAAATCGCCAATAGATAAGACCATTTTACAATTTGGGCCCAAGTTAGAAGCAGAGCCTAAGGTGTAAATTATCGATAGTCCATATCTCGGAAACTATAAGAGATAATGCAATTTGGCAACCGGCAATGTAATTAGCATGCCGAATATTACTTGGAATGTGAATTGGAACGAAATCGCCAATAGATAAGACCATTTTACAATTTGGGCCCAAGTTAGAAGCAGAGCCTAGGTGTAAATTATCGATAGTCCATATCTCGGAAACTATAAGAGATAATGCAATTTGGCAACCGGAAATGTAATTAGCATGCCGAATATTACTTGGAATGTGAATTGCAACTAAATCGCCAATAGATAAGACCATTTTACAATTTGGGCCCAAGTTAGAAGCAGAGCCTAAGGTGTAAATTATCGATAGTCCATATCCCGGAAACTATAAGAGATAATGCAATTTGGCAACCGGCAATGTAATTAGCATGCCGAATATTACTTGGAATGTGAATTGGAACGAAATCGCCAATAGATAAGACCATTTTACAATTTGGGCCCAGGTTAGAAGCAGAGCCTAAGGTGTAAATTATCGATAGTCCATATCTCGGAAACTATAAGAGATAATGTAATTTGGCAACCGGCAATGTTATTAGCATGCCGAATATTACTTGGAATGTAAATTGGAACGAAATCGCCAATAGATAAGACCATTTTACAATTTGGGCCCAAGTTAGAAGCAGAGCCTAAGGTGTAAATTATCGATAGTCCATATCTCGGAAACTATAAGAGATAATGCAATTTGGCAACCGGCAATGTAATTAGCATGCCGAATATTACTTGGAATGTGAATTGCAACTAAATCGCCAATAGATAAGACCATTTTACAATTTGGGCCCAAGTTAGAAGCAGAGCCTAAGGTGTAAATTATCGATAGTCCATATCTCGGAAACTATAAGAGATAATGCAATTTGGCAACCGGCAATGTAATTAGCATGCCGAATATTACTTGGAATGTGAATTGGAACGAAATCGCCAATAGATAAGACCATTTTACAATTTGGGCCCAAGTTAGAAGCAGAGCCTAAGGTGTAAATTATCGATAGTCCATATCTCGGAAACTATAAGAGATAATGCAATTTGGCAACCGGCAATGTAATTAGCATGCCGAATATTACTTGGAATGTGAATTGGAACGAAATCGTCAATAGATAAGACCATTTTACAATTTGGGCCCAAGTTAGAAGCAAAGCCTAAGGTGTAAAATATCGATAGTCCATATCTCGGAAACTATAAGAGATAATGCAATTTGGCAACCGGCAATATAATTAGCATGCCGAATATTACTTGGAATGTGAATTGGAACGAAATCGCCAATAGATAAGACCATTTTACAATTTGGGCCCAAGTTAGAAGCAGAGCCTAAGGTGTAAATTATCGATAGTCCATATCTCGGAAACTATAAGAGATAATGCAATTTGGCAACCGGCAATGTAATTAGCATGCCGAATATTACTTGGAATGTGAATTGGAACGAAATCGCCAATAGATAAGACCATTTTACAATTTGGGCCCAAGTTAGAAGCAGAGCCTAAGGTGTAAATTATCGATAGTCCATATCTCGGAAACTATAAGAGATAATGCAATTTGGCAACCGGCAATGTAATTAGCATGCCGAATATTACTTGGAATGTGAATTGGAACTAAATCGCCAATAGATAAGACCATTTTACAATTTGGGCCCAAGTTAGAAGCAGAGCCTAAGGTGTAAATTATCGATAGTCCATATCTCGGAAACTATAAGAGATAATGCAATTTGGCAACCGGCAATGTAATTAGCATGCCGAGTATTACTTGGAATGTGAATTGGAACGAAATCGCCAATAGATAAGACCATTTTACAATTTGGGCCCAAGTTAGAAGCAGAGCCTAAGGTGTAAATTATCGATAGTCCATATCTCGGAAACTATAAGAGATAATGCAATTTGGCAACCGGCAATGTAATTAGCATGCCGAATATTACTTGGAATGTGAATTGGAACGAAATCGCCAATAGATAAGACCATTTTACAATTTGGGCCCAAGTTAGAAGCAGAGCCTAAGGTGTAAATTATCGATAGTCCATACCTCGGAAACTATAAGAGATAATGCAATTTGGCAACTGGCAATGTAATTAGCATGCCGAATATTACTTGGAATGTGAATTGGAACGAAATCGCCAATAGATAAGACCATTTTACAATTTGGGCCCAAGTTAGAAGCAGAGCCTAAGGTGTAAATTATCGATAGTCCATATCTCGGAAACTATAAGAGATAATGCAATTTCGCAACCGGCAATGTAATTAGCATGCCGAATATTACTTGGAGTGTGAATTGGAACGAAATCGCCAATAGATAAGACCATTTTACAATTTGGGCCCAAGTTAGAAGCAGAGCCTAAGGTGTAAATTATCGATAGTCCATATCTCGGAAACTATAAGAGATAATGCAATTTGGCAACCGGCAATGTAATTAGCATGCCGAATATTACTTGGAATGTGAATTGGAACGAAATCGCCAATAGATAAGACCATTTTACAATTTGGGCCCAAGTTAGAAGCAGAGCCTAAGGTGTAAATTATCGATAGTCCATATCTCGGAAACTATAAGAGATAATGCAATTTCGCAACCGGCAATGTAATTAGCATGCCGAATATTACTTGGAGTGTGAATTGGAACGAAATCGCCAATAGATAAGACCATTTTACAATTTGGGCCCAAGTTAGAAGCAGAGCCTAAGGTGTAAATTATCGATAGTCCATATCTCGGAAACTATAAGAGATAATGCAATTTGGCAACCGGCAATGTAATTGGCATGCCGAATATTACTTGGAATGTGAATTGGAACGAAATAGCCAATAGATAAGACCATTTTACAATTTGGGCCCAAGTTAGAAGCAGAGCCTAAGGTATAAATTATCGATAGTCCATATCTCGGAAACTATAAGAGATAATGCAATTTGGCTACCGGCAATGTAATTAGCATGCCGAATATTACTTGGTATGTGAATTGGAACGAAATCGCCAATAGATAAGACCATTTTACAATTTGGGCCCAAGTTAGAAGCAGAGCCTAAGGTGTAAATTATCGATAGTCCATATCTCGGAAACTATAAGAGATAATGCATTTTGACAACCGGCAATGTAATTAGCATGTCGAATATTACTTGGAATGTGAATTGCAACTAAATCGCCAATAGATAAGACCATTTTACAATTTGGGCCCAAGTTAGAAGCAGAGCCTAAGGTGTAAATTATCGATAGTCCATATCTCGGAAACTATAAGAGATAATGCAATTTGGCAACCGGCGATGTAATTAGCATGCCGAATATTACTTGGAATGTGAATTGGAACGAAATCGCCAATAGATAAGACCATTTTACAATTTGGGCCCAAGTTAGAAGCAGAGCCTAAGGTGTAAATTATCGATAGTCCATATCTCGGAAACTATAAGAGATAATGCAATTTGGCAACCGGCAATGTAATTAGCATGCCGAATATTACTTGGAATGTGAATTGGAACGAAATCGCCAATAGATAAGACCATTTTACAATTTGGGCCCAAGTTAGAAGCAGAGCCTAGGTGTAAATTATCGATAGTCCATATCTCGGAAACTATAAGAGATAATGCAATTTGGCAACCGGAAATGTAATTAGCATGCCGAATATTACTTGGAATGTGAATTGCAACTAAATCGCCAATAGATAAGACCATTTTACAATTTGGGCCCAAGTTAGAAGCAGAGCCTAAGGTGTAAATTATCGATAGTCCATATCTCGGAAACTATAAGAGATAATGCAATTTGGCAACCGGCAATGTAATTAGCATGCCGAATATTACTTGGAATGTGAATTGGAACGAAATCGCCAATAGATAAGACCATTTTACAATTTGGGCCCAGGTTAGAAGCAGAGCCTAAGGTGTAAATTATCGATAGTCCATATCTCGGAAACTATAAGAGATAATGTAATTTGGCAACCGGCAATGTAATTAGCATGCCGAATATTACTTGGAATGTAAATTGGAACGAAATCGCCAATAGATAAGACCATTTTACAATTTGGGCCCAAGTTAGAAGCAGAGCCTAAGGTGTAAATTATCGATAGTCCATATCTCGGAAACTATAAGAGATAATGCAATTTGGCAACCGGCAATGTAATTAGCATGCCGAATATTACTTGGAATGTGAATTGCAACTAAATCGCCAATAGATAAGACCATTTTACAATTTGGGCCCAAGTTAGAAGCAGAGCCTAAGGTGTAAATTATCGATAGTCCATATCTCGGAAACTATAAGAGATAATGCAATTTGGCAACCGGCAATGTAATTAGCATGCCGAATATTACTTGGAATGTGAATTGGAACGAAATCGCCAATAGATAAGACCATTTTACAATTTGGGCCCAAGTTAGAAGCAGAGCCTAAGGTGTAAATTATCGATAGTCCATATCTCGGAAACTATAAGAGATAATGCAATTTGGCAACCGGCAATGTAATTAGCATGCCGAATATTACTTGGAATGTGAATTGGAACGAAATCGCCAATAGATAAGACCATTTTACAATTTTGGCCCAAGTTAGAAGCAGAGCCTAAGGTGTAAAATATCGATAGTCCATATCTCGGAAACTATAAGAGATAATGCAATTTGGCAACCGGCAATGTAATTAGCATGCCGAATATTACTTGGAATGTGAATTGGAACGAAATCGCCAATAGATAAGACCATTTTACAATTTGGGCCCAAGTTAGAAGCAGAGCCTAAGGTGTAAATTATCGATAGTCCATATCTCGGAAACTATAAGAGATAATGCAATTTGGCAACCGGCAATGTAATTAGCATGCCGAATATTACTTGGAATGTGAATTGGAACGAAATCGCCAATAGATAAGACCATTTTACAATTTGGGCCCAAGTTAGAAGCAGAGCCTAAGGTGTAAATTATCGATAGTCCATATCTCGGAAACTATAAGAGATAATGCAATTTGGCAACCGGCAATGTAATTAGCATGCCGAATATTACTTGGAATGTGAATTGGAACGAAATCGCCAATAGGTAAGACCATTTTACAATTTGGGCCCAAGTTAGAAGCAGAGCCTATGGTGTAAATTATCGATAGTCCATATCTCGGAAACTATAAGAGATAATGCAATTTGGCAACCGGCAATGTAATTAGCATGCCGAATATTACTTGGAATGTGAATTGGAACGAAATCGCCAATAGATAAGACCATTTTACAATTTGGGCCCAAGTTAGAAGCAGAGCCTAAGGTGTAAATTATTGATAGTCCATATCTCGGAAACTATAAGAGATAATGCAATTTCGCAACCGGCAATGTAATTACCATGCCGAATATTACTAGGAGTGTGAATTGGAACGAAATCGCCAATAGATAAGACCATTTTACAATTTGGGCCCAAGTTAGAAACAGAGCCTAAGGTGTAAATTATCGATAGTCCATATCTCGGAAACTATAAGAGATAATGCAATTTGACAACCGGCAATGTAATTAGCATGCCGAATATTACTTGGAATGTGAATTGGAACGAAATCGCCAATAGATAAGACCATTTTACAATTTGGGCCCAAGTTAGAAGCAGAGCCTAAGGTGTAAATTATCGATAGTCCATATCTCGGAAACTATAAGAGATAATGCAATTTGGCAACCGGCAATGTAATTAGCATGCCGAATATTACTTGGAATGTGAATTGGAACGAAATCGCCAATAGATAAGACCATTTTACAATTTGGGCCCAAGTTAGAAGCAGAGCCTAAGGTGTAAATTATCGATAGTCCATATCTCGGAAACTATAAGAGATAATGCAATTTGGCAACCGGCAATGTAATTAGCATGCCGAATATTACTTGGAATGTGAATTGGAACGAAATCGCCAATAGATAAGACCATTTTACAATTTGGGCCCAAGTTAGAAGCAGAGCCTAATGTGTAAATTATCGATAGTCCATCGATCGATGGACGATCCTGGAAACTATAAGAGATAATGCAATTTGGCAACCGGCAATGTAATTAGCATGCCGAATATTACTTGGAATGTGAATTGGAACGAAATCGCCAATAGATAAGACCATTTTACAATTTGGGCCCAAGTTAGAAGCAGAGCCTAAGGTGTAAATTATTGATAGTCCATATCTCGGAAACTATAAGAGATAATGCAATTTCGCAACCGGCAATGTAATTAGCATGCCGAATATCACTTGGAATGTGAATTGGGACGAAATCGCCAATAGATAAGACCATTTTACAATTTGGGCCCAAGTTAGAAGCAGAGCCTAAGGTGTAAATTATCGATAGTCCATATCTCGGAAACTATAAGAGATAATGCAATTTGGCAACCGGCAATGTAATTAGCATGCCGAATATTACTTGGAATGTGAATTGAAACGAAATCGCCAATAGGTAAGACCATTTTACAATTTGGGCCCAAGTTAGAAGCAGAGCCTAAGGTGTAAATTATCGATATCCATATCTCGGAAACTATAAGAGATAATGCAATTTGGCAACCGGCAATGTAATTAGCATGCCGAATATTACTTGGAATGTGAATTGGAACGAAATCGCCAATAGGTAAGACCATTTTACAATTTGGGCCCAAGTTAGAAGCAGAGCCTAAGGTGTAAATTATCGATAGTCCATATCTCGGAAACTATAAGAGATAATTCAATTTGGCAACCGACAATGTAATTAGCATGCCGAATATTACTTGGAATGTGAATTGGAACGAAATCGCCAATAGATAAGACCATTTTACAATTTGGGCCCAAGTTAGAAGCAGAGCCTAAGGTGTAAATTATCGATAGTCCATATCTCGGAAACTATAAGAGATAATGCAATTTGGCAACCGGCAATGTAATTAGCATGCCGAATATTACTTGGAATGTGAATTGGAACGAAATCGCCAATAGATAAGACAATTTTACAATTTGGGCCCAAGTTAGAAGCAGAGCCTAAGGTGTAAATTATCGATAGTCCATATCTCGGAAACTATAAGAGATAATGCAATTTGGCAACCGGCAATGTAATTAGCATGCCGAATATTACTTGGAATGTGAATTGGAACGAAATCGCCAATAGATAAGACCATTTTACAATTTGGGCCCAAGTTAGAAGCAGAGCCTAAGGTGTAAATTATCGATAGTCCATATCTCGGAAACTATAAGAGATAATGCAATTTGGCAACCGGCAATGTAATTAGCATGCCGAATATTACTTGGAATGTGAATTGGAACGAAATCGCCAATAGGTAAGACCATTTTACAATTTGGGCCCAAGTTAGAAGCAGAGCCTATGGTGTAAATTATCGATAGTCCATATCTCGGAAACTATAAGAGATAATGCAATTTGGCAACCGGCAATGTAATTAGCATGCCGAATATTACTTGGAATGTGAATTGGAACGAAATCGCCAATAGATAAGACCATTTTACAATTTGGGCCCAAGTTAGAAGCAGAGCCTAAGGTGTAAATTATCGATAGTCCATATCTCGGAAACTATAAGAGATAATGCAATTTGGCAACCGGCAATGTAATTAGCATGCCGAATATTACTTGGAATGTGAATTGGAACGAAATCGCCAATAGATAAGACCATTTTACAATTTGGGAGCAAGTTAGAAGCAGAGTCTAAGGTGTAAATTATCGATAGTCCATATCTCGGAAACTATAAGAGATAATGCAATTTCGCAACCGGCAATGTAATTAGCATGCCGAATATCACTTGGAATGTGAATTGGGACGAAATCGCCAATAGATAAGACCATTTTACAATTTGGGCCCAAGTTAGAAGCAGAGCCTAAGGTGTAAATTATCGATAGTCCATATCTCGGAAACTATAAGAGATAATGCAATTTGGCAACCGGCAATGTAATTAGCATGCCGAATATTACTTGGAATGTGAATTGGAACGAAATCGCCAATAGATAAGACCATTTTACAATTTGGGCCCAAGTTAGAAGCAGAGCCTAAGGTGTAAATTATCGATAGTCCATATCTCGGAAACTATAAGAGATAATGCAATTTGGCAACCGGCAATGTAATTAACATGCCGAATATTACTTGGAATGTGAATTGGAACGGAATCGCCAATAGGTAAGACCATTTTACAATTTGGGCCCAAGTTAGAAGCAGAGCCTAAGGTGTAAATTATCGATAGTCCATATCTCGGAAACTATAAGAGATAATGCAATTTGGCAACCGGCAATGTAATTAGCATGCCGAATATTACTTGGAATGTGAATTGGAACGAAATCGCCAATAGATAAGACCATTTTACAATTTGGGCACAAGTTAGAAGCAGAGCCTAAGGTGTAAATTATCGATAGTCCATATCTCGGAAACTATAAGAGATAATTCAATTTGGCAACCGGCAATGTAATTAGCATGCCGAATATTACTTGGAATGTGAATTGGAACGAAATCGCCAATAGATAAGACCATTTTACAATTTGGGCCCAAGTTAGAAGCAGAGCCTAAGGTGTAAATTATCGATAGTCCATATCTCGGAAACTATAAGAGATAATGCAATTTGGCAACCGGCAATGTAATTAGCATGCCGAATATTACTTGGAATGTGAATTGGAACGAAATCGCCAATAGATAAGACCATTTTACAATTTGGGAGCAAGTTAGAAGCAGAGCCTAAGGTGTAAATTATCGATAGTCCATATCTCGGAAACTATAAGAGATAATGCAATTTCGCAACCGGCAATGTAATTAGCATGCCGAATATCACTTGGAATGTGAATTGGGACGAAATCGCCAATAGATAAGACCATTTTACAATTTGGGCCCAAGTTAGAAGCAGAGCCTAAGGTGTAAATTATCGATAGTCCATATCTCGGAAACTATAAGAGATAATGCAATTTGGCAACCGGCAATGTAATTAGCATGCCGAATATTACTTGGAATGTGAATTGGAACGAAATCGCCAATAGATAAGACCATTTTACAATTTGGGCCCAAGTTAGAAGCAGAGCCTAAGGTGTAAATTATCGATAGTCCATATCTCGGAAACTATAAGAGATAATGCAATTTGGCAACCGGCAATGTAATTAGCATGCCGAATATTACTTGGAATGTGAATTGGAACGGAATCGCCAATAGGTAAGACCATTTTACAATTTGGGCCCAAGTTAGAAGCAGAGCCTAAGGTGTAAATTATCGATAGTCCATATCTCGGAAACTATAAGAGATAATGCAATTTGGCAACCGGCAATGTAATTAGCATGCCGAATATTACTTGGAATGTGAATTGGAACGAAATCGCCAATAGATAAGACCATTTTACAATTTGGGCCCAAGTTAGAAGCAGAGCCTAAGGTGTAAAATATCGATAGTCCATATCTCGGAAACTATAAGAGATAATGCAATTTGGCAACCGGCAATGTAATTAGCATGCCGAATATTACTTGGAATGTGAATTGGAACGAAATTGCCAATAGATAAGACCATTTTACAATTTGGGCCCAAGTTAGAAGCAGAGCCTAAGGTGTAAATTATTGATAGTCCATATCTCGGAAACTATAAGAGATAATGCAATTTCGCAACCGGCAATGTAATTAGCATGCCGAATATCACTTGGAATGTGAATTGGGACGAAATCGCCAATAGATAAGACCATTTTACAATTTGGGCCCAAGTTAGAAGCAGAGCCTAAGGTGTCTAAGGTGTAAATTATCGATAGTCAATATCTCGGAAACTATAAGAGATAATGCAATTTGGCAACCGGCAATGTAATTAGCATGCCGAATATTACTTGGAATGTGAATTGGAACGAAATCGCCAATAGATAAGACCATTTTACAATTTGGGCCCAAGTTAGAAGCAGAGCCTAAGGTGTAAATTATCGATAGTCCATACCTCGGAAACTATAAGAGATAATGCAATTTGGCAACTGGCAATGTAATTAGCATGCCGAATATTACTTGGAATGTGAATTGGAACGAAATCGCCAATAGATAAGACCATTTTACAATTTGGGCCCAAGTTAGAAGCAGAGCCTAAGGTGTAAATTATCGATAGTCCATATCTCGGAAACTATAAGAGATAATGCAATTTCGCAACCGGCAATGTAATTAGCATGCCGAATATTACTTGGAGTGTGAATTGGAACGAAATCGCCAATAGATAAGACCATTTTACAATTTGGGCCCAAGTTAGAAGCAGAGCCTAAGGTGTAAATTATCGATAGTCCATATCTCGGAAACTATAAGAGATAATGCAATTTGGCAACCGGCAATGTAATTAGCATGCCGAATATTACTTGGAATGTGAATTGGAACGAAATCGCCAATAGATAAGACCATTTTACAATTTGGGCCCAAGTTAGAAGCAGAGCCTAAGGTGTAAATTATCGATAGTCCATATCTCGGAAACTATAAGAGATAATGCAATTTCGCAACCGGCAATGTAATTAGCATGCCGAATATTACTTGGAGTGTGAATTGGAACGAAATCGCCAATAGATAAGACCATTTTACAATTTGGGCCCAAGTTAGAAGCAGAGCCTAAGGTGTAAATTATCGATAGTCCATATCTCGGAAACTATAAGAGATAATGCAATTTGGCAACCGGCAATGTAATTGGCATGCCGAATATTACTTGGAATGTGAATTGGAACGAAATAGCCAATAGATAAGACCATTTTACAATTTGGGCCCAAGTTAGAAGCAGAGCCTAAGGTGTAAATTATCGATAGTCCATATCTCGGAAACTATAAGAGATAATGCAATTTGGCTACCGGCAATGTAATTAGCATGCCGAATATTACTTGGAATGTGAATTGGAACGAAATCGCCAATAGATAAGACCATTTTACAATTTGGGCCCAAGTTAGAAGCAGAGCCTAAGGTGTAAATTATCGATAGTCCATATCTCGGAAACTATAAGAGATAATGCAATTTGACAGCCGGCAATGTAATTAGCATGCCGAATATTACTTGGAATGTGAATTGCAACTAAATCGCCAATAGATAAGACCATTTTACAATTTGGGCCCAAGTTAGAAGCAGAGCCTAAGGTGTAAATTATCGATAGTCCATATCTCGGAAACTATAAGAGATAATGCAATTTGGCAACCGGCGATGTAATTAGCATGCCGAATATTACTTGGAATGTGAATTGGAACGAAATCGCCAATAGATAAGACCATTTTACAATTTGGGCCCAAGTTAGAAGCAGAGCCTAAGGTGTAAATTATCGATAGTCCATATCTCGGAAACTATAAGAGATAATGCAATTTGGAAACCGGCAATGTAATTAGCATGCCGAATATTACTTGGAATGTGAATTGGAACGAAATCGCCAATAGATAAGACCATTTTACAATTTGGGCCCAAGTTAGAAGCAGAGCCTAGGTGTAAATTATCGATAGTCCATATCTCGGAAACTATAAGAGATAATGCAATTTGGCAACCGGAAATGTAATTAGCATGCCGAATATTACTTGGAATGTGAATTGCAACTAAATCGCCAATAGATAAGACCATTTTACAATTTGGGCCCAAGTTAGAAGCGGAGCCTAAGGTGTAAATTATCGATAGTCCATATCTCGGAAACTATAAGAGATAATGCAATTTGGCAACCGGCAATGTAATTAGCATGCCGAATATTACTTGGAATGTGAATTGGAACGAAATCGCCAATAGATAAGACCATTTTACAATTTGGGCCCAGGTTAGAAGCAGAGCCTAAGGTGTAAATTATCGATAGTCCATATCTCGGAAACTATAAGAGATAATGTAATTTGGCAACCGGCAATGTAATTAGCATGCCGAATATTACTTGGAATGTAAATTGGAACGAAATCGCCAATAGATAAGACCATTTTACAATTTGGGCCCAAGTTAGAAGCAGAGCCTAAGGTGTAAATTATCGATAGTCCATATCTCGGAAACTATAAGAGATAATGCAATTTGGCAACCGGCAATGTAATTAGCATGCCGAATATTACTTGGAATGTGAATTGCAACTAAATCGCCAATAGATAAGACCATTTTACAATTTGGGCCCAAGTTAGAAGCAGAGCCTAAGGTGTAAATTATCGATAGTCCATATCTCGGAAACTATAAGAGATAATGCAATTTGGCAACCGGCAATGTAATTAGCATGCCGAATATTACTTGGAATGAGAATTGGAACGAAATCGCCAATAGATAAGACCATTTTACAATTTGGGCCCAAGTTAGAAGCAGAGCCTAAGGTGTAAATTATCGATAGTCCATATCTCGGAAACTATAAGAGATAATGCAATTTGGCAACCGGCAATGTAATTAGCATGCCGAATATTACTTGGAATGTGAATTGGAACGAAATCGCCAATAGATAAGACCATTTTACAATTTGGGCCCAAGTTAGAAGCAGAGCCTAAGGCGTAAAATATCGATAGTCCATATCTCGGAAACTATAAGAGATAATGCAATTTGGCAACCGGCAATGTAATAAGCATGCCGAATATTACTTGGAATGTGAATTGGAACGAAATTGCCAATAGATAAGACCATTTTACAATTTGGGCCCAAGTTAGAAGCAGAGCCTAAGGTGTAAATTATTGATAGTCCATATCTCGGAAACTATAAGAGATAATGCAATTTCGCAACCGGCAATGTAATTAGCATGCCGAATATCACTTGGAATGTGAATTGGGACGAAATCGCCAATAGATAAGACCATTTTACAATTTGGGCCCAAGTTAGAAGCAGAGCCTAAGGTGTCTAAGGTGTAAATTATCGATAGTCAATATCTCGGAAACTATAAGAGATAATGCAATTTGGCAACCGGCAATGTAATTAGCATGCCGAATATTACTTGGAATGTGAATTGGAACGAAATCGCCAATAGATAAGACCATTTTACAATTTGGGCCCAAGTTAGAAGCAGAGCCTAAGGTGTAAATTATCGATAGTCCATACCTCGGAATCTATAAGAGATAATGCAATTTGGCAACTGGCAATGTAATTAGCATGCCGAATATTACTTGGAATGTGAATTGGAACGAAATCGCCAATAGATAAGACCATTTTACAATTTGGGCCCAAGTTAGAAGCAGAGCCTAAGGTGTAAATTATCGATAGTCCATATCTCGGAAACTATAAGAGATAATGCAATTTCGCAACCGGCAATGTAATTAGCATGCCGAATATTACTTGGAGTGTGAATTGGAACGAAATCGCCAATAGATAAGACCATTTTACAATTTGGGCCCAAGTTAGAAGCAGAGCCTAAGGTGTAAATTATCGATAGTCCATATCTCGGAAACTATAAGAGATAATGCAATTTGGCAACCGGCAATGTAATTAGCATGCCGAATATTACTTGGAATGTGAATTGGAACGAAATCGCCAATAGATAAGACCATTTTACAATTTGGGCCCAAGTTAGAAGCAGAGCCTAAGGTGTAAATTATCGATAGTCCATATCTCGGAAACTATAAGAGATAATGCAATTTCGCAACCGGCAATGTAATTAGCATGCCGAATATTACTTGGAGTGTGAATTGGAACGAAATCGCCAATAGATAAGACCATTTTACAATTTGGGCCCAAGTTAGAAGCAGAGCCTAAGGTGTAAATTATCGATAGTCCATATCTCGGAAACTATAAGAGATAATGCAATTTGGCAACCGGCAATGTAATTGGCATGCCGAATATTACTTGGAATGTGAATTGGAACGAAATAGCCAATAGATAAGACCATTTTACAATTTGGGCCCAAGTTAGAAGCAGAGCCTAAGGTGTAAATTATCGATAGTCCATATCTCGGAAACTATAAGAGATAATGCAATTTGGCTACCGGCAATGTAATTAGCATGCCGAATATTTCTTGGAATGTGAATTGGAACGAAATCGCCAATAGATAAGACCATTTTACAATTTGGGCTCAAGTTAGAAGCAGAGCCTAAGGTGTAAATTATCGATAGTCCATATCTGGGAAACTATAAGAGATAATGCAATTTGACAACCGGCAATGTAATTAGCATGCCGAATATTACTTGGAATGTGAATTGCAACTAAATCGCCAATAGATAAGACCATTTTACAATTTGGGCCCAAGTTAGAAGCAGAGCCTAAGGTGTAAATTATCGATAGTCCATATCTCGGAAACTATAAGAGATAATGCAATTTGGCAACCGGCGATGTAATTAGCATGCCGAATATTACTTGGAATGTGAATTGGAACGAAATCGCCAATAGATAAGACCATTTTACAATTTGGGCCCAAGTTAGAAGCAGAGCCTAAGGTGTAAATTATCGATAGTCCATATCTCGGAAACTATAAGAGATAATGCAATTTGGCAACCGGCAATGTAATTAGCATGCCGAATATTACTTGGAATGTGAATTGGAACGAAATCGCCAATAGATAAGACCATTTTACAATTTGGGCCCAAGTTAGAAGCAGAGCCTAGGTGTAAATTATCGATAGTCCATATCTCGGAAACTATAAGAGATAATGCAATTTGGCAACCGGAAATGTAATTAGCATGCCGAATATTACTTGGAATGTGAATTGCAACTAAATCGCCAATAGATAAGATCATTTTACAATTTGGGCCCAAGTTAGAAGCAGAGCCTAAGGTGTAAATTATCGATAGTCCATATCTCGGAAACTATAAGAGATAATGCAATTTGGCAACCGGCAATGTAATTAGCATGCCGAATATTACTTGGAATGTGAATTGGAACGAAATCGCCAATAGATAAGACCATTTTACAATTTGGGCCCAAGTTAGAAGCAGAGCCTAAGGTGTAAATTATCGATAGTCCATATCTCGGAAACTATAAGAGATAATGCAATTTGGCAACCGGCAATGTAATTAGCATGCCGAATATTACTTGGAATGTGAATTGGAACGAAATCGCCAATAGATAAGACCATTTTACAATTTGGGCCCAAGTTAGAAGCAGAGCCTAAGGTGTAAATTATCGATAGTCCATATCTCGGAAACTATAAGAGATAATGCAATTTGGCAACCGGCAATGTAATTAGCATGCCGAATATTACTTGGAATGTGAATTGGAACGAAATCGCCAATAGGTAAGACCATTTTACAATTTGGGCCCAAGTTAGAAGCAGAGCCTAAGGTGTAAATTATCGATAGTCCATATCTCGGAAACTATAAGAGATAATTCAATTTGGCAACCGGCAATGTAATTAGCATGCCGAATATTATTTGGAATATGAATTGGAACGAAATCGCCAATAGATAAGACCATTTTACAATTTGGGCCCAAGTTAGAAGCAGAGCCTAAGGTGTAAATTATCGATAGTCCATATCTCGGAAACTATAAGAGATAATGCAATTTGGCAACCGGCAATGTAATTAGCATGCCGAATATTACTTGGAATGTGAATTGGAACGAAATCGCCAATAGATAAGACCATTTTACAATTTGGGACCAAGTTAGAAGCAGAGCCTAAGGTGTAAATTATCGATAGTCCATATCTCGGAAACTATAAGAGATAATGCAATTTTGCAACCGGCAATGTAATTAGCATGCCGAATATTACTTGGAATGTGAATTGGAACGAAATCGCCAATAGATAAGACCATTTTACAATTTGGGCCCAAGTTAGAAGCAGAGCCTATGGTGTAAATTATCGATAGTCCATATCTCGGAAACTATAAGAGATAATGCAATTTCGCAACCGGCAATGTAATTAGCATGCCGAATATCACTTGGAATGTGAATTGGGACGAAATCGCCAATAGATAAGACCATTTTACAATTTGGGCCCAAGTTAGAAGCAGAGCCTAAGGTGTAAATTATCGATAGTCCATATCTCGGAAACTATAAGAGATAATGCAATTTGGCAACCGGCAATGTAATTAGCATGCCGAATATTACTTGGAATGTGAATTGGAACGAAATCGCCAATAGATAAGACCATTTTACAATTTGGGCCCAAGTTAGAAGCAGAGCCTAAGGTGTAAATTATCGATAGTCCATATCTCGGAAACTATAAGAGATAATGCAATTTGGCAACCGGCAATGTAATTAGCATGCCGAATATTACTTGGAATGTGAATTGGAACGGAATCGCCAATAGGTAAGACCATTTTACAATTTGGGCCCAAGTTAGAAGCAGAGCCTAAGGTGTAAATTATCGATAGTCCATATCTCGGAAACTATAAGAGATAATGCAATTTGGCAACCGGCAATGTAATTAGCATGCCGAATATTACTTGGAATGTGAATTGGAACGAAATCGCCAATAGATAAGACCATTTTACAATTTGGGCCCAAGTTAGAAGCAGAGCCTAAGGTGTAAAATATCGATAGTCCATATCTCGGAAACTATAAGAGATAATGCAATTTGGCAACCGGCAATGTAATTAGCATGCCGAATATTACTTGGAATGTGAATTGGAACGAAATTGCCAATAGATAAGACCATTTTACAATTTGGGCCCAAGTTAGAAGCAGAGCCTAAGGTGTAAATTATTGATAGTCCATATCTCGGAAACTATAAGAGATAATGCAATTTCGCAACCGGCAATGTAATTAGCATGCCGAATATCACTTGGAATGTGAATTGGGACGAAATCGCCAATAGATAAGACCATTTTACAATTTGGGCCCAAGTTAGAAGCAGAGCCTAAGGTGTCTAAGGTGTAAATTATCGATAGTCAATATCTCGGAAACTATAAGAGATAATGCAATTTGGCAACCGGCAATGTAATTAGCATGCCGAATATTACTTGGAATGTGAATTGGAACGAAATCGCCAATAGATAAGACCATTTTACAATTTGGGCCCAAGTTAGAAGCAGAGCCTAAGGTGTAAATTATCGATAGTCCATACCTCGGAAACTATAAGAGATAATGCAATTTGGCAACTGGCAATGTAATTAGCATGCCGAATATTACTTGGAATGTGAATTGGAACGAAATCGCCAATAGATAAGACCATTTTACAATTTGGGCCCAAGTTAGAAGCAGAGCCTAAGGTGTAAATTATCGATAGTCCATATCTCGGAAACTATAAGAGATAATGCAATTTCGCAACCGGCAATGTAATTAGCATGCCGAATATTACTTGGAGTGTGAATTGGAACGAAATCGCCAATAGATAAGACCATTTTACAATTTGGGCCCAAGTTAGAAGCAGAGCCTAAGGTGTAAATTATCGATAGTCCATATCTCGGAAACTATAAGAGATAATGCAATTTGGCAACCGGCAATGTAATTAGCATGCCGAATATTACTTGGAATGTGAATTGGAACGAAATCGCCAATAGATAAGACCATTTTACAATTTGGGCCCAAGTTAGAAGCAGAGCCTAAGGTGTAAATTATCGATAGTCCATATCTCGGAAACTATAAGAGATAATGCAATTTCGCAACCGGCAATGTAATTAGCATGCCGAATATTACTTGGAGTGTGAATTGGAACGAAATCGCCAATAGATAAGACCATTTTACAATTTGGGCCCAAGTTAGAAGCAGAGCCTAAGGTGTAAATTATCGATAGTCCATATCTCGGAAACTATAAGAGATAATGCAATTTGGCAACCGGCAATGTAATTGGCATGCCGAATATTACTTGGAATGTGAATTGGAACGAAATAGCCAATAGATAAGACCATTTTACAATTTGGGCCCAAGTTAGAAGCAGAGCCTAAGGTGTAAATTATCGATAGTCCATATCTCGGAAACTATAAGAGATAATGCAATTTGGCTACCGGCAATGTAATTAGCATGCCGAATATTACTTGGAATGTGAATTGGAACGAAATCGCCAATAGATAAGACCATTTTACAATTTGGGCCCAAGTTAGAAGCAGAGCCTAAGGTGTAAATTATCGATAGTCCATATCTCGGAAACTATAAGAGATAATGCAATTTGACAGCCGGCAATGTAATTAGCATGCCGAATATTACTTGGAATGTGAATTGCAACTAAATCGCCAATAGATAAGACCATTTTACAATTTGGGCCCAAGTTAGAAGCAGAGCCTAAGGTGTAAATTATCGATAGTCCATATCTCGGAAACTATAAGAGATAATGCAATTTGGCAACCGGCGATGTAATTAGCATGCCGAATATTACTTGGAATGTGAATTGGAACGAAATCGCCAATAGATAAGACCATTTTACAATTTGGGCCCAAGTTAGAAGCAGAGCCTAAGGTGTAAATTATCGATAGTCCATATCTCGGAAACTATAAGAGATAATGCAATTTGGCAACCGGCAATGTAATTAGCATGCCGAATATTACTTGGAATGTGAATTGGAACGAAATCGCCAATAGATAAGACCATTTTACAATTTGGGCCCAAGTTAGAAGCAGAGCCTAGGTGTAAATTATCGATAGTCCATATCTCGGAAACTATAAGAGATAATGCAATTTGGCAACCGGAAATGTAATTAGCATGCCGAATATTACTTGGAATGTGAATTGCAACTAAATCGCCAATAGATAAGACCATTTTACAATTTGGGCCCAAGTTAGAAGCGGAGCCTAAGGTGTAAATTATCGATAGTCCATATCTCGGAAACTATAAGAGATAATGCAATTTGGCAACCGGCAATGTAATTAGCATGCCGAATATTACTTGGAATGTGAATTGGAACGAAATCGCCAATAGATAAGACCATTTTACAATTTGGGCCCAGGTTAGAAGCAGAGCCTAAGGTGTAAATTATCGATAGTCCATATCTCGGAAACTATAAGAGATAATGTAATTTGGCAACCGGCAATGTAATTAGCATGCCGAATATTACTTGGAATGTAAATTGGAACGAAATCGCCAATAGATAAGACCATTTTACAATTTGGGCCCAAGTTAGAAGCAGAGCCTAAGGTGTAAATTATCGATAGTCCATATCTCGGAAACTATAAGAGATAATGCAATTTGGCAACCGGCAATGTAATTAGCATGCCGAATATTACTTGGAATGTGAATTGCAACTAAATCGCCAATAGATAAGACCATTTTACAATTTGGGCCCAAGTTAGAAGCAGAGCCTAAGGTGTAAATTATCGATAGTCCATATCTCGGAAACTATAAGAGATAATGCAATTTGGCAACCGGCAATGTAATTAGCATGCCGAATATTACTTGGAATGAGAATTGGAACGAAATCGCCAATAGATAAGACCATTTTACAATTTGGGCCCAAGTTAGAAGCAGAGCCTAAGGTGTAAATTATCGATAGTCCATATCTCGGAAACTATAAGAGATAATGCAATTTGGCAACCGGCAATGTAATTAGCATGCCGAATATTACTTGGAATGTGAATTGGAACGGAATCGCCAATAGGTAAGACCATTTTACAATTTGGGCCCAAGTTAGAAGCAGAGCCTAAGGTGTAAATTATCGATAGTCCATATCTCGGAAACTATAAGAGATAATGCAATTTGGCAACCGGCAATGTAATTAGCATGCCGAATATTACTTGGAATGTGAATTGGAACGAAATCGCCAATAGATAAGACCATTTTACAATTTGGGCCCAAGTTAGAAGCAGAGCCTAAGGTGTAAAATATCGATAGTCCATATCTCGGAAACTATAAGAGATAATGCAATTTGGCAACCGGCAATGTAATTAGCATGCCGAATATTACTTGGAATGTGAATTGGAACGAAATTGCCAATAGATAAGACCATTTTACAATTTGGGCCCAAGTTAGAAGCAGAGCCTAAGGTGTAAATTATTGATAGTCCATATCTCGGAAACTATAAGAGATAATGCAATTTCGCAACCGGCAATGTAATTAGCATGCCGAATATCACTTGGAATGTGAATTGGGACGAAATCGCCAATAGATAAGACCATTTTACAATTTGGGCCCAAGTTAGAAGCAGAGCCTAAGGTGTCTAAGGTGTAAATTATCGATAGTCAATATCTCGGAAACTATAAGAGATAATGCAATTTGGCAACCGGCAATGTAATTAGCATGCCGAATATTACTTGGAATGTGAATTGGAACGAAATCGCCAATAGATAAGACCATTTTACAATTTGGGCCCAAGTTAGAAGCAGAGCCTAAGGTGTAAATTATCGATAGTCCATACCTCGGAAACTATAAGAGATAATGCAATTTGGCAACTGGCAATGTAATTAGCATGCCGAATATTACTTGGAATGTGAATTGGAACGAAATCGCCAATAGATAAGACCATTTTACAATTTGGGCCCAAGTTAGAAGCAGAGCCTAAGGTGTAAATTATCGATAGTCCATATCTCGGAAACTATAAGAGATAATGCAATTTCGCAACCGGCAATGTAATTAGCATGCCGAATATTACTTGGAGTGTGAATTGGAACGAAATCGCCAATAGATAAGACCATTTTACAATTTGGGCCCAAGTTAGAAGCAGAGCCTAAGGTGTAAATTATCGATAGTCCATATCTCGGAAACTATAAGAGATAATGCAATTTGGCAACCGGCAATGTAATTAGCATGCCGAATATTACTTGGAATGTGAATTGGAACGAAATCGCCAATAGATAAGACCATTTTACAATTTGGGCCCAAGTTAGAAGCAGAGCCTAAGGTGTAAATTATCGATAGTCCATATCTCGGAAACTATAAGAGATAATGCAATTTCGCAACCGGCAATGTAATTAGCATGCCGAATATTACTTGGAGTGTGAATTGGAACGAAATCGCCAATAGATAAGACCATTTTACAATTTGGGCCCAAGTTAGAAGCAGAGCCTAAGGTGTAAATTATCGATAGTCCATATCTCGGAAACTATAAGAGATAATGCAATTTGGCAACCGGCAATGTAATTGGCATGCCGAATATTACTTGGAATGTGAATTGGAACGAAATAGCCAATAGATAAGACCATTTTACAATTTGGGCCCAAGTTAGAAGCAGAGCCTAAGGTGTAAATTATCGATAGTCCATATCTCGGAAACTATAAGAGATAATGCAATTTGGCTACCGGCAATGTAATTAGCATGCCGAATATTACTTGGAATGTGAATTGGAACGAAATCGCCAATAGATAAGACCATTTTACAATTTGGGCCCAAGTTAGAAGCAGAGCCTAAGGTGTAAATTATCGATAGTCCATATCTCGGAAACTATAAGAGATAATGCAATTTGACAGCCGGCAATGTAATTAGCATGCCGAATATTACTTGGAATGTGAATTGCAACTAAATCGCCAATAGATAAGACCATTTTACAATTTGGGCCCAAGTTAGAAGCAGAGCCTAAGGTGTAAATTATCGATAGTCCATATCTCGGAAACTATAAGAGATAATGCAATTTGGCAACCGGCGATGTAATTAGCATGCCGAATATTACTTGGAATGTGAATTGGAACGAAATCGCCAATAGATAAGACCATTTTACAATTTGGGCCCAAGTTAGAAGCAGAGCCTAAGGTGTAAATTATCGATAGTCCATATCTCGGAAACTATAAGAGATAATGCAATTTGGCAACCGGCAATGTAATTAGCATGCCGAATATTACTTGGAATGTGAATTGGAACGAAATCGCCAATAGATAAGACCATTTTACAATTTGGGCCCAAGTTAGAAGCAGAGCCTAGGTGTAAATTATCGATAGTCCATATCTCGGAAACTATAAGAGATAATGCAATTTGGCAACCGGAAATGTAATTAGCATGCCGAATATTACTTGGAATGTGAATTGCAACTAAATCGCCAATAGATAAGACCATTTTACAATTTGGGCCCAAGTTAGAAGCGGAGCCTAAGGTGTAAATTATCGATAGTCCATATCTCGGAAACTATAAGAGATAATGCAATTTGGCAACCGGCAATGTAATTAGCATGCCGAATATTACTTGGAATGTGAATTGGAACGAAATCGCCAATAGATAAGACCATTTTACAATTTGGGCCCAGGTTAGAAGCAGAGCCTAAGGTGTAAATTATCGATAGTCCATATCTCGGAAACTATAAGAGATAATGTAATTTGGCAACCGGCAATGTAATTAGCATGCCGAATATTACTTGGAATGTAAATTGGAACGAAATCGCCAATAGATAAGACCATTTTACAATTTGGGCCCAAGTTAGAAGCAGAGCCTAAGGTGTAAATTATCGATAGTCCATATCTCGGAAACTATAAGAGATAATGCAATTTGGCAACCGGCAATGTAATTAGCATGCCGAATATTACTTGGAATGTGAATTGCAACTAAATCGCCAATAGATAAGACCATTTTACAATTTGGGCCCAAGTTAGAAGCAGAGCCTAAGGTGTAAATTATCGATAGTCCATATCTCGGAAACTATAAGAGATAATGCAATTTGGCAACCGGCAATGTAATTAGCATGCCGAATATTACTTGGAATGAGAATTGGAACGAAATCGCCAATAGATAAGACCATTTTACAATTTGGGCCCAAGTTAGAAGCAGAGCCTAAGGTGTAAATTATCGATAGTCCATATCTCGGAAACTATAAGAGATAATGCAATTTGGCAACCGGCAATGTAATTAGCATGCCGAATATTACTTGGAATGTGAATTGGAACGAAATCGCCAATAGATAAGACCATTTTACAATTTGGGCCCAAGTTAGAAGCAGAGCCTAAGGCGTAAAATATCGATAGTCCATATCTCGGAAACTATAAGAGATAATGCAATTTGGCAACCGGCAATGTAATAAGCATGCCGAATATTACTTGGAATGTGAATTGGAACGAAATTGCCAATAGATAAGACCATTTTACAATTTGGGCCCAAGTTAGAAGCAGAGCCTAAGGTGTAAATTATTGATAGTCCATATCTCGGAAACTATAAGAGATAATGCAATTTCGCAACCGGCAATGTAATTAGCATGCCGAATATCACTTGGAATGTGAATTGGGACGAAATCGCCAATAGATAAGACCATTTTACAATTTGGGCCCAAGTTAGAAGCAGAGCCTAAGGTGTCTAAGGTGTAAATTATCGATAGTCAATATCTCGGAAACTATAAGAGATAATGCAATTTGGCAACCGGCAATGTAATTAGCATGCCGAATATTACTTGGAATGTGAATTGGAACGAAATCGCCAATAGATAAGACCATTTTACAATTTGGGCCCAAGTTAGAAGCAGAGCCTAAGGTGTAAATTATCGATAGTCCATACCTCGGAATCTATAAGAGATAATGCAATTTGGCAACTGGCAATGTAATTAGCATGCCGAATATTACTTGGAATGTGAATTGGAACGAAATCGCCAATAGATAAGACCATTTTACAATTTGGGCCCAAGTTAGAAGCAGAGCCTAAGGTGTAAATTATCGATAGTCCATATCTCGGAAACTATAAGAGATAATGCAATTTCGCAACCGGCAATGTAATTAGCATGCCGAATATTACTTGGAGTGTGAATTGGAACGAAATCGCCAATAGATAAGACCATTTTACAATTTGGGCCCAAGTTAGAAGCAGAGCCTAAGGTGTAAATTATCGATAGTCCATATCTCGGAAACTATAAGAGATAATGCAATTTGGCAACCGGCAATGTAATTAGCATGCCGAATATTACTTGGAATGTGAATTGGAACGAAATCGCCAATAGATAAGACCATTTTACAATTTGGGCCCAAGTTAGAAGCAGAGCCTAAGGTGTAAATTATCGATAGTCCATATCTCGGAAACTATAAGAGATAATGCAATTTCGCAACCGGCAATGTAATTAGCATGCCGAATATTACTTGGAGTGTGAATTGGAACGAAATCGCCAATAGATAAGACCATTTTACAATTTGGGCCCAAGTTAGAAGCAGAGCCTAAGGTGTAAATTATCGATAGTCCATATCTCGGAAACTATAAGAGATAATGCAATTTGGCAACCGGCAATGTAATTGGCATGCCGAATATTACTTGGAATGTGAATTGGAACGAAATAGCCAATAGATAAGACCATTTTACAATTTGGGCCCAAGTTAGAAGCAGAGCCTAAGGTGTAAATTATCGATAGTCCATATCTCGGAAACTATAAGAGATAATGCAATTTGGCTACCGGCAATGTAATTAGCATGCCGAATATTTCTTGGAATGTGAATTGGAACGAAATCGCCAATAGATAAGACCATTTTACAATTTGGGCTCAAGTTAGAAGCAGAGCCTAAGGTGTAAATTATCGATAGTCCATATCTGGGAAACTATAAGAGATAATGCAATTTGACAACCGGCAATGTAATTAGCATGCCGAATATTACTTGGAATGTGAATTGCAACTAAATCGCCAATAGATAAGACCATTTTACAATTTGGGCCCAAGTTAGAAGCAGAGCCTAAGGTGTAAATTATCGATAGTCCATATCTCGGAAACTATAAGAGATAATGCAATTTGGCAACCGGCGATGTAATTAGCATGCCGAATATTACTTGGAATGTGAATTGGAACGAAATCGCCAATAGATAAGACCATTTTACAATTTGGGCCCAAGTTAGAAGCAGAGCCTAAGGTGTAAATTATCGATAGTCCATATCTCGGAAACTATAAGAGATAATGCAATTTGGCAACCGGCAATGTAATTAGCATGCCGAATATTACTTGGAATGTGAATTGGAACGAAATCGCCAATAGATAAGACCATTTTACAATTTGGGCCCAAGTTAGAAGCAGAGCCTAGGTGTAAATTATCGATAGTCCATATCTCGGAAACTATAAGAGATAATGCAATTTGGCAACCGGAAATGTAATTAGCATGCCGAATATTACTTGGAATGTGAATTGCAACTAAATCGCCAATAGATAAGATCATTTTACAATTTGGGCCCAAGTTAGAAGCAGAGCCTAAGGTGTAAATTATCGATAGTCCATATCTCGGAAACTATAAGAGATAATGCAATTTGGCAACCGGCAATGTAATTAGCATGCCGAATATTACTTGGAATGTGAATTGGAACGAAATCGCCAATAGATAAGACCATTTTACAATTTGGGCCCAAGTTAGAAGCAGAGCCTAAGGTGTAAATTATCGATAGTCCATATCTCGGAAACTATAAGAGATAATGCAATTTGGCAACCGGCAATGTAATTAGCATGCCGAATATTACTTGGAATGTGAATTGGAACGAAATCGCCAATAGATAAGACCATTTTACAATTTGGGCCCAAGTTAGAAGCAGAGCCTAAGGTGTAAATTATCGATAGTCCATATCTCGGAAACTATAAGAGATAATGCAATTTGGCAACCGGCAATGTAATTAGCATGCCGAATATTACTTGGAATGTGAATTGGAACGAAATCGCCAATAGGTAAGACCATTTTACAATTTGGGCCCAAGTTAGAAGCAGAGCCTAAGGTGTAAATTATCGATAGTCCATATCTCGGAAACTATAAGAGATAATTCAATTTGGCAACCGGCAATGTAATTAGCATGCCGAATATTATTTGGAATATGAATTGGAACGAAATCGCCAATAGATAAGACCATTTTACAATTTGGGCCCAAGTTAGAAGCAGAGCCTAAGGTGTAAATTATCGATAGTCCATATCTCGGAAACTATAAGAGATAATGCAATTTGGCAACCGGCAATGTAATTAGCATGCCGAATATTACTTGGAATGTGAATTGGAACGAAATCGCCAATAGATAAGACCATTTTACAATTTGGGACCAAGTTAGAAGCAGAGCCTAAGGTGTAAATTATCGATAGTCCATATCTCGGAAACTATAAGAGATAATGCAATTTTGCAACCGGCAATGTAATTAGCATGCCGAATATTACTTGGAATGTGAATTGGAACGAAATCGCCAATAGATAAGACCATTTTACAATTTGGGCCCAAGTTAGAAGCAGAGCCTATGGTGTAAATTATCGATAGTCCATATCTCGGAAACTATAAGAGATAATGCAATTTGGCAACCGGCAATGTAATTAGCATGCCGAATATTACTTGGAATGTGAATTGGAACGAAATCGCCTATAGATAAGACCATTTTACAATTTGGGCCCCAGTTAGAAGCAGAGCCTAAGGTGTAAATTATCGATAGTCCATATCTCGGAAACTATAAGAGTTAATGCAATTTGGCAACCGGCAATGTAATTAGCATGCCGAATATTACTTGAAATGTGAATTGGAACGAAATCGCCAATAGATAAGACCATTTTACAATTTGGGCCCAAGTTAGAAGCAGAGCCTAAGGTGTAAATTATCGATAGTCCATATCTCGGAAACTATAAGAGATAATGCAATTTGGCAACCGGCAATGTAATTAGCATGCCGAATATTACTTGGAATGTGAATTGGAACGAAATTGCCAATAGATAAGACCATTTTACAATTTGGGCCCAAGTTAGAAGCAGAGCCTAAGGTGTAAATTATCGATAGTCCATATCTCTGAAACTATAAGAGATAATGCAATTTCACAACCGGCAATGTAATTAGCATGCCGAATATTACTTGGAAGGTGAATTGGGACGAAATCGCCAATAGATAAGGCCATTTTACAATTTGGGCCCAAGTTAGAAGCAGAGCCTAAGGTGTAAATTATCGATAGTCCATATCTCGGAAACTATAAGAGATAATGCAATTTGGCAACCGGCAATGTAATTAGCATGCCGAATATTACTTGGAATGTGAATTGGAACGAAATCGCCAATAGATAAGACCATTTTACAATTTGGGCCCAAGTTAGAAGCAGAGCCTAAGGTGTAAATTATCGATAGTCCATATCTCGGAAACTATAAGAGATAATGCAATTTGGCAACCGGCAATGTAATTAGCATGCCGAATATTACTTGGAATGTGAATTGGAACGAAATCGCCAATAGATAAGACCATTTTACAATTTGGGCCCAAGTTAGAAGCAGAGCCTAAGGTGTAAATTATCGATAGTCCATATATCGGAAACTATAAGAGATAATGCAATTTGGCAACCGGCAATGTAATTAGCATGCCGAATATTACTTGGAATGTGAATTGGAACGAAATCGCCAATAGATAAGACCATTTTACAATTTGGGCCCAAGTTAGAAGCAGAGCCTAAGGTGTAAATTATTGATAGTCCATATCTCGGAAACTATAAGAGATAATGCAATTTCGCAACCGGCAATGTAATTAGCATGCCGAATATCACTTGGAATGTGAATTGGGACGAAATCGCCAATAGATAAGACCATTTTACAATTTGGGCCCAAGTTAGAAGCAGAGCCTAAGGTGTAAATTATCGATAGTCCATATCTCGGAAACTATAAGAGATAATGCAATTTGGCAACCGGCAATGTAATTAGCATGCCGAATATTACTTGGAATGTGAATTGGAACGAAATCGCCAATAGATAAGACCATTTTACAATTTGGGCCCAAGTTAGAAGCAGAGCCTAAGGTGTAAATTATCGATAGTCCATATCTCGGAAACTATAAGAGATAATGCAATTTGGCAACCGGCAATGTAATTAGCATGCCGAATATTACTTGTAATGTGAATTGGGACGAAATCGCCAATAGATAAGACCATTTTACAATTTGGGCCCAAGTTAGAAGCAGAGCCTAAGGTGTAAATTATCGATAGTCCATATCTCGGAAACTATAAGAGATAATGCAATTTCGCAACCGGCAATGTAATTAGCATGCCGAATATTACTTGGAGTGTGAATTGGAACGAAATCGCCAATAGATAAGACCATTTTACAATTTGGGCCCAAGTTAGAAGCGGAGCCTAAGGTGTAAATTATCGATAGTCCATATCTCGGAAACTATAAGAGATAATGCAATTTGGCAAAAGGCAATGTAATTAGCATGCCGAATATTACTTGGAATGTGAATTGGAACGAAATCGCCAATAGATAAGACCATTTTACAATTTGGGCCCAAGTTAGAAGCAGAGCCTAAGGTGTAAATTATCGATAGTCTATATCTCGGAAACTATAAGAGATAATGCAATTTGGCAACCGGCAATGTAATTAGCATGCCGAATATTACTTGGAATGTGAATTGGAACGAAATCGCCAATAGATAAGACCATTTTACAATTTGGGCCCAAGTTAGAAGCAGAGCCTAAGGTGTAAATTATCGATAGTCCATATCTCGGAAACTATAAGAGATAATGCAATTTGGCAACCGGCAATGTAATTAGCATGCCGAATATTACTTGGAATGTGAATTGCAACTAAATCGCCAATAGATAAGACCATTTTACAATTTGGGCCCAAGTTAGAAGCAGAGACTAAGGTGTAAATTATCGATAGTCCATATCTCGGAAACTATAAGAGATAATGCAATTTGGCAACCGGCAATGTAATTAGCATGCCGAATATTACTTGGAATGTGAATTGGAACGAAATCGCCAATTGATAAGGCCATTTTACAATTTGGGCCCAAGTTAGAAGCAGAGCCTAAGGTGTAAATTATCGATAGTCCATATCTCGGAAACTATAAGAGATAATGCAATTTGGCAACCGGCAATGTAATTAGCATGCCGAATATTACGTGGAATGTGAATTGGAACGAAATCGCCAATAGATAAGACCATTTTACAATTTGGGCCCAAGTTAGAAGCAGAGCCTAAGGTGTAAATTATCGATAGTCCATATCTCGGAAACTATAAGAGATAATGCAATTTGGCAACCGGCAATGTAATTAGCATGCCGAATATTACTTGGAATGTGAATTGCAACTAAATCGCCAATAGATAAGACCATTTTACAATTTGGGCCCAAGTTAGAAGCAGAGCCTAAGGTGTAAATTATCGATAGTCCATATCTCGGAAACTATAAGAGATAATGCAATTTGGCAACAGGCAATGTAATTAGCATGCCGAATATTACTTGGAATGTGAATTGGAACGAAATCGCCAATAGATAAGACCATTTTACAATTTGGGCCCAAGTTAGAAGCAGAGCCTAAGGTGTAAATTATCGATAGTCCATATCTCGGAAACTATAAGAGATAATGCAATTTGGCAACCGGCAATGTAATTAGCATGCCAAATATTACTTGGAATGTGAATTGGAATGAAATCGCCAATAGATAAGGCCATTTTACAATTTGGGCCCAAGTTAGAAGCAGAGCCTAAGGTGTAAATTATCGATAGTCCATATCTCGGAAACTATAAGAGATAATGCAATTTGGCAACCGGCAATGTAATTAGCATGCCGAATATTACTTGGAATGTGAATTGCAACTAAATCGCCAATAGATAAGACCATTTTACAATTTGGGCCCAAGTTAGAAGCAGAGCCTAAGGTGTAAATTATCGATAGTCCATATCTCGGAAACTATAAGAGATAATGCAATTTGGCAACCGGCAATGTAATTAGCATGCCGAATATTACTTGGAATGTGAATTGGAACGAAATCGCCAATAGATAAGACCATTTTACAATGTGGGCCCAAGTTAGAAGCAGAGCCTAAGGTGTAAATTATCGATAGTCCATATCTCGGAAACTATAAGAGATAATGCAATTTGGCAACCGGCGATGTAATTAGCATGCCGAATATTACTTGGAATGTGAATTGGAACGAAATCGCCAATAGATAAGACCATTTTACAATTTGGGCCCAAGTTAGAAGCAGAGCCTAAGGTGTAAATTATCGATATTCCATATCTCGGAAACTATAAGAGATAATGCAATTTGGCAACCGGCAATGTAATTAGCATGCCGAATATTACTTGGAATGTGAATTGGAACGAAATCGCCAATAGATAAGACCATTTTACAATTTGGGCCCAAGTTAGAAGCAGAGCCTAAGGTGTAAATTATTGATAGTCCATATCTCGGAAACTATAAGAGATAATGCAATTTCGCAACCGGCAATGTAATTAGCATGCCGAATATCACTTGGAATGTGAATTGGGATGAAATCGCCAATAGATAAGACCATTTTACAATTTGGGCCCAAGTTAGAAGCAGAGCCTAAGGTGTAAATTATCGATAGTCCATATCTCGGAAACTATAAGAGATAATGCAATTTGGCAACCGGCAATGTAATTAGCATGCCGAATATTACTTGGAATGTGAATTGGAACGAAATCGCCAATAGATAAGACCATTTTACAATTTGGGCCCAAGTTAGAAGCAGAGCCTAAGGTGTATATTATCGATAGTCCATATCTCGGAAACTATAAGAGATAATGCAATTTGGCAACCGGCAATGTAATTAGCATGCCGAATATTACTTGGAATGTGAATTGGAACGAAATCGCCAATAGATAAGACCATTTTACAATTTGGGCCCAAGTTAGAAGCAGAGCCTAAGGTGTAAATTATCGATAGTCCATATCTCGGAAACTATAAGAGATAATGCAATTTGGCAACCGGCAATGTAATTAGCATGCCGAATATTACTTGGAATGTGAATTGGAACGAAATCGCCAATAGATAAGACCATTTTACAATTTGGGCCCAAGTTAGAAGCAGAGCCTAAGGTGTAAATTATCGATAGTCCATATCTCGGAAACTATAAGAGATAATGCAATTTGGCAACCGGCAATGTAATTAGCATGCCGAATATTACTTGGAATGTGAATTGGAACGAAATCGCCAATAGATAAGACCATTTTACAATTTGGGCCCAAGTTAGAAGCAGAGCCTAAGGTGTAAATTATCGATAGTCCATATCTCGGAAACTATAAGAGATAATGCAATTTGGCAACCGGCAATGTAATTAGCATGCCGAATATTACTTGGAATGTGAATTGGGACGAAATCGCCAATAGATAAGACCATTTTACAATTTGGGCCCAAGTTAGAAGCAGAGCCTAAGGTGTAAATTATCGATAGTCCATATCTCGGAAACTATAAGAGATAATGCAATTTGGCAACCGGCAATGTAATTAGCATGCCGAATATTACTTGGAATGTGAATTGGAACGAAATCGCCAATAGATAAGACCATTTTACAATTTGGGCCCAAGTTAGAAGCAGAGCCTAAGGTGTAAATTATCGATAGTCCATATCTCGGAAACTATAAGAGATAATGCAATTTGGCAACCGGCAATGTAATTAGCATGCCGAATATTACTTGGAATGTGAATTGGAACGAAATCGCCAATAGATAAGACCATTTTACAATTTGGGCCCAAGTTAGAAGCAGAGCCTAAGGTGTAAATTATCGATAGTCCATATCTCGGAAACTATAAGAGATAATGCAATTTGGCAACCGGCAATGTAATTAGCATGCCGAATATTACTTGGAATGTGAATTGGAACGAAATCGCCAATAGATAAGACCATTTTACAATTTGGGCCCAAGTTAGAAGCAGAGCCTAAGGTGTAAATTATCGATAGTCCATATCTCGGAAACTATAAGAGATAATGCAATTTGGCAACCGGCAATGTAATTAGCATGCCGAATATTACTTGGAATGTGAATTGGAACGAAATCGCCAATAGATAAGACCATTTTACAATTTGGGCCCAAGTTAGAAGCAGAGCCTAAGGTGTAAATTATCGATAGTCCATATCTCGGAAACTATAAGAGATAATGCAATTTGGCAACCGGCAATGTAATTAGCATGCCGAATATTACTTGGAATGTGAATTGGAACGAAATCGCCAATAGATAAGGCCATTTTACAATTTGGGCCCAAGTTAGAAGCAGAGCCTAAGGTGTAAATTATCGATAGTCCATATCTCGGAAACTATAAGAGATAATGCAATTTGGCAACCGGCAATGTAATTAGCATGCCGAATATTACTTGGAATGTGAATTGCAACTAAATCGCCAATAGATAAGACCATTTTACAATTTGGGCCCAAGTTAGAAGCAGAGCCTAAGGTGTAAATCATCGATAGTCCATATCTCGGAAACTATAAGAGATAATGCAATTTGGCAACCGGCAATGTAATTAGCATGCCGAATATTACTTGGAATGTGAATTGGAACGAAATCGCCAATAGATAAGACCATTTTACAATTTGGGCCCAAGTTAGAAGCAGAGCCTAAGGTGTAAATTATCGATAGTCCATATCTCGGAAACTATAAGAGATAATGCAATTTCGCAACCGGCAATGTAATTAGCATGCCGAATATCACTTGGAATGTGAATTGGGACGAAATCGCCAATAGATAAGACCATTTTACAATTTGGGCCCAAGTTAGAAGCAGAGCCTAAGGTGTAAATTATCGATAGTCCATATCTCGGAAACTATAAGAGATAATGCAATTTGGCAACCGGCAATGTAATTAGCATGCCGAATATTACTTGGAATGTGAATTGCAACTAAATCGCCAATAGATAAGACCATTTTACAATTTGGGCCCAAGTTAGAAGCAGAGCCTAAGGTGTAAATCATCGATAGTCCATATCTCGGAAACTATAAGAGATAATGCAATTTGGCAACCGGCAATGTAATTAGCATGCCGAATATTACTTGGAATGTGAATTGGAACGAAATCGCCAATAGATAAGACCATTTTACAATTTGGGCCCAAGTTAGAAGCAGAGCCTAAGGTGTAAATTATCGATAGTCCATATATCGGAAACTATAAGAGATAATGCAATTTGGCAACCGGCAATGTAATTAGCATGCCGAATATTACTTGGAATGTGAATTGGAACGAAATCGCCAATAGATAAGACCATTTTACAATTTGGGCCCAAGTTAGAAGCAGAGCCTAAGGTGTAAATTATTGATAGTCCATATCTCGGAAACTATAAGAGATAATGCAATTTCGCAACCGGCAATGTAATTAGCATGCCGAATATCACTTGGAATGTGAATTGGGACGAAATCGCCAATAGATAAGACCATTTTACAATTTGGGCCCAAGTTAGAAGCAGAGCCTAAGGTGTAAATTATCGATAGTCCATATCTCGGAAACTATAAGAGATAATGCAATTTGGCAACCGGCAATGTAATTAGCATGCCGAATATTACTTGGAATGTGAATTGGAACGAAATCGCCAATAGATAAGACCATTTTACAATTTGGGCCCAAGTTAGAAGCAGAGCCTAAGGTGTAAATTATCGATAGTCCATATCTCGGAAACTATAAGAGATAATGCAATTTGGCAACCGGCAATGTAATTAGCATGCCGAATATTACTTGTAATGTGAATTGGGACGAAATCGCCAATAGATAAGACCATTTTACAATTTGGGCCCAAGTTAGAAGCAGAGCCTAAGGTGTAAATTATCGATAGTCCATATCTCGGAAACTATAAGAGATAATGCAATTTCGCAACCGGCAATGTAATTAGCATGCCGAATATTACTTGGAGTGTGAATTGGAACGAAATCGCCAATAGATAAGACCATTTTACAATTTGGGCCCAAGTTAGAAGCGGAGCCTAAGGTGTAAATTATCGATAGTCCATATCTCGGAAACTATAAGAGATAATGCAATTTGGCAAAAGGCAATGTAATTAGCATGCCGAATATTACTTGGAATGTGAATTGGAACGAAATCGCCAATAGATAAGACCATTTTACAATTTGGGCCCAAGTTAGAAGCAGAGCCTAAGGTGTAAATTATCGATAGTCTATATCTCGGAAACTATAAGAGATAATGCAATTTGGCAACCGGCAATGTAATTAGCATGCCGAATATTACTTGGAATGTGAATTGGAACGAAATCGCCAATAGATAAGACCATTTTACAATTTGGGCCCAAGTTAGAAGCAGAGCCTAAGGTGTAAATTATCGATAGTCCATATCTCGGAAACTATAAGAGATAATGCAATTTGGCAACCGGCAATGTAATTAGCATGCCGAATATTACTTGGAATGTGAATTGCAACTAAATCGCCAATAGATAAGACCATTTTACAATTTGGGCCCAAGTTAGAAGCAGAGACTAAGGTGTAAATTATCGATAGTCCATATCTCGGAAACTATAAGAGATAATGCAATTTGGCAACCGGCAATGTAATTAGCATGCCGAATATTACTTGGAATGTGAATTGGAACGAAATCGCCAATTGATAAGGCCATTTTACAATTTGGGCCCAAGTTAGAAGCAGAGCCTAAGGTGTAAATTATCGATAGTCCATATCTCGGAAACTATAAGAGATAATGCAATTTGGCAACCGGCAATGTAATTAGCATGCCGAATATTACGTGGAATGTGAATTGGAACGAAATCGCCAATAGATAAGACCATTTTACAATTTGGGCCCAAGTTAGAAGCAGAGCCTAAGGTGTAAATTATCGATAGTCCATATCTCGGAAACTATAAGAGATAATGCAATTTGGCAACCGGCAATGTAATTAGCATGCCGAATATTACTTGGAATGTGAATTGCAACTAAATCGCCAATAGATAAGACCATTTTACAATTTGGGCCCAAGTTAGAAGCAGAGCCTAAGGTGTAAATTATCGATAGTCCATATCTCGGAAACTATAAGAGATAATGCAATTTGGCAACAGGCAATGTAATTAGCATGCCGAATATTACTTGGAATGTGAATTGGAACGAAATCGCCAATAGATAAGACCATTTTACAATTTGGGCCCAAGTTAGAAGCAGAGCCTAAGGTGTAAATTATCGATAGTCCATATCTCGGAAACTATAAGAGATAATGCAATTTGGCAACCGGCAATGTAATTAGCATGCCAAATATTACTTGGAATGTGAATTGGAACGAAATCGCCAATAGATAAGGCCATTTTACAATTTGGGCCCAAGTTAGAAGCAGAGCCTAAGGTGTAAATTATCGATAGTCCATATCTCGGAAACTATAAGAGATAATGCAATTTGGCAACCGGCAATGTAATTAGCATGCCGAATATTACTTGGAATGTGAATTGCAACTAAATCGCCAATAGATAAGACCATTTTACAATTTGGGCCCAAGTTAGAAGCAGAGCCTAAGGTGTAAATTATCGATAGTCCATATCTCGGAAACTATAAGAGATAATGCAATTTGGCAACCGGCAATGTAATTAGCATGCCGAATATTACTTGGAATGTGAATTGGAACGAAATCGCCAATAGATAAGACCATTTTACAATGTGGGCCCAAGTTAGAAGCAGAGCCTAAGGTGTAAATTATCGATAGTCCATATCTCGGAAACTATAAGAGATAATGCAATTTGGCAACCGGCGATGTAATTAGCATGCCGAATATTACTTGGAATGTGAATTGGAACGAAATCGCCAATAGATAAGACCATTTTACAATTTGGGCCCAAGTTAGAAGCAGAGCCTAAGGTGTAAATTATCGATATTCCATATCTCGGAAACTATAAGAGATAATGCAATTTGGCAACCGGCAATGTAATTAGCATGCCGAATATTACTTGGAATGTGAATTGGAACGAAATCGCCAATAGATAAGACCATTTTACAATTTGGGCCCAAGTTAGAAGCAGAGCCTAAGGTGTAAATTATTGATAGTCCATATCTCGGAAACTATAAGAGATAATGCAATTTCGCAACCGGCAATGTAATTAGCATGCCGAATATCACTTGGAATGTGAATTGGGATGAAATCGCCAATAGATAAGACCATTTTACAATTTGGGCCCAAGTTAGAAGCAGAGCCTAAGGTGTAAATTATCGATAGTCCATATCTCGGAAACTATAAGAGATAATGCAATTTGGCAACCGGCAATGTAATTAGCATGCCGAATATTACTTGGAATGTGAATTGGAACGAAATCGCCAATAGATAAGACCATTTTACAATTTGGGCCCAAGTTAGAAGCAGAGCCTAAGGTGTATATTATCGATAGTCCATATCTCGGAAACTATAAGAGATAATGCAATTTGGCAACCGGCAATGTAATTAGCATGCCGAATATTACTTGGAATGTGAATTGGAACGAAATCGCCAATAGATAAGACCATTTTACAATTTGGGCCCAAGTTAGAAGCAGAGCCTAAGGTGTAAATTATCGATAGTCCATATCTCGGAAACTATAAGAGATAATGCAATTTGGCAACCGGCAATGTAATTAGCATGCCGAATATTACTTGGAATGTGAATTGGAACGAAATCGCCAATAGATAAGACCATTTTACAATTTGGGCCCAAGTTAGAAGCAGAGCCTAAGGTGTAAATTATCGATAGTCCATATCTCGGAAACTATAAGAGATAATGCAATTTGGCAACCGGCAATGTAATTAGCATGCCGAATATTACTTGGAATGTGAATTGGAACGAAATCGCCAATAGATAAGACCATTTTACAATTTGGGCCCAAGTTAGAAGCAGAGCCTAAGGTGTAAATTATCGATAGTCCATATCTCGGAAACTATAAGAGATAATGCAATTTGGCAACCGGCAATGTAATTAGCATGCCGAATATTACTTGGAATGTGAATTGGGACGAAATCGCCAATAGATAAGACCATTTTACAATTTGGGCCCAAGTTAGAAGCAGAGCCTAAGGTGTAAATTATCGATAGTCCATATCTCGGAAACTATAAGAGATAATGCAATTTGGCAACCGGCAATGTAATTAGCATGCCGAATATTACTTGGAATGTGAATTGGAACGAAATCGCCAATAGATAAGACCATTTTACAATTTGGGCCCAAGTTAGAAGCAGAGCCTAAGGTGTAAATTATCGATAGTCCATATCTCGGAAACTATAAGAGATAATGCAATTTGGCAACCGGCAATGTAATTAGCATGCCGAATATTACTTGGAATGTGAATTGGAACGAAATCGCCAATAGATAAGACCATTTTACAATTTGGGCCCAAGTTAGAAGCAGAGCCTAAGGTGTAAATTATCGATAGTCCATATCTCGGAAACTATAAGAGATAATGCAATTTGGCAACCGGCAATGTAATTAGCATGCCGAATATTACTTGGAATGTGAATTGGAACGAAATCGCCAATAGATAAGACCATTTTACAATTTGGGCCCAAGTTAGAAGCAGAGCCTAAGGTGTAAATTATCGATAGTCCATATCTCGGAAACTATAAGAGATAATGCAATTTGGCAACCGGCAATGTAATTAGCATGCCGAATATTACTTGGAATGTGAATTGGAACGAAATCGCCAATAGATAAGACCATTTTACAATTTGGGCCCAAGTTAGAAGCAGAGCCTAAGGTGTAAATTATCGATAGTCCATATCTCGGAAACTATAAGAGATAATGCAATTTGGCAACCGGCAATGTAATTAGCATGCCGAATATTACTTGGAATGTGAATTGGAACGAAATCGCCAATAGATAAGGCCATTTTACAATTTGGGCCCAAATTAGAAGCAGAGCCTAAGGTGTAAATTATCGATAGTCCATATCTCGGAAACTATAAGAGATAATGCAATTTGGCAACCGGCAATGTAATTAGCATGCCGAATATTACTTGGAATGTGAATTGCAACTAAATCGCCAATAGATAAGACCATTTTACAATTTGGGCCCAAGTTAGAAGCAGAGCCTAAGGTGTAAATCATCGATAGTCCATATCTCGGAAACTATAAGAGATAATGCAATTTGGCAACCGGCAATGTAATTAGCATGCCGAATATTACTTGGAATGTGAATTGGAACGAAATCGCCAATAGATAAGACCATTTTACAATTTGGGCCCAAGTTAGAAGCAGAGCCTAAGGTGTAAATTATCGATAGTCCATATCTCGGAAACTATAAGAGATAATGCAATTTCGCAACCGGCAATGTAATTAGCATGCCGAATATCACTTGGAATGTGAATTGGGACGAAATCGCCAATAGATAAGACCATTTTACAATTTGGGCCCAAGTTAGAAGCAGAGCCTAAGGTGTAAATTATCGATAGTCCATATCTCGGAAACTATAAGAGATAATGCAATGTGGCAACCGGCAATGTAATTAGCATGCCGAATATTACTTGGAATGTGAATTGGAACGAAATCGCCAATAGATAAGACCATTTTACAATTTGGGCCCAAGTTAGAAGCAGAGCCTAAGGTGTAAATTATCGAGAGTCCATATCTCGGAAACTATAAGAGATAATGCAATTTGGCAACCGGCAATGTAATTAGCATGCCGAATATTACTTGGAATGTGAATTGGAACGAAATCGCCAATAGATAAGACCATTTTACAATTTGGGCCCAAGTTAGAAGCAGAGCCTAAGGTGTAAATTATCGATAGTCCATATCTCGGAAACTATAAGTGATAATGCAATTTGGCAACCGGCAATGTAATTAGCATGCCGAATATTACTTGGAATGTGAATTGGAACGAAATCGCCAATAGGTAAGACCATTTTACAATTTGGGCCCAAGTTAGAAGCAGAGCCTAAGGTGTAAATTATCGATAGTCCATATCTCGGAAACTATAAGAGATAATGCAATTTCGCAACCGGCAATGTAATTAGCATGCCGAATATCACTTGGATTGTGAATTGGGACGAAATCGCCAATAGATAAGACCATTTCACAATTTGGGCCCAAGTTAGAAGCAGAGCCTAAGGTGTAAATTATCGAGAGTCCATATCTCGGAAACTATAAGAGATAATGCAATTTGGCAACCGGCAATGTAATTAGCATGCCGAATATTACTTGGAATGTGAATTGGAACGAAATCGCCAATAGATAAGACCATTTTACAATTTGGGCCCAAGTTAGAAGCAGAGCCTAAGGTGTAAATTATCGATAGTCCATATCTCGGAAACTATAAGTCATAATGCAATTTGGCAACCGGCAATGTAATTAGCACGCCGAATATTACTTGGAATGTGAATTGGAACGAAATCGCCAATAGGTAAGACCATTTTACAATTTGGGCCCAAGTTAGAAGCAGAGGCTAAGGTGTAAATTATCGATAGTCCATATCTCGGGAACTATAAGAGATAATTCAATTTCGCAACCGGCAATGTAATTAGCATGCCGAATATTACTTGGAATGTGAATTGGAACGAAATCGCCAATAGATAAGACCATTTTACAATTTGGGCCCAAGTTAGAAGCAGAGCCTAAGGTGTAAATTATCGATAGTCCATATCTCGGAAACTATAAGAGATAATGCAATTTGGCAACCGGCAATGTAATTAGCATGCCGAATATTACTTGGAATGTGAATTGGAACGAAATCGCCAATAGATAAGACCATTTTACAATTTGGGCCCAAGTTAGAAGCAGAGCCTAAGGTGTAAATTATCGATAGTCCATAACTCGGAAACTATAAGAGATAATGCAATTTGGCAACCGGCAATGTAATTAGCATGCCGAATATTACTTGGAATGTGAATTGGAACGAAATCGCCAATAGATAAGGCCATTTTACAATTTGGGCCCAAGTTAGAAGCAGAGCCTATGGTGTAAATTATCGATAGTCCATATCTCGGAAACTATAAGAGATAATGCAATTTGGCAACCGGCAATGTAATTAGCATGCCGAATATTACTTGGAATGTGAATTGGAACGAAATCGCCAATAGATAAGACCATTTTACAATTTGGGCCCAAGTTAGAAGCAGAGCCTAAGGTGTAAATTATCGAGAGTCCATATCTCGGAAACTATAAGAGATAATGCAATTTGGCAACCGGCAATGTAATTAGCATGCCGAATATTACTTGGAATGTGAATTGGAACGAAATCGCCAATAGATAAGACCATTTTACAATTTGGGCCCAAGTTAGAAGCAGAGCCTAAGGTGTAAATTATCGATAGTCCATATCTCGGAAACTATAAGTGATAATGCAATTTGGCAACCGGCAATGTAATTAGCATGCCGAATATTACTTGGAATGTGAATTGGAACGAAATCGCCAATAGGTAAGACCATTTTACAATTTGGGCCCAAGTTAGAAGCAGAGCCTAAGGTGTAAATTATCGATAGTCCATATCTCGGAAACTATAAGAGATAATGCAAGTTCGCAACCGGCAATGTAATTAACATGCCGAATATCACTTGGAATGTGAATTGGGACGAAATCGCCAATAGATAAGACCATTTTACAATTTGGGCCCAAGTTAGAAGCAGAGCCTAAGGTGTAAATTATCGAGAGTCCATATCTCGGAAACTATAAGAGATAATGCAATTTGGCAACCGGCAATGTAATTAGCATGCCGAATATTACTTGGAATGTGAATTGGAACGAAATCGCCAATAGATAAGACCATTTTACAATTTGGGCCCAAGTTAGAAGCAGAGCCTAAGGTGTAAATTATCGATAGTCCATATCTCGGAAACTATAAGAGATAATGCAATTTGGCAACCGGCAATGTAATTAGCATGCCGAATATAACTTGGAATGTGAATTGGAACGAAATCGCCAATAGATAAGACCATTTTACAATTTGGGCCCAAGTTAGAAGCAGAGCCTAAGGTGTAAATTATCGATAGTCCATATCTCGGAAACTATAAGAGATAATGCAATTTGGCAACGGCAATGTAATTAGCATGCCGAATATTACTTGGAGTGTGAATTGGAACGAAATCGCCAATAGATAAGACCATTTTACAATTTGGGCCCAAGTTAGAAGCAGAGCCTAAGGTGTAAATTATCGATAGTCCATATCTCGGAAACTATAAGAGATAATGCAATTTGGCAACCGGCAATGTAATTAGCATGCCGAATATAACTTGGAATGTGAATTGGAACGAAATCGCCAATAGATAAGACCATTTTACAATTTGGGCCCAAGTTAGAAGCAGAGCCTAAGGTGTAAATTATCGATAGTCCATATCTCGGAAACTATAAGAGATAATGCAATTTCGCAACCGGCAATGTAATTAGCATGCCGAATATTACTTGGAGTGTGAATTGGAACGAAATCGCCAATAGATAAGACCATTTTACAATTTGGGCCCAAGTTAGAAGCAGAGCCTAAGGTGTAAATTATCGATAGTCCATATCTCGGAAACTATAACAGATAATGCAATTTGGCAACCGGCAATGTAATTAGCATGCCGAATATTACTTGGAGTGTGAATTGGAACGAAATCGCCAATAGATAAGACCATTTTACAATTTGGGCCCAAGTTAGAAGCAGAGATTAAGGTGTAAATTATCGATAGTCCATATCTCGGAAACTATAAGAGATAATGCAATTTGGCAACCGGCAATGTAATTAGCATGCCGAATATTACTTGGAATGTGAATTGGAACGAAATCGCCAATAGATAAGACCATTTTACAATTTGGGCCCAAGTTAGAAGCAGAGCCTAAGGTGTAAATAATCGATAATCCATATCTCGGAAACTATAAGAGATAATGCAATTTGGCAACCGGCAATGTAATTAGCATGCCGAATATTACTTGGAATGTGAATTGGAACGAAATCGCCAATAGATAAGACCATTTTACAATTTGGGCCCAAGTTAGAAGCAGAGCCTATGGTGTAAATTATCGATAGTCCATATCTCGGAAACTATAAGAGATAATTGAATTTGGCAACCGGCAATGTAATTAGCATGCCGAATATTACTTGGAATGTGAATTGGAACGAAATCGCCAATAGATAAGACCATTTTACAATTTGGGCCCAAGTTAGAAGCAGAGCCTAAGGTGTAAATTATCGATAGTCCATATCTCGGAAACTATAAGAGATAATGCAATTTGGCAACCGGCAATGTAATTAGCATGCCGAATATTACTTGGAATGTGAATTGGAACGAAATCGCCAATAAATAAGACCATTTTACAATTTGGGCCCAAGTTAGAAGCAGAGCCTAAGGTGTAAATTATCGATAGTCCATATCTCGGAAACTATAAGAGATAATGCAATTTCGCAACCGGCAATGTAATTAGCATGCCGAATATCACTTGGAATGTGAATTGGGACGAAATCGCCAATAGATAAGACCATTTTACAATTTGGGCCCAAGTTAGAAGCAGAGCCTAAGGTGTAAATTATCGATAGTCCATATCTCGGAAACTATAAGAGATAATGCAATTTGGCAACCGGCAATGTAATTAGCATGCCGAATATTACTTGGAATGTGAATTGGAACGAAATCGCCAATAGATAAGACCATTTTACAATTTGGGCCCAAGTTTGAAGCAGAGCCTAAGGTGTAAATTATCGATAGTCCATATCTCGGAAACTATAAGAGATAATGCAATTTGGCAACCGGCAATGTAATTAGCATGCCGAATATTACTTGGAATGTGAATTGGAACGAAATCGCCAATAGATAAGACCATTTTACAATTTGGGCCCAAGTTAGAAGCAGAGCCTAAGGTGTAAATTATCGATAGTCCATATCTCGGAAACTATAAGAGATAATGCAATTTCGCAACCGGCAATGTAATTAGCATGCCGAATATTACTTGGAGTGTGAATTGGAACGAAATCGCCAATAGATAAGACCATTTTACAATTTGGGCCCAAGTTAGAAGCAGAGGCTAAGGTGTAAATTATCGATAGTCCATATCTCGGAAACTATAAGAGATAATGCAATTTCGCAACCGGCAATGTAATTAGCATGCCGATTATCACTTGGAATGTGAATTGGGACGAAATCGCCAATAGATAAGACCATTTTACAATTTGGGCCCAAGTTAGAAGCAGAGCCTAAGGTGTAAATTATCGAGAGTCCATATCTCGGAAACTATAAGAGATAATGCAATTTGGCAACCGGCAATGTAATTAGCATGCCGAATATTACTTGGAATGTGAATTGGGACGAAATCGCCAATAGATAAGACCATTTTACAATTTGGGCCCAAGTTAGAAGCAGAGCCTAAGGTGTAAATTATCGATAGTCCATATCTCGGAAACTATAAGTGATAATGCAATTTCGCAACCGGCAATGTAATTAGCATGCCGAATATTACTTGGAATGTGAATTGGAACGAAATCGCCAATAGGTAAGACCATTTTACAATTTGGGCCCAAGTTAGAAGCAGAGCCTAAGGTGTAAATTATCGATAGTCCATATCTCGGAAACTATAAGAGATAATGCAATTTGGCTACCGGCAATGTAATTAGCATGCCGAATATTACTTGGAATGTGAATTGGAACGAAATCGCCAATAGATAAGACCATTTTACAATTTGGGCCCAAGTTAGAAGCAGAGCCTAAGGTGTAAATTATCGATAGTCCATATCTCGGAAACTATAAGAGATAATGCAATTTCGCAACCGGCAATGTAATTAGCATGCCGAATATCACTTGGAATGTGAATTGGGACGAAATCGCCAATAGATAAGACCATTTTACAATTTGGGCCCAAGTTAGAAGCAGAGCCTAAGGTGTAAATTATCGATAGTCCATATCTCGGAAACTATAAGAGATAATGCAATTTGGCAACCGGCAATGTAATTAGCATGCCGAATATTACTTGGAATGTGAATTGGAACGAAATCGCCAATAGATAAGACCATTTTACAATTTGGGCCCAAGTTTGAAGCAGAGCCTAAGGTGTAAATTATCGATAGTCCATATCTCGGAAACTATAAGAGATAATGCAATTTGGCAACCGGCAATGTAATTAGCATGCCGAATATTACTTGGAATGTGAATTGGAACGAAATCGCCAATAGATAAGACCATTTTACAATTTGGGCCCAAGTTAGAAGCAGAGCCTAAGGTGTAAATTATCGATAGTCCATATCTCGGAAACTATAAGAGATAATGCAATTTCGCAACCGGCAATGTAATTAGCATGCCGAATATTACTTGGAGTGTGAATTGGAACGAAATCGCCAATAGATAAGACCATTTTACAATTTGGGCCCAAGTTAGAAGCAGAGATTAAGGTGTAAATTATCGATAGTCCATATCTCGGAAACTATAAGAGATAATGCAATTTGGCAACCGGCAATGTAATTAGCATGCCGAATATTACTTGGAATGTGAATTGGAACGAAATCGCCAATAGATAAGACCATTTTACAATTTGGGCCCAAGTTAGAAGCAGAGCCTAAGGTGTAAATTATCGATAGTCCATATCTCGGAAACTATAAGAGATAATGCAATTTGGCAACCGGCAATGTAATTAGCATGCCGAATATAACTTGGAATGTGAATTGGAACGAAATCGCCAATAGATAAGACCATTTTACAATTTGGGCCCAAGTTGGAAGCAGAGCCTAAGGTGTAAATTATCGATAGTCCATATCTCGGAAACTATAAGAGATAATGCAATTTGGCAACCGGCAATGTAATTAGCATGCCGAATATTACTTGGAATGTGAATTGCAACTAAATCGCCAATAGATAAGACCATTTTACAATTTGGGCCCAAGTTAGAAGCAGAGGCTAAGGTGTGAATTATCGATAGTCCATATCTCGGAAACTATAAGAGATAATGCAATTTCGCAACCGGCAATGTAATTAGCATGCCGATTATCACTTGGAATGTGAATTGGGACGAAATCGCCAATAGATAAGACCATTTTACAATTTGGGCCCAAGTTAGAAGCAGAGCCTAAGGTGTAAATTATCGAGAGTCCATATCTCGGAAACTATAAGAGATAATGCAATTTGGCAACCGGCAATGTAATTAGCATGCCGAATATTACTTGGAATGTGAATTGGGACGAAATCGCCAATAGATAAGACCATTTTACAATTTGGGCCCAAGTTAGAAGCAGAGCCTAAGGTGTAAATTATCGATAGTCCATATCTCGGAAACTATAAGTGATAATGCAATTTGGCAACCGGCAATGTAATTAGCATGCCGAATATTACTTGGAATGTGAATTGGAACGAAATCGCCAATAGGTAAGACCATTTTACAATTTGGGCCCAAGTTAGAAGCAGAGCCTAAGGTGTAAATTATCGATAGTCCATATCTCGGAAACTATAAGAGATAATGCAAGTTCGCAACCGGCAATGTAATTAATATGCCGAATATCACTTGGAATGTGAATTGGGACGAAATCGCCAATAGATAAGACCATTTTACAATTTGGGCCCAAGTTAGAAGCAGAGCCTAAGGTGTAAATTATCGAGAGTCCATATCTCGGAAACTATAAGAGATAATGCAATTTGGCAACCGGCAATGTAATTAGCATGCCGAATATTACTTGGAATGTGAATTGGAACGAAATCGCCAATAGATAAGACCATTTTACAATTTGGGCCCAAGTTAGAAGCAGAGCCTAAGGTGTAAATTATCGATAGTCCATATCTCGGAAACTATAAGTGATAATGCAATTTGGCAACCGGCAATGTAATTAGCACGCCGAATATTACTTGGAATGTGAATTGGAACGAAATCGCCAATAGGTAAGACCATTTTACAATTTGGGCCCAAGTTAGAAGCAGAGCCTAAGGTGTAAATTATCGATAGTCCATATCTCGGAAACTATAAGAGATAATGCAATTTGGCAACCGGCAATGTAATTAGCATGCCGAATATTACTTGGAATGTGAATTGGAACGAAATCGCCAATAGATAAGACCATTTTACAATTTGGGCCCAAGTTAGAAGCAGAGCCTAAGGTGTAAATTATTGATAGTCCATATCTCGGAAACTATAAGAGATAATGCAATTTCGCAACCGGCAATGTAATTAGCATGCCGAATATTACTAGGAGTGTGAATTGGAATGAAATCGCCAATAGATAAGACCATTTTACAATTTGGGCCCAAGTTAGAAGCAGAGCCTAAGGTGTAAATTATCGATAGTCCATATCTCGGAAACTATAAGTGATAATGCAATTTGGCAACCGGCAATGTAATTAGCATGCCGAATATTACTTGGAATGTGAATTGGAACGAAATCGCCAATAGATAAGACCATTTTACAATTTGGGCCCAAGTTAGAAGCAGAGCCTAAGGTGTAAATTATCGATAGTCCATATCTCGGAAACTATAAGAGATAATGCAATTTGGCAACCGGCAATGTAATTAGCATGCCGAATATAACTTGGAATTTGAATTGGAACGAAATTGCCAATAGATAAGACCATTTTACAATTTGGGCCCAAGTTAGAAGCAGAGCCTAAGGTGTAAATTATCGATAGTCCATTTCTCGGAAACTATAAGAGATAATGCAATTTGGCAACCGGCAATGTAATTAGCATGCCGAATATTACTTGGAATGTGAATTGGAACGAAATCGCCAATAGATAAGACCATTTTACAATTTGGGCCCAAGTTTGAAGCAGAGCCTAAGGTGTAAATTATCGATTGTCCATATCTCGCAAACTATAAGAGATAATGCAATTTGGCAACCGGCAATGTAATTAGCATGCCGAATATTACTTGGAATGTGAATTGGAACGAAATCGCCAATAGATAAGACCATTTTACAATTTGGGCCCAAGTTAGAAGCAGAGCCTAAGGTGTAAATTATCGATAGTCCATATCTCGGAAACTATAAGAGATAATGCAATTTCGCAACCGGCAATGTAATTAGCATGCCGAATATTACTTGGAGTGTGAATTGGAACGAAATCGCCAATAGATAAGACCATTTTACAATTTGGGCCCAAGTTAGAAGCAGAGCCTAAGGTGTTAATTATCGATAGTCCATATCTCGGAAACTATAAGAGATAATGCAATTTGGCAACCGGCAATGTAATTAGCATGCCGAATATTACTTGGAATGTGAATTGGAACGAAATCGCCAATAGATAAGACCATTTTACAATTTGGGCCCAAGTTAGAAGCAGAGCCTAAGGTGTAAATTATCGATAGTCCATATCTCGGAAACTATAAGAGATAATGCAATTTGGCAACCGGCAATGTAATTAGCATGCCGAATATAACTTGGAATGTGAATTGGAACGAAATCGCCAATAGATAAGACCATTTTACAATTTGGGCCCAAGTTGGAAGCAGAGCCTAAGGTGTAAATTATCGATAGTCCATATCTCGGAAACTATAAGAGATAATGCAATTTGGCAACCGGCAATGTAATTAGCATGCCGAATATTACTTGGAATGTGAATTGCAACTAAATCGCCAATAGATAAGACCATTTTACAATTTGGGCCCAAGTTAGAAGCAGAGGCTAAGGTGTAAATTATCGATAGTCCATATCTCGGAAACTATAAGAGATAATGCAATTTCGCAACCGGCAATGTAATTAGCATGCCGAATATCACTTGGAATGTGAATTGGGACGAAATCGCCAATAGATAAGACCATTTTACAATTTGGGCCCAAGTTAGAAGCAGAGCCTAAGGTGTAAATTATCGAGAGTCCATATCTCGGAAACTATAAGAGATAATGCAATTTGGCAACCGGCAATGTAATTAGCATGCCGAATATTACTTGGAATGTGAATTGGAACGAAATCGCCAATAGATAAGACCATTTTACAATTTGGGCCCAAGTTAGAAGCAGAGCCTAAGGTGTAAATTATCGATAGTCCATATCTCGGAAACTATAAGTGATAATGCAATTTGGCAACCGGCAATGTAATTAGCATGCCGAATATTACTTGGAATGTGAATTGGAACGAAATCGCCAATAGGTAAGACCATTTTACAATTTGGGCCCAAGTTAGAAGCAGAGCCTAAGGTGTAAATTATCGATAGTCCATATCTCGGAAACTATAAGAGATAATGCAATTTCGCAACCGGCAATGTAATTAGCATGCCGAATATCACTTGGAATGTGAATTGGGACGAAATCGCCAATAGATAAGACCATTTTACAATTTGGGCCCAAGTTAGAAGCAGAGCCTAAGGTGTAAATTATCGAGAGTCCATATCTCGGAAACTATAAGAGATAATGCAATTTGGCAACCGGCAATGTAATTAGCATGCCGAATATTACTTGGAATGTGAATTGGAACGAAATCGCCAATAGATAAGACCATTTTACAATTTGGGCCCAAGTTAGAAGCAGAGCCTAAGGTGTAAATTATCGATAGTCCATATCTCGGAAACTATAAGTCATAATGCAATTTGGCAACCGGCAATGTAATTAGCACGCCGAATATTACTTGGAATGTGAATTGGAATGAAATCGCCAATAGGTAAGACCATTTTACAATTTGGGCCCAAGTTAGAAGCAGAGCCTAAGGTGTAAATTATCGAGAGTCCATATCTCGGAAACTATAAGAGATAATGCAATTTGGCAACCGGCAATGTAATTAGCATGCCGAATATTACTTGGAATGTGAATTGGAACGAAATCGCCAATAGATAAGACCATTTTACAATTTGGGCCCAAGTTAGAAGCAGAGCCTAAGGTGTAAATTATCGATAGTCCATATCTCGGAAACTATAAGTCATAATGCAATTTGGCAACCGGCAATGTAATTAGCACGCCGAATATTACTTGGAATGTGAATTGGAATGAAATCGCCAATAGGTAAGACCATTTTACAATTTGGGCCCAAGTTAGAAGCAGAGCCTAAGGTGTAAATTATCGATAGTCCATATCTCGGAAACTATAAGAGATAATTCAATTTGGCAACCGGCAATGTAATTAGCATGCCGAATATTACTTGGAATGTGAATTGGAACGAAATCGCCAATAGATAAGACCATTTTACAATTTGGGCCCAAGTTAGAAGCAGAGCCTAAGGTGTAAATTATCGATAGTCCATATCTCGGAAACTATAAGAGATAATGCAATTTGGCAACCGGCAATGTAATTAGCATGCCGAATATTACTTGGAATGTGAATTGGAACGAAATCGAAAATAGATAAGACCATTTTACAATTTGGGCCCAAGTTAGAAGCAGAGCCTAAGGTGTAAATTATCGATAGTCCATAACTCGGAAACTATAAGAGATAATGCAATTTGGCAACCGGCAATGTAATTAGCATGCCGAATATTACTTGGAATGTGAATTGGAACGAAATCGCCAATAGATAAGGCCATTTTACAATTTGGGCCCAAATTAGAAGCAGAGCCTATGGTGTAAATTATCGATAGTCCATATCTCGGAAACTATAAGAGATAATGCAATTTGGCAACCGGCAATGTAATTAGCATGCCGAATATTACTTGGAATGTGAATTGGAACGAAATCGCCAATAGATAAGACCATTTTACAATTTGGGCCCAAGTTAGAAGCAGAGCCTAAGGTGTAAATTATCGAGAGTCCATATCTCGGAAACTATAAGAGATAATGCAATTTGGCAACCGGCAATGTAATTAGCATGCCGAATATTACTTGGAATGTGAATTGGAACGAAATCGCCAATAGATAAGACCATTTTACAATTTGGGCCCAAGTTAGAAGCAGAGCCTAAGGTGTAAATTATCGATAGTCCATATCTCGGAAACTATAAGAGATAATGCAATTTGGCAACCGGCAATGTAATTAGCATGCCGAATATTACTTGGAATGTGAATTGGAACGAAATCGCCAATAGATAAGGCCATTTTACAATTTGGGCCCAAGTTAGAAGCAGAGCCTAAGGTGTAAATTATTGATAGTCCATATCTCGGAAACTATAAGAGATAATGCAATTTCGCAACCGGCAATGTAATTAGCATGCCGAATATCACTTGGAATGTGAATTGGGACGAAATCGCCAATAGATAAGACCATTTTACAATTTGGGCCCAAGTTAGAAGCAGAGCCTAAGGTGTAGATTATCGATAGTCCATATCTCGGAAACTATAAGAGATAATGCAATTTGGCAACCGGCAATGTAATTAGCATGCCGAATATTACTTGGAATGTGAATTGGAACGAAATCGCCAATAGATAAGACCATTTTACAATTTGGGCCCAAGTTAGAAGCAGAGCCTAAGATGTAAATTATCGATAGTCCATATCTCGGAAACTATAAGAGATAATGCAATTTGGCGACCGGTAATGTAATTAGCATGCCGAATATTACTTGGAATGTGAATTGGAACGAAATCGCCAATAGATAAGTCCATTTTACAATTTGGGCCCAAGTTAGAAGCAGAGCCTAAGGTGTAAATTATCGATAGTCCATATCTCGGAAACTATAAGAGATAATTCAATTTGGCAACCGGCAATGTAATTAGCATGCCGGATATTACTTGGAATGTGAATTGGAACGAAATCGCCAATAGATAAGACCATTTTACAATTTGGGCCCAAGTTAGAAGCAGAGCCTAAGGTGTAAATTATCGATAGTCCATATCTCGGAAACTATAAGAGGTAATGCAATTTGGCAACCGGCAATGTAATTAGCATGCCGAATATTACTTGGAATGTGAATTGGAACGAAATCGCCAATAGAGAAGACCATTTTACAATTTGGGCCCAAGTTAGAAGCAGAGCCTAAGGTGTAAATTATCGATAGTCCATATCTCGGAAACTATAAGAGATAATGCAATTTGGCAACCGGCAATGTAATTAGCATGCCGAATATTACTTGGAATGTGAATTGGAACGAAATCGCCAATAGATAAGACCATTTTACAATTTGGGCCCAAGTTAGAAGCAGAGCCTAAGGTGTAAATTATCGATAGTCCATATCTCGGAAACTATAAGAGATAATGCAATTTGGCAACCGGCATTGTAATTAGCATGCCGAATATTACTTGGAATGTGAATTGGAACGAAATCGCCAATAGATAAGACCATTTTACAATTTGGGCCCAAGTTAGAAGCAGAGCCTAAGGTGTAAATTATCGATAGTCCATATCTCGGAAACTATAAGAGGTAATGCAATTTGGCAACCGGCAATGTAATTAGCATGCCGAATATTACTTGGAATGTGAATTGGAACGAAATCGCCAATAGAGAAGACCATTTTACAATTTGGGCCCAAGTTAGAAGCAGAGCCTAAGGTGTAAATTATCGATAGTCCATATCTCGGAAACTATAAGAGATAATGCAATTTGGCAACCGGCAATGTAATTAGCATGCCGAATATTACTTGGAATGTGAATTGGAACGAAATCGCCAATAGATAAGACCATTTTACAATTTGGGCCCAAGTTAGAAGCAGAGCCTAAGGTGTAAATTATCGATAGTCCATATCTCGGAAACTATAAGAGATAATGCAATTTGGCAACCGGCAATGTAATTAGCATGCCGAATATTACTTGGAATGTGAATTGGAACGAAATCTCCAATAGATAAGACCATTTTACAATTTGGGCCCAAGTTAGAAGCAGAGCCTAAGGTGTAAATTATCGATAGTCCATATCTGGGAAACTATAAGAGATAATGCAATTTGGCAACCGGCAATGTAATTAGCATGCCGAATATATGTGAATGTGAATTGGAACGAAATCGCCAATAGATAAGACCATTTTACAATTTGGGCCCAAGTTAGAAGCAGAGCCTAAGGTGTAAATTATCGATAGTCCATATCTCGGAAACTATAAGAGATAATGCAATTTGGCAACCGGCAATGTAATTAGCATGCCGAATATTACTTGGAATGTGAATTGGAACGAAATCGCCAATAGATAAGGCCATTTTACAATTTGGGCCCAAGTTAGAAGCAGAGCCTAAGGTGTAAATTATTGATAGTCCATATCTCGGAAACTCTAAGAGATAATGCAATTTCGCAACCGGCAATGTAATTAGCATGCCGAATATCACTTGGAATGTGAATTGGGACGAAATCGCCAATAGATAAGACCATTTTACAATTTGGGCCCAAGTTAGAAGCAGAGCCTAAGGTGTAAATTATCGATAGTTCATATCTCGGAAACTATAAGAGATAATGCAATTTGGCAACCGGCAATGTAATTAGCATGCCGAATATTACTTGGAATGTGAATTGGAACGAAATCGCCAATAGATAAGACCATTTTACAATTTGGGCCCAAGTTAGAAGCAGAGCCTAAGATGTAAATTATCGATAGTCCATATCTCGGAAACTATAAGAGATAATGCAATTTGGCAACCGGCAATGTAATTAGCATGCCGAATATTACTTGGAATGTGAATTGGAACGAAATCGCCAATAGATAAGACCATTTTACAATTTGGGCCCAAGTTAGAAGCAGAGCCTAAGATGTAAATTATCGATAGTCCATATCTCGGAAACTATAAGAGATAATGCAATTTGGCGACCGGCAATGTAATTAGCATGCCGAATATTATTTGGAATGTGAATTGGAACGAAATCGCCAATAGATAAGACCATTTTACAATTTGGGCCCAAGTTAGAAGCAGAGCCTAAGGTGTAAATTATCGATAGTCCATATCTCGGAAACTATAAGAGATAATTCAATTTGGCAACCGGCAATGTAATTAGCATGCCGGATATTACTTGGAATGTGAATTGGAACGAAATCGCCAATAGATAAGACCATTTTCCAATTTGGGCCCAAGTTAGAAGCAGAGCCTAAGGTGTAAATTATCGATAGTCCATATCTCGGAAACTATAAGAGGTAATGCAATTTGGCAACCGGCAATGTAATTAGCATGCCGAATATTACTTGGAATGTGAATTGGAACGAAATCGCCAATAGATAAGACCATTTTACAATTTGGGCCCAAGTTAGAAGCAGAGCCTAAGGTGTAAATTATCGATAGTCCATATCTCGGAAACTATAAGAGATAATGCAATTTGGCAACCGGCAATGTAATTAGCATGCCGAATATTACTTGGAATGTGAATTGGAACGAAATCGCCAATAGATAAGACCATTTTACAATTTGGGCCCAAGTTAGAAGCAGAGCCTAAGGTGTAAATTATCGATAGTCCATATCTCGGAAACTATAAGAGATAATGCAATTTGGCAACCGGCAATGTAATTAGCATGCCGAATATTACTTGGAATGTGAATTGGAACGAAATCTCCAATAGATAAGGCCATTTTACAATTTGGGCCCAAGTTAGAAGCAGAGCCTAAGGTGTAAATTATCGATAGTCCATATCTGGGAAACTATAAGAGGTAATGCAATTTGGCAACCGGCAATGTAATTAGCATGCCGAATATTACTTGGAATGTGAATTGGAACGAAATCGCCAATAGATAAGACCATTTTACAATTTGGGCCCAAGTTAGAAGCAGAGCCTAAGGTGTAAATTATCGATAGTCCATATCTCGGAAACTATAAGAGATAATGCAATTTGGCAACCGGCAATGTAATTAGCATGCCGAATATTACTTGGAATGTGAATTGGAACGAAATCGCCAATAGATAAGGCCATTTTACAATTTGGGCCCAAGTTAGAAGCAGAGCCTAAGGTGTAAATTATTGATAGTCCATATCTCGGAAACTATAAGAGATAATGCAATTTCGCAACCGGCAATGTAATTAGCATGCCGAATATCACTTGGAATGTGAATTGGGGCGAAATCGCCAATAGATAAGACCATTTTACAATTTGGGCCCAAGTTAGAAGCAGAGCCTAAGGTGTAAATTATCGATAGTCCATATCTCGGAAACTATAAGAGATAATGCAATTTGGCAACCGGCAATGTAATTAGCATGCCGAATATTACTTGGAATGTGAATTGGAACGAAATCGCCAATAGATAAGACCATTTTACAATTTGGGCCCAAGTTAGAAGCAGAGCCTAAGATGTAAATTATCGATAGTCCATATCTCGGAAACTATAAGAGATAATGCAATTTGGCAACCGGCAATGTAATTAGCATGCCGAATATAACTTGGAATGTGAATTGGAACGAAATCGCCAATAGATAAGACCATTTTACAATTTGGGCCCAAGTTAGAAGCAGAGCCTAAGGTATAAATTATCGATAGTCCATATCTCGGAAACTATAAGAGATAATTTAATTTGGCAACCGGCAATGTAATTAGCATGCCGGATATTACTTGGAATGTGAATTGGAACGAAATCGCCAATAGATAAGACCATTTTACAATTTGGGCCCAAGTTAGAAGCAGAGCCTAAGGTGTAAATTATCGATAGTCCATATCTCGGAAACTATAAGAGATAATGCAATTTGGCAACAGGCAATGTAATTAGCATGCCGAATATTACTTGGAATGTGAATTGGAACGAAATCGCCAATAGATAAGACGATTTTACAATTTGGGCCCAAGTTAGAAGCAGAGCCTAAGATGTAAATTATCGATAGTCCATATCTCGGAAACTATAAGAGATAATGCAATTTGGCAACCGGCAATGTAATTAGCATGCCGAATATTACTTGGAATGTGAATTGGAACGAAATCGCCAATAGATAAGACCATTTTACAATTTGGGCCCAAGTTAGAAGCAGAGCCTAAGGTGTAAATTATCGATAGTCCATATCTCGGAAACTATAAGAGATAATGCAATTTGGCAACCGGCAATGTAATTAGCATGCCGAATATTACTTGGAATGTGAATTGGAACGAAATCGCCAATAGAGAACACCATTTTACAATTTGGGCCCAAGTTAGAAGCAGAGCCTAAGGTGTAAATTATCGATAGTCCATATCTCGGAAACTATAAGAGATAATGCAATTTGGCAACCGGCAATGTAATTAGCATGCCGAATATTACTTGGAATGTGAATTGGAACGAAATCGCCAATAGAGAAGACCATTTTACAATTTGGGCCCAAGTTAGAAGCAGAGCCTAAGGTGTAAATTATCGATAGTCCATATCTCGGAAACTATAAGAGATAATGCAGTTTGGCAACCGGCAATGTAATTAGCATGCCGAATATTACTTGGAATGTGAATTGGAACGAAATCGCCAATAGATAAGACCATTTTACAATTTGGGCCCAAGTTAGAAGTAGAGCCTAAGGTGTAAATTATCGATAGTCCATATCTCGGAAACTATAAGAGATAATGCAATTTGGCAACCGGCAATGTAATTAGCATGCCGAATATTACTTGGAATGTGAATTGGAACGAAATCGCCAATAGAGAAGACCATTTTACAATTTGGGCCCAAGTTAGAAGCAGAGCCTAAGGTGTAAATTATCGATAGTCCATATCTCGGAAACTATAAGAAATAATGCAATTTGGCAACCGGCAATGTAATTAGCATGCCGAATATTACTTGGAATGTGAATTGGAACGAAATCTCCAATAGATAAGACCATTTTACAATTTGGGCCCAAGTTAGAAGCAGAGCCTAAGGTGTAAATTATTGATAGTCCATATCTCGGAAACTATAAGAGATAATTCAATTTGGCAACCGGCAATGTAATTAGCATGCCGGATATTACTTGGAATGTGAATTGGAACGAAATTGCCAATAGATAAGACCATTTTACAATTTGGGCCCAAGTTAAAAGCAGAGCCTAAGGTGTAAATTATCGATAGTCCATATCTCGGAAACTATAAGAGATAATGCAATTTGGCAACCGGCAATGTAATTAGCATGCCGAATATTACTTGGAATGTGAATTGGAACGAAATCTCCAATAGATAAGACCATTTTACAATTTGGGCCCAAGTTAGAAGCAGAGCCTAAGGTGTAAATTATCGATAGTCCATATCTCGGAAACTATAAGAGATAATGCAATTTGGCAACCGGCAATGTAATTAGCATGCCGAATATTATTTGGAATGTGAATTGGAACGAAATCGCCAATAGATAAGACCATTTTACAATTTGGGCCCAAGTTAGAAGCAGAGCCTAAGGTGTAAATTATCGATAGTCCATATCTCGGAAACTATAAGAGATAATGCAATTTGGCAACCGGCAATGTAATTAGCATGCCGAATATTACTTGGAATGTGAATTGGAACGAAATCGCCAATAGATAAGGCCATTTTACAATTTGGGCCCAAGTTAGAAGCAGAGCCTAAGGTGTAAATTATTGATAGTCCATATCTCGGAAACTATAAGAGATAATGCAATTTCGCAACCGGCAATGTAATTAGCATGCCGAATATCACTTGGAATGTGAATTGGGACGAAATCGCCAATAGATAAGACCATTTTACAATTTGGGCCCAAGTTAGAAGCAGAGCCTAAGGTGTAGATTATCGATAGTCCATATCTCGGAAACTATAAGAGATAATGCAATTTGGCAACCGGCAATGTAATTAGCATGCCGAATATTACTTGGAATGTGAATTGGAACGAAATCGCCAATAGATAAGACCATTTTACAATTTGGGCCCAAGTTAGAAGCAGAGCCTAAGATGTAAATTATCGATAGTCCATATCTCGGAAACTATAAGAGATAATGCAATTTGGCGAAATCGCCAATAGATAAGACCATTTTACAATTTGGGCCCAAGTTAGAAGCAGAGCCTAAGGTGTAAATTATCGATAGTCCATATCTCGGAAACTATAAGAGATAATTCAATTTGGCAACCGGCAATGTAATTAGCATGCCGGATATTACTTGGAATGTGAATTGGAACGAAATCGCCAATAGATAAGACCATTTTACAATTTGGGCCCAAGTTAGAAGCAGAGCCTAAGGTGTAAATTATCGATAGTCCATATCTCGGAAACTATAAGAGGTAATGCAATTTGGCAACCGGCAATGTAATTAGCATGCCGAATATTACTTGGAATGTGAATTGGAACGAAATCGCCAATAGAGAAGACCATTTTACAATTTGGGCCCAAGTTAGAAGCAGAGCCTAAGGTGTAAATTATCGATAGTCCATATCTCGGAAACTATAAGAGATAATGCAATTTGGCAACCGGCAATGTAATTAGCATGCCGAATATTACTTGGAATGTGAATTGGAACGAAATCGCCAATAGATAAGACCATTTTACAATTTGGGCCCAAGTTAGAAGCAGAGCCTAAGGTGTAAATTATCGATAGTCCATATCTCGGAAACTATAAGAGATAATGCAATTTGGCAACCGGCAATGTAATTAGCATGCCGAATATTACTTGGAATGTGAATTGGAACGAAATCGCCAATAGATAAGACCATTTTACAATTTGGGCCCAAGTTAGAAGCAGAGCCTAAGGTGTAAATTATCGATAGTCCATATCTCGGAAACTATAAGAGGTAATGCAATTTGGCAACCGGCAATGTAATTAGCATGCCGAATATTACTTGGAATGTGAATTGGAACGAAATCGCCAATAGAGAAGACCATTTTACAATTTGGGCCCAAGTTAGAAGCAGAGCCTAAGGTGTAAATTATCGATAGTCCATATCTCGGAAACTATAAGAGATAATGCAATTTGGCAACCGGCAATGTAATTAGCATGCCGAATATTACTTGGAATGTGAATTGGAACGAAATCGCCAATAGATAAGACCATTTTACAATTTGGGCCCAAGTTAGAAGCAGAGCCTAAGGTGTAAATTATCGATAGTCCATATCTGGGAAACTATAAGAGATAATGCAATTTGGCAACCGGCAATGTAATTAGCATGCCGAATATTACTTGGAATGTGAATTGGAACGAAATCGCCAATAGATAAGACCATTTTACAATTTGGGCCCAAGTTAGAAGCAGAGCCTAAGGTGTAAATTATCGATAGTCCATATCTGGGAAACTATAAGAGATAATGCAATTTGGCAACCGGCAATGTAATTAGCATGCCGAATATTACTTGGAATGTGAATTGGAACGAAATCGCCAATAGATAAGACCATTTTACAATTTGGGCCCAAGTTAGAAGCAGAGCCTAAGGTGTAAATTATCGATAGTCCATATCTCGGAAACTATAAGAGATAATGCAATTTGGCAACCGGCAATGTAATTAGCATGCCGAATATTACTTGGAATGTGAATTGGAACGAAATCGCCAATAGATAAGACCATTTTACAATTTGGGCCCAAGTTAGAAGCAGAGCCTAAGATGTAAATTATCGATAGTCCATATCTCGGAAACTATAAGAGATAATGCAATTTGGCAACCGGCAATGTAATTAGCATGCCGAATATAACTTGGAATGTGAATTGGAACGAAATCGCCAATAGATAAGACCATTTTACAATTTGGGCCCAAGTTAGAAGCAGAGCCTAAGGTATAAATTATCGATAGTCCATATCTCGGAAACTATAAGAGATAATTTAATTTGGCAACCGGCAATGTAATTAGCATGCCGGATATTACTTGGAATGTGAATTGGAACGAAATCGCCAATAGATAAGACCATTTTACAATTTGGGCCCAAGTTAGAAGCAGAGCCTAAGGTGTAAATTATCGATAGTCCATATCTCGGAAACTATAAGAGATAATGCAATTTGGCAACAGGCAATGTAATTAGCATGCCGAATATTACTTGGAATGTGAATTGGAACGAAATCGCCAATAGATAAGACGATTTTACAATTTGGGCCCAAGTTAGAAGCAGAGCCTAAGATGTAAATTATCGATAGTCCATATCTCGGAAACTATAAGAGATAATGCAATTTGGCAACCGGCAATGTAATTAGCATGCCGAATATTACTTGGAATGTGAATTGGAACGAAATCGCCAATAGATAAGACCATTTTACAATTTGGGCCCAAGTTAGAAGCAGAGCCTAAGGTGTAAATTATCGATAGTCCATATCTCGGAAACTATAAGAGATAATGCAATTTGGCAACAGGCAATGTAATTAGCATGCCGAATATTACTTGGAATGTGAATTGGAACGAAATCGCCAATAGATAAGACGATTTTACAATTTGGGCCCAAGTTAGAAGCAGAGCCTAAGATGTAAATTATCGATAGTCCATATCTCGGAAACTATAAGAGATAATGCAATTTGGCAACCGGCAATGTAATTAGCATGCCGAATATTACTTGGAATGTGAATTGGAACGAAATCGCCAATAGATAAGACCATTTTACAATTTGGGCCCAAGTTAGAAGCAGAGCCTAAGGTGTAAATTATCGATAGTCCATATCTCGGAAACTATAAGAGATAATTCAATTTGGCAACCGGCAATGTAATTAGCATGCCGGATATTACTTGGAATGTGAATTGGAACGAAATCGCCAATAGATAAGACCATTTTACAATTTGGGCCCAAGTTAGAAGCAGAGCCTAAGGTGTAAATTATCGATAGTCCATATCTCGGAAACTATAAGAGGTAATGCAATTTGGCAACCGGCAATGTAATTAGCATGCCGAATATTACTTGGAATGTGAATTGGAACGAAATCGCCAATAGAGAAGACCATTTTACAATTTGGGCCCAAGTTAGAAGCAGAGCCTAAGGTGTAAATTATCGATAGTCCATATCTCGGAAACTATAAGAGATCATGCAATTTGGCAACCGGCAATGTAATTAGCATGCCGAATATTACTTGGAATGTGAATTGGAACGAAATCGCCAATAGATAAGACCATTTTACAATTTGGGCCCAAGTTAGAAGCAGAGCCTAAGGTGTAAATTATCGATAGTCCATATCTCGGAAACTATAAGAGATAATGCAATTTGGCAACCGGCAATGTAATTAGCATGCCGAATATTACTTGGAATGTGAATTGGAACGAAATCGCCAATAGATAAGACCATTTTACAATTTGGGCCCAAGTTAGAAGCAGAGCCTAAGGTGTAAATTATCGATAGTCCATATCTCGGAAACTATAAGAGGTAATGCAATTTGGCAACCGGCAATGTAATTAGCATGCCGAATATTACTTGGAATGTGAATTGGAACGAAATCGCCAATAGAGAAGACCATTTTACAATTTGGGCCCAAGTTAGAAGCAGAGCCTAAGGTGTAAATTATCGATAGTCCATATCTCGGAAACTATAAGAGATAATGCAATTTGGCAACCGGCAATGTAATTAGCATGCCGAATATTACTTGGAGTGTGAATTGGAACGAAATCGCCAATAGATAAGACCATTTTACAATTTGGGCCCAAGTTAGAAGCAGAGCCTAAGGTGTAAATTATCGATAGTCCATATCTCGGAAACTATAAGAGATAATGCAATTTGGCAACCGGCAATGTAATTAGCATGCCGAATATTACTTGGAATGTGAATTGGAACGAAATCTCCAATAGATAAGACCATTTTACAATTTGGGCCCAAGTTAGAAGCAGAGCCTAAGGTGTAAATTATCGATAGTCCATATCTGGGAAACTATAAGAGATAATGCAATTTGGCAACCGGCAATGTAATTAGCATGCCGAATATTACTTGGAATGTGAATTGGAACGAAATCGCCAATAGATAAGACCATTTTACAATTTGGGCCCAAGTTAGAAGCAGAGCCTAAGGTGTAAATTATCGATAGTCCATATCTCGGAAACTATAAGAGATAATGCAATTTGGCAACCGGCAATGTAATTAGCATGCCGAATATTACTTGGAATGTGAATTGGAACGAAATCGCCAATAGATAAGGCCATTTTACAAATTGGGCCCAAGTTAGAAGCAGAGCCTAAGATGTAAATTATCGATAGTCCATATCTCGGAAACTATAAGAGATAATGCAATTTGGCAACCGGCAATGTAATTAGCATGCCGAATATTACTTGGAATGTGAATTGGAACGAAATCGCCAATAGATAAGACCATTTTACAATTTGGGCCCAAGTTAGAAGCAGAGCCTAAGGTGTAAATTATCGATAGTCCATATCTCGGAAACTATAAGAGATAATGCAATTTGGCAACAGGCAATGTAATTAGCATGCCGAATATTACTTGGAATGTGAATTGGAACGAAATCGCCAATAGATAAGACGATTTTACAATTTGGGCCCAAGTTAGAAGCAGAGCCTAAGATGTAAATTATCGATAGTCCATATCTCGGAAACTATAAGAGATAATGCAATTTGGCAACCGGCAATGTAATTAGCATGCCGAATATTACTTGGAATGTGAATTGGAACGAAATCGCCAATAGATAAGACCATTTTACAATTTGGGCCCAAGTTAGAAGCAGAGCCTAAGGTGTAAATTATCGATAGTCCATATCTCGGAAACTATAAGAGATAATTCAATTTGGCAACCGGCAATGTAATTAGCATGCCGGATATTACTTGGAATGTGAATTGGAACGAAATCGCCAATAGATAAGACCATTTTACAATTTGGGCCCAAGTTAGAAGCAGAGCCTAAGGTGTAAATTATCGATAGTCCATATCTCGGAAACTATAAGAGGTAATGCAATTTGGCAACCGGCAATGTAATTAGCATGCCGAATATTACTTGGAATGTGAATTGGAACGAAATCGCCAATAGAGAAGACCATTTTACAATTTGGGCCCAAGTTAGAAGCAGAGCCTAAGGTGTAAATTATCGATAGTCCATATCTCGGAAACTATAAGAGATCATGCAATTTGGCAACCGGCAATGTAATTAGCATGCCGAATATTACTTGGAATGTGAATTGGAACGAAATCGCCAATAGATAAGACCATTTTACAATTTGGGCCCAAGTTAGAAGCAGAGCCTAAGGTGTAAATTATCGATAGTCCATATCTCGGAAACTATAAGAGATAATGCAATTTGGCAACCGGCAATGTAATTAGCATGCCGAATATTACTTGGAATGTGAATTGGAACGAAATCGCCAATAGATAAGACCATTTTACAATTTGGGCCCAAGTTAGAAGCAGAGCCTAAGGTGTAAATTATCGATAGTCCATATCTCGGAAACTATAAGAGGTAATGCAATTTGGCAACCGGCAATGTAATTAGCATGCCGAATATTACTTGGAATGTGAATTGGAACGAAATCGCCAATAGAGAAGACCATTTTACAATTTGGGCCCAAGTTAGAAGCAGAGCCTAAGGTGTAAATTATCGATAGTCCATATCTCGGAAACTATAAGAGATAATGCAATTTGGCAACCGGCAATGTAATTAGCATGCCGAATATTACTTGGAGTGTGAATTGGAACGAAATCGCCAATAGATAAGACCATTTTACAATTTGGGCCCAAGTTAGAAGCAGAGCCTAAGGTGTAAATTATCGATAGTCCATATCTCGGAAACTATAAGAGATAATGCAATTTGGCAACCGGCAATGTAATTAGCATGCCGAATATTACTTGGAATGTGAATTGGAACGAAATCTCCAATAGATAAGACCATTTTACAATTTGGGCCCAAGTTAGAAGCAGAGCCTAAGGTGTAAATTATCGATAGTCCATATCTGGGAAACTATAAGAGATAATGCAATTTGGCAACCGGCAATGTAATTAGCATGCCGAATATTACTTGGAATGTGAATTGGAACGAAATCGCCAATAGATAAGACCATTTTACAATTTGGGCCCAAGTTAGAAGCAGAGCCTAAGGTGTAAATTATCGATAGTCCATATCTCGGAAACTATAAGAGATAATGCAATTTGGCAACCGGCAATGTAATTAGCATGCCGAATATTACTTGGAATGTGAATTGGAACGAAATCGCCAATAGATAAGGCCATTTTACAAATTGGGCCCAAGTTAGAAGCAGAGCCTAAGGTGTAAATTATTGATAGTCCATATCTCGGAAACTATAAGAGATAATGCAATTTCGCAACCGGCAATGTAATTAGCATGCCGAATATCACTTGGAATGTGAATTGGGACGAAATCGCCAATAGATAAGACCATTTTACAATTTGGGCCCAAGTTAGAAGCAGAGCCTAAGGTGTTAATTATCGATAGTCCATATCTCGGAAACTATAAGAGATAATGCAATTTGGCAACCGGCAATGTAATTAGCATGCCGAATATTACTTGGAATGTGAATTGGAACGAAATCGCCAATAGATAAGACCATTTTACAATTTGGGCCCAAGTTAGAAGCAGAGCCTAAGATGTAAATTATCGATAGTCCATATCTCGGAAACTATAAGAGATAATGCAATTTGGCAACCGGCAATGTAATTAGCATGCCGAATATAACTTGGAATGTGAATTGGAACGAAATCGCCAATAGATAAGACCATTTTACAATTTGGGCCCAAGTTAGAAGCAGAGCCTAAGGTATAAATTATCGATAGTCCATATCTCGGAAACTATAAGAGATAATTTAATTTGGCAACCGGCAATGTAATTAGCATGCCGGATATTACTTGGAATGTGAATTGGAACGAAATCGCCAATAGATAAGACCATTTTACAATTTGGGCCCAAGTTAGAAGCAGAGCCTAAGGTGTAAATTATCGATAGTCCATATCTCGGAAACTATAAGAGATAATGCAATTTGGCAACCGGCAATGTAATTAGCATGCCGAATATTACTTGGAATGTGAATTGGAACGAAATCGCCAATAGATAAGACGATTTTACAATTTGGGCCCAAGTTAGAAGCAGAGCCTAAGATGTAAAATATAGATAGTCCATATCTCGGAAACTATAAGAGATAATGCAATTTGGCAACCGGCAATGTAATTAGCATGCCGAATATTACTTGGAATGTGAATTGGAAAGAAATCGCCAATAGATAAGACCATTTTACAATTTGGGCCCAAGTTAGAAGCAGAGCCTAAGGTGTAAATTATCGATAGTCCATATCTCGGAAACTATAAGAGATAATGCAATTTGGCAACCGGCAATGTAATTAGCATGCCGAATATTACTTGGAATGTGAATTGGAACGAAATCGCCAATAGGTAAGACCATTTTACAATTTGGGCCCAAGTTAGAAGCAGAGCCTAAGGTGTAAATTATCGATAGTCCATATCTCGGAAACTATAAGAGATAATTCAATTTGGCAACCGGCAATGTAATTAGCATGCCGAATATTACTTGGAATGTGAATTGGAACGAAATCGCCAATAGATAAGACGATTTTACAATTTGGGCCCAAGTTAGAAGCAGAGCCTAAGGTGTAAATTATCGATAGTCCATATCTCGGAAACTATAAGAGATAATGCAATTTGGCAACCGGAAATGTAATTAGCATGCCGAATATTACTTGGAATGTGAATTGGAACGAAATCGCCAATAGAGAAGACCATTTTACAATTTGGGCCCAAGTTAGAAGCAGAGCCTAAGGTGTAAATTATCGATAGTCCATATCTCGGAAACTATAAGAGATAATGCAATTTGGCAACCGGCAATGTAATTAGCATGCCGAATATTACTTGGAATGTGAATTGGAACGAAATCGCCAATAGAGAAGACCATTTTACAATTTGGGCCCAAGTTAGAAGCAGAGCCTAAGGTGTAAATTATCGATAGTCCATATCTCGGAAACTATAAGAGATAATGCAATTTGGCAACCGGCAATGTAATTAGCATGCCGAATATTACTTGGAATGTGAATTGGAACGAAATCGCCAATAGAGAAGACCATTTTACAATTTGGGCCCAAGTTAGAAGCAGAGACTAAGGTGTAAATAATCGATAGTCCATATCTCGGAAACTATAAGAGATAATGCAATTTGGCAACCGGCAATGTAATTAGCATGCCGAATATTACTTGGAATGTGAATTGGAACGAAATCGCCAATAGATAAGACCATTTTACAATTTGGGCCCAAGTTAGAAGCAGAGCCTAAGGTGTAAATTATTGATAGTCCATATCTCGGAAACTATAAGAGATAATGCAATTTCGCAACCGGCAATGTAATTAGCATGCCGAATATCACTTGGAATGTGAATTGGGACGAAATCGCCAATAGATAAGACCATTTTACAATTTGGGCCCAAGTTAGAAGCAGAGCCTAAGGTGTAAGTTATTGATAGTCCATATCTCGGAAACAATAAGAGATAATGCAATTTGGCAACCGGCAATGTAATTAGCATGCCGAATATTACTTGGAATGTGAATTGGAACGAAATCGCCAATAGATAAGACCATTTTACAATTTGGGCCCAAGTTAGAAGCAGAGCCTAAGGTGTAAATTATCGATAGTCCATATCTCGGAAACTATAAGAGATAATGCAATTTGGCAACCGGCAATGTAATTAGCATGCCGAATATTACTTGGAATGTGAATTGGAACGAAATCGCCAATAGGTAAGACCATTTTACAATTTGGGCCCAAGTTAGAAGCAGAGCCTAAGGTGTAAATTATCGATAGTCCATATCTCGGAAACTATAAGAGATAATACAATTTGGCAACCAGCAATGTAATTAGCATGCCGAATATTACTTGGAATGTGAATTGGAACGAAATCGCCAATAGATAAGACCATTTTAAAATTTGGGCCCAAGTTAGAAGCAGAGCCTAAGGTGTAAATTATCGATAGTCCATATCTCGGAAACTATAAGAGATAATGCAATTTGGCAACCGGCAATGTAATTAGCATGCCGAATATTACTTGGAATGTGAATTGGAACGAAATCGCCAATAGGTAAGACCATTTTACAATTTGGGCCCAAGTTAGAAGCAGAGCCTAAGGTGTAAATTATCGATAGTCCATATCTCGGAAACTATAAGAGATAATTTAATTTGGCAACCGGCAATGTAATTAGCATGCCGAATATTACTTGGAATGTGAATTGGAACGAAATCGCCAATAGATAAGACCATTTTACAATTTGGGCCCAAGTTAAAAGCAGAGCCTAAGGTGTAAATTATCGATAGTCCATATCTCGGAAACTATAAGAGATAGTGCAATTTGGCAACCGGCAATGTAATTAGCATGCCGAATATTACTTGGAATGTGAATTGGAACGAAATCGCCAATAGATAAGACCATTTTACAATTTGGGCCCAAGTTAGAAGCAGAGCCTAAGGTGTAAATTATCGATAGTCCATATCTCGGAAACTATAAGAGATAATGCAATTTGGCAACCGGCAATGTAATTAGCATGCCGAATATTACTTGGAATGTGAATTGGAACGAAATCGCCAATAGATAAGACCATTTTACAATTTGGGCCCAAGTTAGAAGCAGAGCCTATGGTGTAAATTATCGATAGTCCATATCTCGGAAACTATAAGAGATAATGCAATTTGGCAACCGGCAATGTAATTAGCATGCCGAATATTACTTGGAATGTGAATTGGAACGAAATCGCCAATAGATAAGACCATTTTACAATTTGGGCCCAAGTTAGAAGCAGAGCCTAAGGTGTAAATTATCGATAGTCCATATCTCGGAAACTATAAGAGTTAATGCAATTTGGCAACCGGCAATGTAATTAGCATGCCGAATATTACTTGGAATGTGAATTGGAACGAAATCGCCAATAGAGAAGACCATTTTACAATTTGGGCCCAAGTTAGAAGCAGAGCCTAAGGTGTAAATTATCGATAGTCCATATCTCGGAAACTATAAGAGATAATGCAATTTGGCAACCGGCAATGTAATTAGCATGCCGAATATTACTTGGAATGTGAATTGGAACGAAATCGCCAATAGATAAGACCATTTTACAATTTGGGCCCAAGTTAGAAGCAGAGCCTAAGGTGTAAATTATCGATAGTCCATATCTCGGAAACTATAAGAGGTAATGCAATTTGGCAACCGGCAATGAAATTAGCATGCCGAATATTACTTGGAATGTGAATTGGAACGAAATCGCCAATAGAGAAGACCATTTTACAATTTGGGCCCAAGTTAGAAGCAGAGCCTAAGGTGTAAATTATCGATAGTCCATATCTCGGAAACTATAAGAGGTAATGCAATTTGGCAACCGGCAATGTAATTAGCATGCCGAATATTACTTGGAATGTGAATTGGAACGAAATCGCCAATAGAGAAGACCATTTTACAATTTGGGCCCAAGTTAGAAGCAGAGCCTAAGGTGTATTTTATCGATAGTCCATATCTCGGAAACTATAAGAGGTAATGCAATTTGGCAACCGGCAATGTAATTAGCATGCCGAATATTACTTGGAATGTGAATTGGAACGAAATCGCCAATAGATAAGACCATTTTACAATTTGGGCCCAAGTTAGAAGCAGAGCCTAAGGTATAAATTATCGATAGTCCATATCTCGGAAACTATAAGAGATAATTTAATTTGGCAACCGGCAATGTAATTAGCATGCCGGATATTACTTGGAATGTGAATTGGAACGAAATCGCCAATAGATAAGACCATTTTACAATTTGGGCCCAAGTTAGAAGCAGAGCCTAAGGTGTAAATTATCGATAGTCCATATCTCGGAAACTATAAGAGATAATGCAATTTGGCAACAGGCAATGTAATTAGCATGCCGAATATTACTTGGAATGTGAATTGGAACGAAATCGCCAATAGATAAGACGATTTTACAATTTGGGCCCAAGTTAGAAGCAGAGCCTAAGATGTAAATTATCGATAGTCCATATCTCGGAAACTATAAGAGATAATGCAATTTGGCAACCGGCAATGTAATTAGCATGCCGAATATTACTTGGAATGTGAATTGGAACGAAATCGCCAATAGATAAGACCATTTTACAATTTGGGCCCAAGTTAGAAGCAGAGCCTAAGGTGTAAATTATCGATAGTCCATATCTCGGAAACTATAAGAGATAATGCAATTTGGCAACCGGCAATGTAATTAGCATGCCGAATATTACTTGGAATGTGAATTGGAACGAAATCGCCAATAGAGAACACCATTTTACAATTTGGGCCCAAGTTAGAAGCAGAGCCTAAGGTGTAAATTATCGATAGTCCATATCTCGGAAACTATAAGAGATAATGCAATTTGGCAACCGGCAATGTAATTAGCATGCCGAATATTACTTGGAATGTGAATTGGAACGAAATCGCCAATAGAGAAGACCATTTTACAATTTGGGCCCAAGTTAGAAGCAGAGCCTAAGGTGTAAATTATCGATAGTCCATATCTCGGAAACTATAAGAGATAATGCAGTTTGGCAACCGGCAATGTAATTAGCATGCCGAATATTACTTGGAATGTGAATTGGAACGAAATCGCCAATAGATAAGACCATTTTACAATTTGGGCCCAAGTTAGAAGTAGAGCCTAAGGTGTAAATTATCGATAGTCCATATCTCGGAAACTATAAGAGATAATGCAATTTGGCAACCGGCAATGTAATTAGCATGCCGAATATTACTTGGAATGTGAATTGGAACGAAATCGCCAATAGAGAAGACCATTTTACAATTTGGGCCCAAGTTAGAAGCAGAGCCTAAGGTGTAAATTATCGATAGTCCATATCTCGGAAACTATAAGAAATAATGCAATTTGGCAACCGGCAATGTAATTAGCATGCCGAATATTACTTGGAATGTGAATTGGAACGAAATCGCCAATAGATAAGACCATTTTACAATTTGGGCCCAAGTTAGAAGCAGAGCCTAAGGTGTAAATTATTGATAGTCCATATCTCGGAAACTATAAGAGATAATGCAATTTCGCAACCGGCAATGTAATTAGCATGCCGAATATCACTTGGAATGTGAATTGGGACGAAATCGCCAATAGATAAGACCATTTTACAATCTGGGCCCAAGTTAGAAGCAGAGCCTAAGGTGTAAATTATCGATAGTCCATATCTCGGAAACTATAAGAGATAATGCAATTTGGCAACCGGCAATGTAATTAGCATGCCGAATATTACTTGGAATGTGAATTGGAACGAAATCGCCAATAGATAAGACCATTTTACAATTTGGGCCCAAGTTAGAAGCAGAGCCTAAGATGTAAATTATCGATAGTCCATATCTCGGAAACTATAAGAGATAATTCAATTTGGCAACCGGCAATGTAATTAGCATGCCGGATATTACTTGGAATGTGAATTGGAACGAAATTGCCAATAGATAAGACCATTTTACAATTTGGGCCCAAGTTAGAAGCAGAGCCTAAGGTGTAAATTATCGATAGTCCATATCTCGGAAACTATAAGAGATAATGCAATTTGGCAACCGGCAATGTAATTAGCATGCCGAATATTACTTGGAATGTGAATTGGAACGAAATCTCCAATAGATAAGACCATTTTACAATTTGGGCCCAAGTTAGAAGCAGAGCCTAAGGTGTAAATTATCGATAGTCCATATCTCGGAAACTATAAGAGATAATTCAATTTGGCAACCGGCAATGTAATTAGCATGCCGGATATTACTTGGAATGTGAATTGGAACGAAATTGCCAATAGATAAGACCATTTTACAATTTGGGCCCAAGTTAGAAGCAGAGCCTAAGGTGTAAATTATCGATAGTCCATATCTCGGAAACTATAAGAGATAATGCAATTTGGCAACCGGCAATGTAATTAGCATGCCGAATATTACTTGGAATGTGAATTGGAACGAAATCTCCAATAGATAAGACCATTTTACAATTTGGGCCCAAGTTAGAAGCAGAGCCTAAGGTGTAAATTATCGATAGTCCATATCTCGGAAACTATAAGAGATAATGCAATTTGGCAACCGGCAATGTAATTAGCATGCCGAATATTATTTGGAATGTGAATTGGAACGAAATCGCCAATAGATAAGACCATTTTACAATTTGGGCCCAAGTTAGAAGCAGAGCCTAAGGTGTAAATTATCGATAGTCCATATCTCGGAAACTATAAGAGATAATGCAATTTGGCAACCGGCAATGTAATTAGCATGCCGAATATTACTTGGAATGTGAATTGGAACGAAATCGCCAATAGATAAGGCCATTTTACAATTTGGGCCCAAGTTAGAAGCAGAGCCTAAGGTGTAAATTATTGATAGTCCATATCTCGGAAACTATAAGAGATAATGCAATTTCGCAACCGGCAATGTAATTAGCATGCCGAATATCACTTGGAATGTGAATTGGGACGAAATCGCCAATAGATAAGACCATTTTACAATTTGGGCCCAAGTTAGAAGCAGAGCCTAAGGTGTAGATTATCGATAGTCCATATCTCGGAAACTATAAGAGATAATGCAATTTGGCAACCGGCAATGTAATTAGCATGCCGAATATTACTTGGAATGTGAATTGGAACGAAATCGCCAATAGATAAGACCATTTTACAATTTGGGCCCAAGTTAGAAGCAGAGCCTAAGATGTAAATTATCGATAGTCCATATCTCGGAAACTATAAGAGATAATGCAATTTGGCGACCGGCAATGTAATTAGCATGCCGAATATTACTTGGAATGTGAATTGGAACGAAATCGCCAATAGATAAGACCATTTTACAATTTGGGCCCAAGTTAGAAGCAGAGCCTAAGGTGTAAATTATCGATAGTCCATATCTCGGAAACTATAAGAGATAATTCAATTTGGCAACCGGCAATGTAATTAGCATGCCGGATATTACTTGGAATGTGAATTGGAACGAAATCGCCAATAGATAAGACCATTTTACAATTTGGGCCCAAGTTAGAAGCAGAGCCTAAGGTGTAAATTATCGATAGTCCATATCTCGGAAACTATAAGAGGTAATGCAATTTGGCAACCGGCAATGTAATTAGCATGCCGAATATTACTTGGAATGTGAATTGGAACGAAATCGCCAATAGAGAAGACCATTTTACAATTTGGGCCCAAGTTAGAAGCAGAGCCTAAGGTGTAAATTATCGATAGTCCATATCTCGGAAACTATAAGAGATAATGCAATTTGGCAACCGGCAATGTAATTAGCATGCCGAATATTACTTGGAATGTGAATTGGAACGAAATCGCCAATAGATAAGACCATTTTACAATTTGGGCCCAAGTTAGAAGCAGAGCCTAAGGTGTAAATTATCGATAGTCCATATCTCGGAAACTATAAGAGATAATGCAATTTGGCAACCGGCAATGTAATTAGCATGCCGAATATTACTTGGAATGTGAATTGGAACGAAATCGCCAATAGATAAGACCATTTTACAATTTGGGCCCAAGTTAGAAGCAGAGCCTAAGGTGTAAATTATCGATAGTCCATATCTCGGAAACTATAAGAGGTAATGCAATTTGGCAACCGGCAATGTAATTAGCATGCCGAATATTACTTGGAATGTGAATTGGAACGAAATCGCCAATAGAGAAGACCATTTTACAATTTGGGCCCAAGTTAGAAGCAGAGCCTAAGGTGTAAATTATCGATAGTCCATATCTCGGAAACTATAAGAGATAATGCAATTTGGCAACCGGCAATGTAATTAGCATGCCGAATATTACTTGGAATGTGAATTGGAACGAAATCGCCAATAGATAAGACCATTTTACAATTTGGGCCCAAGTTAGAAGCAGAGCCTAAGGTGTAAATTATCGATAGTCCATATCTGGGAAACTATAAGAGATAATGCAATTTGGCAACCGGCAATGTAATTAGCATGCCGAATATTACTTGGAATGTGAATTGGAACGAAATCGCCAATAGATAAGACCATTTTACAATTTGGGCCCAAGTTAGAAGCAGAGCCTAAGGTGTAAATTATCGATAGTCCATATCTGGGAAACTATAAGAGATAATGCAATTTGGCAACCGGCAATGTAATTAGCATGCCGAATATTACTTGGAATGTGAATTGGAACGAAATCGCCAATAGATAAGACCATTTTACAATTTGGGCCCAAGTTAGAAGCAGAGCCTAAGGTGTAAATTATCGATAGTCCATATCTCGGAAACTATAAGAGATAATGCAATTTGGCAACCGGCAATGTAATTAGCATGCCGAATATTACTTGGAATGTGAATTGGAACGAAATCGCCAATAGATAAGGCCATTTTACAATTTGGGCCCAAGTTAGAAGCAGAGCCTAAGGTGTAAATTATTGATAGTCCATATCTCGGAAACTATAAGAGATAATGCAATTTCGCAACCGGCAATGTAATTAGCATGCCGAATATCACTTGGAATGTGAATTGGGACGAAATCGCCAATAGATAAGACCATTTTACAATTTGGGCCCAAGTTAGAAGCAGAGCCTAAGGTGTAAATTATCGATAGTCCATATCTCGGAAACTATAAGAGATAATGCAATTTGGCAACCGGCAATGTAATTAGCATGCCGAATATTACTTGGAATGTGAATTGGAACGAAATCGCCAATAGATAAGACCATTTTACAATTTGGGCCCAAGTTAGAAGCAGAGCCTAAGATGTAAATTATCGATAGTCCATATCTCGGAAACTATAAGAGATAATGCAATTTGGCAACCGGCAATGTAATTAGCATGCCGAATATAACTTGGAATGTGAATTGGAACGAAATCGCCAATAGATAAGACCATTTTACAATTTGGGCCCAAGTTAGAAGCAGAGCCTAAGGTATAAATTATCGATAGTCCATATCTCGGAAACTATAAGAGATAATTTAATTTGGCAACCGGCAATGTAATTAGCATGCCGGATATTACTTGGAATGTGAATTGGAACGAAATCGCCAATAGATAAGACCATTTTACAATTTGGGCCCAAGTTAGAAGCAGAGCCTAAGGTGTAAATTATCGATAGTCCATATCTCGGAAACTATAAGAGATAATGCAATTTGGCAACAGGCAATGTAATTAGCATGCCGAATATTACTTGGAATGTGAATTGGAACGAAATCGCCAATAGATAAGACGATTTTACAATTTGGGCCCAAGTTAGAAGCAGAGCCTAAGATGTAAATTATCGATAGTCCATATCTCGGAAACTATAAGAGATAATGCAATTTGGCAACCGGCAATGTAATTAGCATGCCGAATATTACTTGGAATGTGAATTGGAACGAAATCGCCAATAGATAAGACCATTTTACAATTTGGGCCCAAGTTAGAAGCAGAGCCTAAGGTGTAAATTATCGATAGTCCATATCTCGGAAACTATAAGAGATAATGCAATTTGGCAACAGGCAATGTAATTAGCATGCCGAATATTACTTGGAATGTGAATTGGAACGAAATCGCCAATAGATAAGACGATTTTACAATTTGGGCCCAAGTTAGAAGCAGAGCCTAAGATGTAAATTATCGATAGTCCATATCTCGGAAACTATAAGAGATAATGCAATTTGGCAACCGGCAATGTAATTAGCATGCCGAATATTACTTGGAATGTGAATTGGAACGAAATCGCCAATAGATAAGACCATTTTACAATTTGGGCCCAAGTTAGAAGCAGAGCCTAAGGTGTAAATTATCGATAGTCCATATCTCGGAAACTATAAGAGATAATTCAATTTGGCAACCGGCAATGTAATTAGCATGCCGGATATTACTTGGAATGTGAATTGGAACGAAATCGCCAATAGATAAGACCATTTTACAATTTGGGCCCAAGTTAGAAGCAGAGCCTAAGGTGTAAATTATCGATAGTCCATATCTCGGAAACTATAAGAGGTAATGCAATTTGGCAACCGGCAATGTAATTAGCATGCCGAATATTACTTGGAATGTGAATTGGAACGAAATCGCCAATAGAGAAGACCATTTTACAATTTGGGCCCAAGTTAGAAGCAGAGCCTAAGGTGTAAATTATCGATAGTCCATATCTCGGAAACTATAAGAGATCATGCAATTTGGCAACCGGCAATGTAATTAGCATGCCGAATATTACTTGGAATGTGAATTGGAACGAAATCGCCAATAGATAAGACCATTTTACAATTTGGGCCCAAGTTAGAAGCAGAGCCTAAGGTGTAAATTATCGATAGTCCATATCTCGGAAACTATAAGAGATAATGCAATTTGGCAACCGGCAATGTAATTAGCATGCCGAATATTACTTGGAATGTGAATTGGAACGAAATCGCCAATAGATAAGACCATTTTACAATTTGGGCCCAAGTTAGAAGCAGAGCCTAAGGTGTAAATTATCGATAGTCCATATCTCGGAAACTATAAGAGGTAATGCAATTTGGCAACCGGCAATGTAATTAGCATGCCGAATATTACTTGGAATGTGAATTGGAACGAAATCGCCAATAGAGAAGACCATTTTACAATTTGGGCCCAAGTTAGAAGCAGAGCCTAAGGTGTAAATTATCGATAGTCCATATCTCGGAAACTATAAGAGATAATGCAATTTGGCAACCGGCAATGTAATTAGCATGCCGAATATTACTTGGAGTGTGAATTGGAACGAAATCGCCAATAGATAAGACCATTTTACAATTTGGGCCCAAGTTAGAAGCAGAGCCTAAGGTGTAAATTATCGATAGTCCATATCTCGGAAACTATAAGAGATAATGCAATTTGGCAACCGGCAATGTAATTAGCATGCCGAATATTACTTGGAATGTGAATTGGAACGAAATCTCCAATAGATAAGACCATTTTACAATTTGGGCCCAAGTTAGAAGCAGAGCCTAAGGTGTAAATTATCGATAGTCCATATCTGGGAAACTATAAGAGATAATGCAATTTGGCAACCGGCAATGTAATTAGCATGCCGAATATTACTTGGAATGTGAATTGGAACGAAATCGCCAATAGATAAGACCATTTTACAATTTGGGCCCAAGTTAGAAGCAGAGCCTAAGGTGTAAATTATCGATAGTCCATATCTCGGAAACTATAAGAGATAATGCAATTTGGCAACCGGCAATGTAATTAGCATGCCGAATATTACTTGGAATGTGAATTGGAACGAAATCGCCAATAGATAAGGCCATTTTACAAATTGGGCCCAAGTTAGAAGCAGAGCCTAAGGTGTAAATTATTGATAGTCCATATCTCGGAAACTATAAGAGATAATGCAATTTCGCAACCGGCAATGTAATTAGCATGCCGAATATCACTTGGAATGTGAATTGGGACGAAATCGCCAATAGATAAGACCATTTTACAATTTGGGCCCAAGTTAGAAGCAGAGCCTAAGGTGTTAATTATCGATAGTCCATATCTCGGAAACTATAAGAGATAATGCAATTTGGCAACCGGCAATGTAATTAGCATGCCGAATATTACTTGGAATGTGAATTGGAACGAAATCGCCAATAGATAAGACCATTTTACAATTTGGGCCCAAGTTAGAAGCAGAGCCTAAGATGTAAATTATCGATAGTCCATATCTCGGAAACTATAAGAGATAATGCAATTTGGCAACCGGCAATGTAATTAGCATGCCGAATATAACTTGGAATGTGAATTGGAACGAAATCGCCAATAGATAAGACCATTTTACAATTTGGGCCCAAGTTAGAAGCAGAGCCTAAGGTATAAATTATCGATAGTCCATATCTCGGAAACTATAAGAGATAATTTAATTTGGCAACCGGCAATGTAATTAGCATGCCGGATATTACTTGGAATGTGAATTGGAACGAAATCGCCAATAGATAAGACCATTTTACAATTTGGGCCCAAGTTAGAAGCAGAGCCTAAGGTGTAAATTATCGATAGTCCATATCTCGGAAACTATAAGAGATAATGCAATTTGGCAACCGGCAATGTAATTAGCATGCCGAATATTACTTGGAATGTGAATTGGAACGAAATCGCCAATAGATAAGACGATTTTACAATTTGGGCCCAAGTTAGAAGCAGAGCCTAAGATGTAAAATATAGATAGTCCATATCTCGGAAACTATAAGAGATAATGCAATTTGGCAACCGGCAATGTAATTAGCATGCCGAATATTACTTGGAATGTGAATTGGAAAGAAATCGCCAATAGATAAGACCATTTTACAATTTGGGCCCAAGTTAGAAGCAGAGCCTAAGGTGTAAATTATCGATAGTCCATATCTCGGAAACTATAAGAGATAATGCAATTTGGCAACCGGCAATGTAATTAGCATGCCGAATATTACTTGGAATGTGAATTGGAACGAAATCGCCAATAGGTAAGACCATTTTACAATTTGGGCCCAAGTTAGAAGCAGAGCCTAAGGTGTAAATTATCGATAGTCCATATCTCGGAAACTATAAGAGATAATTCAATTTGGCAACCGGCAATGTAATTAGCATGCCGAATATTACTTGGAATGTGAATTGGAACGAAATCGCCAATAGATAAGACGATTTTACAATTTGGGCCCAAGTTAGAAGCAGAGCCTAAGGTGTAAATTATCGATAGTCCATATCTCGGAAACTATAAGAGATAATGCAATTTGGCAACCAGAAATGTAATTAGCATGCCGAATATTACTTGGAATGTGAATTGGAACGAAATCGCCAATAGAGAAGACCATTTTACAATTTGGGCCCAAGTTAGAAGCAGAGCCTAAGGTGTAAATTATCGATAGTCCATATCTCGGAAACTATAAGAGATAATGCAATTTGGCAACCGGCAATGTAATTAGCATGCCGAATATTACTTGGAATGTGAATTGGAACGAAATCGCCAATAGAGAAGACCATTTTACAATTTGGGCCCAAGTTAGAAGCAGAGCCTAAGGTGTAAATTATCGATAGTCCATATCTCGGAAACTATAAGAGATAATGCAATTTGGCAACCGGCAATGTAATTAGCATGCCGAATATTACTTGGAATGTGAATTGGAACGAAATCGCCAATAGAGAAGACCATTTTACAATTTGGGCCCAAGTTAGAAGCAGAGACTAAGGTGTAAATAATCGATAGTCCATATCTCGGAAACTATAAGAGATAATGCAATTTGGCAACCGGCAATGTAATTAGCATGCCGAATATTACTTGGAATGTGAATTGGAACGAAATCGCCAATAGATAAGACCATTTTACAATTTGGGCCCAAGTTAGAAGCAGAGCCTAAGGTGTAAATTATTGATAGTCCATATCTCGGAAACTATAAGAGATAATGCAATTTCGCAACCGGCAATGTAATTAGCATGCCGAATATCACTTGGAATGTGAATTGGGACGAAATCGCCAATAGATAAGACCATTTTACAATTTGGGCCCAAGTTAGAAGCAGAGCCTAAGGTGTAAGTTATTGATAGTCCATATCTCGGAAACAATAAGAGATAATGCAATTTGGCAACCGGCAATGTAATTAGCATGCCGAATATTACTTGGAATGTGAATTGGAACGAAATCGCCAATAGATAAGACCATTTTACAATTTGGGCCCAAGTTAGAAGCAGAGCCTAAGGTGTAAATTATCGATAGTCCATATCTCGGAAACTATAAGAGATAATGCAATTTGGCAACCGGCAATGTAATTAGCATGCCGAATATTACTTGGAATGTGAATTGGAACGAAATCGCCAATAGGTAAGACCATTTTACAATTTGGGCCCAAGTTAGAAGCAGAGCCTAAGGTGTAAATTATCGATAGTCCATATCTCGGAAACTATAAGAGATAATACAATTTGGCAACCAGCAATGTAATTAGCATGCCGAATATTACTTGGAATGTGAATTGGAACGAAATCGCCAATAGATAAGACCATTTTAAAATTTGGGCCCAAGTTAGAAGCAGAGCCTAAGGTGTAAATTATCGATAGTCCATATCTCGGAAACTATAAGAGATAATGCAATTTGGCAACCGGCAATGTAATTAGCATGCCGAATATTACTTGGAATGTGAATTGGAACGAAATCGCCAATAGGTAAGACCATTTTACAATTTGGGCCCAAGTTAGAAGCAGAGCCTAAGGTGTAAATTATCGATAGTCCATATCTCGGAAACTATAAGAGATAATTTAATTTGGCAACCGGCAATGTAATTAGCATGCCGAATATTACTTGGAATGTGAATTGGAACGAAATCGCCAATAGATAAGACCATTTTACAATTTGGGCCCAAGTTAAAAGCAGAGCCTAAGGTGTAAATTATCGATAGTCCATATCTCGGAAACTATAAGAGATAGTGCAATTTGGCAACCGGCAATGTAATTAGCATGCCGAATATTACTTGGAATGTGAATTGGAACGAAATCGCCAATAGATAAGACCATTTTACAATTTGGGCCCAAGTTAGAAGCAGAGCCTAAGGTGTAAATTATCGATAGTCCATATCTCGGAAACTATAAGAGATAATGCAATTTGGCAACCGGCAATGTAATTAGCATGCCGAATATTACTTGGAATGTGAATTGGAACGAAATCGCCAATAGATAAGACCATTTTACAATTTGGGCCCAAGTTAGAAGCAGAGCCTATGGTGTAAATTATCGATAGTCCATATCTCGGAAACTATAAGAGATAATGCAATTTGGCAACCGGCAATGTAATTAGCATGCCGAATATTACTTGGAATGTGAATTGGAACGAAATCGCCAATAGATAAGACCATTTTACAATTTGGGCCCAAGTTAGAAGCAGAGCCTAAGGTGTAAATTATCGATAGTCCATATCTCGGAAACTATAAGAGTTAATGCAATTTGGCAACCGGCAATGTAATTAGCATGCCGAATATTACTTGGAATGTGAATTGGAACGAAATCGCCAATAGAGAAGACCATTTTACAATTTGGGCCCAAGTTAGAAGCAGAGCCTAAGGTGTAAATTATCGATAGTCCATATCTCGGAAACTATAAGAGATAATGCAATTTGGCAACCGGCAATGTAATTAGCATGCCGAATATTACTTGGAATGTGAATTGGAACGAAATCGCCAATAGATAAGACCATTTTACAATTTGGGCCCAAGTTAGAAGCAGAGCCTAAGGTGTAAATTATCGATAGTCCATATCTCGGAAACTATAAGAGGTAATGCAATTTGGCAACCGGCAATGAAATTAGCATGCCGAATATTACTTGGAATGTGAATTGGAACGAAATCGCCAATAGAGAAGACCATTTTACAATTTGGGCCCAAGTTAGAAGCAGAGCCTAAGGTGTAAATTATCGATAGTCCATATCTCGGAAACTATAAGAGGTAATGCAATTTGGCAACCGGCAATGTAATTAGCATGCCGAATATTACTTGGAATGTGAATTGGAACGAAATCGCCAATAGAGAAGACCATTTTACAATTTGGGCCCAAGTTAGAAGCAGAGCCTAAGGTGTAAATTATCGATAGTCCATATCTCGGAAACTATAAGAGGTAATGCAATTTGGCAACCGGCAATGTAATTAGCATGCCGAATATTACTTGGAATGTGAATTGGAACGAAATCGCCAATAGATAAGACCATTTTACAATTTGGGCCCAAGTTAGAAGCAGAGCCTAAGGTGTAAATTATCGATAGTCCATATCTCGGAAACTATAAGAGATAATGCAATTTGGCAACCGGCAATGTAATTAGCATGCCGAATATTACTTGGAATGTGAATTGGGACGAAATCGCCAATAGATAAGACCATTTTACAATTTGGGCCCAAGTTAGAAGCAGAGCCTAAGGTGTAAATTATCGATAGTCCATATCTCGGAAACTATAAGAGATAATGCAATTTGGCAACCGGCAATGTAATTAGCATGCCGAATATTACTTGGAATGTGAATTGGAACGAAATCGCCAATAGATAAGACCATTTTACAATTTGGGCCCAAGTTAGAAGCAGAGCCTAAGGTGTAAATTATTGATAGTCCATATCTCGGAAACTATAAGAGATAATGCAATTTCGCAACCGGCAATGTAATGAGCATGCCGAATATCACTTGGAATGTGAACTGGGACGAAATCGCCAATAGATAAGACCATTTTACAATTTGGGCCCAAGTTAGAAGCAGAGCCTAAGGTGTAAATTATCGATAGTCCATATCTCGGAAACTATAAGAGATAATGCAATTTGGCAACCGGCAATGTAATTAGCATGCCGAATATTACTTGGAATGTGAATTGGAACGAAATCGCCAATAGATAAGACCATTTTACAATTTGGGCCCAAGTTAGAAGCAGAGCCTAAGATGTAAATTATCGATAGTCCATATCTTGGAAACTATAAGAGATAATGCAATTTGGCAACCGGCAATGTAATTAGCATGCCGAATATTACTTGGAATGTGAATTGGAACGAAATCGCCAATAGATAAGGCCATTTTACAATTTGGGCCCAAGTTAGAAGCAGAGCCTAAGGTGTAAATTATCGATAGTCCATATCTCGGAAACTATAAGAGATAATTCAATTTGGCAACCGGCAATGTAATTAGCATGCCGGATATTACCTGGAATGTGAATTGGAACGAAATCGCCAATAGATAAGACCATTTTGCAATTTGGGCCCAAGTTAGAAGCAGAGCCTAAGGTGTAAATTATCGATAGTCCATATCTCGGAAACTATAAGAGATAATGCAATTTGGCAACCGGCAATGTAATTAGCATGCCGAATATTACTTGGAATGTGAATTGGAACGAAATCGCCAATAGATAAGACGATTTTACAATTTGGGCCCAAGTTAGAAGCAGAGCCTAAGATGTAAATTATCGATAGTCCATATCTCGGAAACTATAAGAGATAATGCAATTTCGCAACCGGCAATGTAATTAGCATGCCGAATATTACTTGGAATGTGAATTGGAACGAAATCGCCAATAGATAAGACGATTTTACAATTTGGGCCCAAGTTAGAAGCAGAGCCTAAGATGTAAATTATCGATAGTCCATATCTCGGAAACTATAAGAGATAATGCAATTTCGCAACCGGCAATGTAATTAGCATGCCGAATATTACTTGGAATGTGAATTGGAACGAAATCGCCAATAGATAAGACCATTTTACAATTTGGGCCCAAGTTAGAAGCAGAGCCTAAGGTGTAAATTATCGATAGTCCATATCTCGGAAACTATAAGATATAATGCAATTTGGCAACCGGCAATGTAATTAGCATGCCGAATATTACTTGGAATGTGAATTGGAACGAAATCGCCAATAGATAAGACCATTTTACAATTTGGGCCCAAGTTAGAAGCAGAGCCTAAGGTGTAAATTATCGATAGTCCATATCTCGGAAACTATAAGAGATAATGCAATTTGGCAACCGGCAATGTAATTAGCATGCCGAATATTACTTGGAATGTGAATTGGAACGAAATCGCCAATAGGTAAGGCCATTTTACAATTTGGGCCCAAGTTAGAAGCAGAGCCTAAGATGTAAATTATCGATAGTCCCTATCTCGGAAACTATAAGAGATAATTCAATTTGGCAACCGGCAATGTAATTAGCATGCCGAATATTACTTGGAATGTGAATTGGAACGAAATCGCCAATAGATAAGACCATTTTACAATTTGGGCCCAAGTTAGAAGCAGAGCCTAAGGTGTAAATTATCGATAGTCCATATCTCGGAAACTATAAGAGATAATGCAATTTGGCAACCGGCAATGTAATTAGCATGCCGAATATTACTTGGAATGTGAATTGGAACGAAATCGCCAATAGATAAGACCATTTTACAATTTGGGCCCAAGTTAGAAGCAGAGCCTAAGGTGTAAATTATCGATAGTCCATATCTCGGAAACTATAAGAGATAATGCAATTTGGCAACAGGCAATGTAATTAGCATGCCGAATATTACTTGGAATGTGAATTGGAACGAAATCGCCAATAGATAAGACCATTTTACAATTTGGGCCCAAGTTAGAAGCAGAGCCTAAGGTGTAAATTATCGATAGTCCATATCTCGGAAACTATAAGAGATAATGCAATTTGGCAACCGGCAATGTAATTAGCATGCCGAATATTACTTGGAATGTGAATTGGAACGAAATCGCCAATAGATAAGACCATTTTACAATTTGGGCCCAAGTTAGAAGCAGAGCCTAAGGTGTAAATTATTGATAGTCCATATCTCGGAAACTATAAGAGATAATGCAATTTGGCAACCGGCAATGTAATTAGCATGCCGAATATTACTTGGAATGTGAATTGGAACGAAATCGCCAATAGATAAGACCATTTTACAATTTGGGCCCAAGTTAGAAGCAGAGCCTAAGGTGTAAATTATCGATAGTCCATATCTCGGAAACTATAAGAGATAATGCAATTTGGCAACCGGCAATGTAATTAGCATGCCGAATATTACTTGGAATGTGAATTGGAACGAAATCGCCAATAGGTAAGACCATTTTACAATTTGTGCCCAAGTTAGAAGCAGAGCCTAAGGTGTAAATTATCGATAGTCCATATCTCGGAAACTATAAGAGATAATTCAATTTGGCAACCGGCAATGTAATTAGCATGCCGAATATTACTTGGAATGTGAATTGGAACGAAATCGCCAATAGATAAGACCATTTTACAATTTGGGCCCAAGTTAGAAGCAGAGCCTAAGGTGTAAATTATGGATAGTCCATATCTCGGAAACTATAAGAGATAATGCAATTTGGCAACCGGCAATGTAATTAGCATGCCGAATATTACTTGGAATGTGAATTGGAACGAAATCGCCAATAGAGAAGACCATTTTAAAATTTGGGCCCAAGTTAGAAGCAGAGCCTAAGGTGTAAATTATCGATAGTCCATATCTCGGAAACTATAAGAGATAATGCAATTTGGCAACCGGCAATGTAATTAGCATGCCGAATATTACTTGGAATGTGAATTGGAACGAAATCGCCAATAGATAAGACCATTTTACAATTTGGGCCCAAGTTAGAAGCAGAGCCTAAGGTGTAAATTATCGATAGTCCATATCTCGGAAACTATAAGAGGTAATGCAATTTGGCAACCGGCAATGTAATTAGCATGCCGAATATTACTTGGAATGTGAATTGGAACGAAATCGCCAATAGAGAAGACCATTTTACAATTTGGGCCCAAGTTAGAAGCAGAGCCTAAGGTGTAAATTATCGATAGTCCATATCTCGGAAACTATAAGAGATAATGCAATTTGGCAACCGGCAATGTAATTAGCATGCCGAATATTACTTGGAATGTGAATTGGAACGAAATCGCCAATAGATAAGACCATTTTACAATTTGGGCCCAAGTTAGAAGCAGAGCCTAAGGTGTAAATTATCGATAGTCCATATCTCGGAAACTATAAGAGATAATGCAATTTGGCAACCGGCAATGTAATTAGCATGCCGAATATTACTTGGAATGTGAATTGGAACGAAATCGCCAATAGATAAGACCATTTTACAATTTGGGCCCAAGTTAGAAGCAGAGCCTAAGGTGTAAATTATTGATAGTCCATATCTCGGAAACTATAAGAGATAATGCAATTTCGCAACCGGCAATGTAATTAGCATGCCGAATATTACTTGGAGTGTGAATTGGAACGAAATCGCCAATAGATAAGACCATTTTACAATTTGGGCCCAAGTTAGAAGCAGAGCCTAAGGTGTAAATTATCGATAGTCCATATCTCGGAAACTATAAGAGATAATGCAATTTGGCAACCGGCAATGTAATTAGCATGCCGAATATTACTTGGAATGTGAATTGGAACGAAATCGCCAATAGATAAGACCATTTTACAATTTGGGCCCAAGTTAGAAGCAGAGCCTAAGGTGTAAATTATCGATAGTCCATATCTCGGAAACTATAAGAGATAATGCAATTTGGCAACCGGCAATGTAATTAGCATGCCGAATATTACTTGGAATGTGAATTGGAACGAAATCGCCAATAGATAAGACCATTTTACAATTTGGGCCCAAGTTAGAAGCAGAGCCTAAGGTGTAAATTATCGATAGTCCATATCTCGGAAACTATAAGAGATAATGCAATTTGGCAACCGGCAATGTAATTAGCATGCCGAATATTACTTGGAATGTGAATTGGAACGAAATCGCCAATAGGTAAGACCATTTTACAATTTGTGCCCAAGTTAGAAGCAGAGCCTAAGGTGTAAATTATCGATAGTCCATATCTCGGAAACTATAAGAGATAATTCAATTTGGCAACCGGCAATGTAATTAGCATGCCGAATATTACTTGGAATGTGAATTGGAACGAAATCGCCAATAGATAAGACCATTTTACAATTTGGGCCCAAGTTAGAAGCAGAGCCTAAGGTGTAAATTATGGATAGTCCATATCTCGGAAACTATAAGAGATAATGCAATTTGGCAACCGGCAATGTAATTAGCATGCCGAATATTACTTGGAATGTGAATTGGAACGAAATCGCCAATAGAGAAGACCATTTTACAATTTGGGCCCAAGTTAGAAGCAGAGCCTAAGGTGTAAATTATCGATAGTCCATATCTCGGAAACTATAAGAGATAATGCAATTTGGCAACCGGCAATGTAATTAGCATGCCGAATATTACTTGGAATGTGAATTGGAACGAAATCGCCAATAGATAAGACCATTTTACAATTTGGGCCCAAGTTAGAAGCAGAGCCTAAGGTGTAAATTATCGATAGTCCATATCTCGGAAACTATAAGAGGTAATGCAATTTGGCAACCGGCAATGTAATTAGCATGCCGAATATTACTTGGAATGTGAATTGGAACGAAATCGCCAATAGAGAAGACCATTTTACAATTTGGGCCCAAGTTAGAAGCAGAGCCTAAGGTGTAAATTATCGATAGTCCATATCTCGGAAACTATAAGAGATAATGCAATTTGGCAACCGGCAATGTAAGTAGCATGCCGAATATTACTTGGAATGTGAATTGGAACGAAATCGCCAATAGATAAGACCATTTTACAATTTGGGCCCAAGTTAGAAGCAGAGCCTAAGGCGTAAATTATCGATAGTCCATATCTCGGAAACTATAAGAGATAATGCAATTTGGCAACCGGCAATGTAATTAGCATGCCGAATATTACTTGGAATGTGAATTGGAACGAAATCGCCAATAGATAAGACCATTTTACAATTTGGGCCCAAGTTAGAAGCAGAGCGTAAGGTGTAAATTATCGATAGTCCATATCTCGGAAACTATAAGAGATAATGCAATTTGGCAACCGGCAATGTAATTAGCATGCCGAATATTACTTGGAATGTGAATTGGAACGAAATCGCCAATAGGTAAGACCATTTTACAATTTGTGCCCAAGTTAGAAGCAGAGCCTAAGGTGTAAATTATCGATAGTCCATATCTCGGAAACTATAAGAGATAATTCAATTTGGCAACCGGCAATGTAATTAGCATGCCGAATATTACTTGGAATGTGAATTGGAACGAAATCGCCAATAGATAAGACCATTTTACAATTTGGGCCCAAGTTAGAAGCAGAGCCTAAGGTGTAAATTATGGATAGTCCATATCTCGGAAACTATAAGAGATAATGCAATTTGGCAACCGGCAATGTAATTAGCATGCCGAATATTACTTGGAATGTGAATTGGAACGAAATCGCCAATAGAGAAGACCATTTTAAAATTTGGGCCCAAGTTAGAAGCAGAGCCTAAGGTGTAAATTATCGATAGTCCATATCTCGGAAACTATAAGAGATAATGCAATTTGGCAACCGGCAATGTAATTAGCATGCCGAATATTACTTGGAATGTGAATTGGAACGAAATCGCCAATAGATAAGACCATTTTACAATTTGGGCCCAAGTTAGAAGCAGAGCCTAAGGTGTAAATTATCGATAGTCCATATCTCGGAAACTATAAGAGGTAATGCAATTTGGCAACCGGCAATGTAATTAGCATGCCGAATATTACTTGGAATGTGAATTGGAACGAAATCGCCAATAGAGAAGACCATTTTACAATTTGGGCCCAAGTTAGAAGCAGAGCCTAAGGTGTAAATTATCGATAGTCCATATCTCGGAAACTATAAGAGATAATGCAATTTGGCAACCGGCAATGTAATTAGCATGCCGAATATTACTTGGAATGTGAATTGGAACGAAATCGCCAATAGATAAGACCATTTTACAATTTGGGCCCAAGTTAGAAGCAGAGCCTAAGGTGTAAATTATCGATAGTCCATATCTCGGAAACTATAAGAGATAATGCAATTTGGCAACCGGCAATGTAATTAGCATGCCGAATATTACTTGGAATGTGAATTGGAACGAAATCGCCAATAGATAAGACCATTTTACAATTTGGGCCCAAGTTAGAAGCAGAGCCTAAGGTGTAAATTATTGATAGTCCATATCTCGGAAACTATAAGAGATAATGCAATTTCGCAACCGGCAATGTAATTAGCATGCCGAATATTACTTGGAGTGTGAATTGGAACGAAATCGCCAATAGATAAGACCATTTTACAATTTGGGCCCAAGTTAGAAGCAGAGCCTAAGGTGTAAATTATCGATAGTCCATATCTCGGAAACTATAAGAGATAATGCAATTTGGCAACCGGCAATGTAATTAGCATGCCGAATATTACTTGGAATGTGAATTGGAACGAAATCGCCAATAGATAAGACCATTTTACAATTTGGGCCCAAGTTAGAAGCAGAGCCTAAGGTGTAAATTATCGATAGTCCATATCTCGGAAACTATAAGAGATAATGCAATTTGGCAACCGGCAATGTAATTAGCATGCCGAATATTACTTGGAATGTGAATTGGAACGAAATCGCCAATAGATAAGACCATTTTACAATTTGGGCCCAAGTTAGAAGCAGAGCCTAAGGTGTAAATTATCGATAGTCCATATCTCGGAAACTATAAGAGATAATGCAATTTGGCAACCGGCAATGTAATTAGCATGCCGAATATTACTTGGAATGTGAATTGGAACGAAATCGCCAATAGGTAAGACCATTTTACAATTTGTGCCCAAGTTAGAAGCAGAGCCTAAGGTGTAAATTATCGATAGTCCATATCTCGGAAACTATAAGAGATAATTCAATTTGGCAACCGGCAATGTAATTAGCATGCCGAATATTACTTGGAATGTGAATTGGAACGAAATCGCCAATAGATAAGACCATTTTACAATTTGGGCCCAAGTTAGAAGCAGAGCCTAAGGTGTAAATTATGGATAGTCCATATCTCGGAAACTATAAGAGATAATGCAATTTGGCAACCGGCAATGTAATTAGCATGCCGAATATTACTTGGAATGTGAATTGGAACGAAATCGCCAATAGAGAAGACCATTTTACAATTTGGGCCCAAGTTAGAAGCAGAGCCTAAGGTGTAAATTATCGATAGTCCATATCTCGGAAACTATAAGAGATAATGCAATTTGGCAACCGGCAATGTAATTAGCATGCCGAATATTACTTGGAATGTGAATTGGAACGAAATCGCCAATAGATAAGACCATTTTACAATTTGGGCCCAAGTTAGAAGCAGAGCCTAAGGTGTAAATTATCGATAGTCCATATCTCGGAAACTATAAGAGGTAATGCAATTTGGCAACCGGCAATGTAATTAGCATGCCGAATATTACTTGGAATGTGAATTGGAACGAAATCGCCAATAGAGAAGACCATTTTACAATTTGGGCCCAAGTTAGAAGCAGAGCCTAAGGTGTAAATTATCGATAGTCCATATCTCGGAAACTATAAGAGATAATGCAATTTGGCAACCGGCAATGTAAGTAGCATGCCGAATATTACTTGGAATGTGAATTGGAACGAAATCGCCAATAGATAAGACCATTTTACAATTTGGGCCCAAGTTAGAAGCAGAGCCTAAGGCGTAAATTATCGATAGTCCATATCTCGGAAACTATAAGAGATAATGCAATTTGGCAACCGGCAATGTAATTAGCATGCCGAATATTACTTGGAATGTGAATTGGAACGAAATCGCCAATAGATAAGACCATTTTACAATTTGGGCCCAAGTTAGAAGCAGAGCGTAAGGTGTAAATTATCGATAGTCCATATCTCGGAAACTATAAGAGATAATGCAATTTGGCAACCGGCAATGTAATTAGCATGCCGAATATTACTTGGAATGTGAATTGGAACGAAATCGCCAATAGATAAGACCATTTTACAATTTGGGCCCAAGTTAGAAGCAGAGCCTAAGGTGTAAATTATCGATAGTCCATATCTCGGAAACTATAAGAGGTAATGCAATTTGGCAACCGGCAATGTAATTAGCATGCCGAATATTACTTGGAATGTGAATTGGAACGAAATCGCCAATAGAGAAGACCATTTTACAATTTGGGCCCAAGTTAGAAGCAGAGCCTAAGGTGTAAATTATCGATAGTCCATATCTCGGAAACTATAAGAGATAATGCAATTTGGCAACCGGCAATGTAAGTAGCATGCCGAATATTACTTGGAATGTGAATTGGAACGAAATCGCCAATAGATAAGACCATTTTACAATTTGGGCCCAAGTTAGAAGCAGAGCCTAAGGCGTAAATTATCGATAGTCCATATCTCGGAAACTATAAGAGATAATGCAATTTGGCAACCGGCAATGTAATTAGCATGCCGAATATTACTTGGAATGTGAATTGGAACGAAATCGCCAATAGATAAGACCATTTTACAATTTGGGCCCAAGTTAGAAGCAGAGCCTAAGGTGTAAATTATCGATAGTCCATATCTCGGAAACTATAAGAGATAATGCAATTTGGCAACCGGCAATGTAATTAGCATGCCGAATATTACTTGGAATGTGAATTGGAACGAAATCGCCAATAGATAAGACCATTTTACAATTTGGGCCCAAGTTAGAAGCAGAGCCTAAGGTGTAAATTATTGATAGTCCATATCTCGGAAACTATAAGAGATAATGCAATTTCGCAACCGGCAATGTAATTAGCATGCCGAATATTACTTGGAGTGTGAATTGGAACGAAATCGCCAATAGATAAGACCATTTTACAATTTGGGCCCAAGTTAGAAGCAGAGCCTAAGGTGTAAATTATCGATAGTCCATATCTCGGAAACTATAAGAGATAATGCAATTTGGCAACCGGCAATGTAATTAGCATGCCGAATATTACTTGGAATGTGAATTGGAACGAAATCGCCAATAGATAAGACCATTTTACAATTTGGGCCCAAGTTAGAAGCAGAGCCTAAGGTGTAAATTATCGATAGTCCATATCTCGGAAACTATAAGAGATAATGCAATTTGGCAACCGGCAATGTAATTAGCATGCCGAATATTACTTGGAATGTGAATTGGAACGAAATCTCCAATAGATAAGACCATTTTACAATTTGGGCCCAAGTTAGAAGCAGAGCCTAAGGTGTAAATTATCGATAGTCCATATCTCGGAAACTATAAGAGATAATGCAATTTCGCAACCGGCAATGTAATTAGCATGCCGAATATTACTTGGAGTGTGAATTGGAACGAAATCGCCAATAGATAAGACCATTTTACAATTTGGGCCCAAGTTAGAAGCAGAGCCTAAGGTGTAAATTATCGATAGTCCATATCTCGGAAACTATAAGAGATAATGCAATTTGGCAACCGGCAATGTAATTAGCATGCCGAATATTACTTGGAATGTGAATTGGAACGAAATCGCCAATAGATAAGACCATTTTACAATTTGGGCCCAAGTTAGAAGCAGAGCCTAAGGTGTAAATTATCGATAGTCCATATCTCGGAAACTATAAGAGATAATGCAATTTGGCAACCGGCAATGTAATTAGCATGCCGAATATTACTTGGAATGTGAATTGGAACGAAATCGCCAATAGATAAGACCATTTTACAATTTGGGCCCAAGTTAGAAGCAGAGCCTAAGGTGTAAATTATCGATAGTCCATATCTCGGAAACTATAAGAGATAATGCAATTTGGCAACCGGCAATGTAATTAGCATGCCGAATATTACTTGGAATGTGAATTGGAACGAAATCGCCAATAGGTAAGACCATTTTACAATTTGTGCCCAAGTTAGAAGCAGAGCCTAAGGTGTAAATTATCGATAGTCCATATCTCGGAAACTATAAGAGATAATTCAATTTGGCAACCGGCAATGTAATTAGCATGCCGAATATTACTTGGAATGTGAATTGGAACGAAATCGCCAATAGATAAGACCATTTTACAATTTGGGCCCAAGTTAGAAGCAGAGCCTAAGGTGTAAATTATGGATAGTCCATATCTCGGAAACTATAAGAGATAATGCAATTTGGCAACCGGCAATGTAATTAGCATGCCGAATATTACTTGGAATGTGAATTGGAACGAAATCGCCAATAGAGAAGACCATTTTACAATTTGGGCCCAAGTTAGAAGCAGAGCCTAAGGTGTAAATTATCGATAGTCCATATCTCGGAAACTATAAGAGATAATGCAATTTGGCAACCGGCAATGTAATTAGCATGCCGAATATTACTTGGAATGTGAATTGGAACGAAATCGCCAATAGATAAGACCATTTTACAATTTGGGCCCAAGTTAGAAGCAGAGCCTAAGGTGTAAATTATCGATAGTCCATATCTCGGAAACTATAAGAGGTAATGCAATTTGGCAACCGGCAATGTAATTAGCATGCCGAATATTACTTGGAATGTGAATTGGAACGAAATCGCCAATAGAGAAGACCATTTTACAATTTGGGCCCAAGTTAGAAGCAGAGCCTAAGGTGTAAATTATCGATAGTCCATATCTCGGAAACTATAAGAGATAATGCAATTTGGCAACCGGCAATGTAAGTAGCATGCCGAATATTACTTGGAATGTGAATTGGAACGAAATCGCCAATAGATAAGACCATTTTACAATTTGGGCCCAAGTTAGAAGCAGAGCCTAAGGCGTAAATTATCGATAGTCCATATCTCGGAAACTATAAGAGATAATGCAATTTGGCAACCGGCAATGTAATTAGCATGCCGAATATTACTTGGAATGTGAATTGGAACGAAATCGCCAATAGATAAGACCATTTTACAATTTGGGCCCAAGTTAGAAGCAGAGCGTAAGGTGTAAATTATCGATAGTCCATATCTCGGAAACTATAAGAGATAATGCAATTTGGCAACCGGCAATGTAATTAGCATGCCGAATATTACTTGGAATGTGAATTGGAACGAAATCGCCAATAGATAAGACCATTTTACAATTTGGGCCCAAGTTAGAAGCAGAGCCTAAGGTGTAAATTATCGATAGTCCATATCTCGGAAACTATAAGAGGTAATGCAATTTGGCAACCGGCAATGTAATTAGCATGCCGAATATTACTTGGAATGTGAATTGGAACGAAATCGCCAATAGAGAAGACCATTTTACAATTTGGGCCCAAGTTAGAAGCAGAGCCTAAGGTGTAAATTATCGATAGTCCATATCTCGGAAACTATAAGAGATAATGCAATTTGGCAACCGGCAATGTAAGTAGCATGCCGAATATTACTTGGAATGTGAATTGGAACGAAATCGCCAATAGATAAGACCATTTTACAATTTGGGCCCAAGTTAGAAGCAGAGCCTAAGGCGTAAATTATCGATAGTCCATATCTCGGAAACTATAAGAGATAATGCAATTTGGCAACCGGCAATGTAATTAGCATGCCGAATATTACTTGGAATGTGAATTGGAACGAAATCGCCAATAGATAAGACCATTTTACAATTTGGGCCCAAGTTAGAAGCAGAGCCTAAGGTGTAAATTATCGATAGTCCATATCTCGGAAACTATAAGAGATAATGCAATTTGGCAACCGGCAATGTAATTAGCATGCCGAATATTACTTGGAATGTGAATTGGAACGAAATCGCCAATAGATAAGACCATTTTACAATTTGGGCCCAAGTTAGAAGCAGAGCCTAAGGTGTAAATTATTGATAGTCCATATCTCGGAAACTATAAGAGATAATGCAATTTCGCAACCGGCAATGTAATTAGCATGCCGAATATTACTTGGAGTGTGAATTGGAACGAAATCGCCAATAGATAAGACCATTTTACAATTTGGGCCCAAGTTAGAAGCAGAGCCTAAGGTGTAAATTATCGATAGTCCATATCTCGGAAACTATAAGAGATAATGCAATTTGGCAACCGGCAATGTAATTAGCATGCCGAATATTACTTGGAATGTGAATTGGAACGAAATCGCCAATAGATAAGACCATTTTACAATTTGGGCCCAAGTTAGAAGCAGAGCCTAAGGTGTAAATTATCGATAGTCCATATCTCGGAAACTATAAGAGATAATGCAATTTGGCAACCGGCAATGTAATTAGCATGCCGAATATTACTTGGAATGTGAATTGGAACGAAATCTCCAATAGATAAGACCATTTTACAATTTGGGCCCAAGTTAGAAGCAGAGCCTAAGGTGTAAATTATCGATAGTCCATATCTCGGAAACTATAAGAGATAATGCAATTTGGCAACCGGCAATGTAATTAGCATGCCGAATATTACTTGGAATGTGAATTGGAACGAAATCGCCAATAGATAAGACCATTTTACAATTTGGGCCCAAGTTAGAAGCAGAGCCTAAGGTGTAAATTATCGATAGTCCATATCTCGGAAACTATAAGAGATAATGCAATTTGGCAACCGGCAATGTAATTAGCATGCCGAATATTACTTGGAATGTGAATTGGAACGAAATCGCCAATAGATAAGGCCATTTTACAATTTGGGCCCAAGTTAGAAGCAGAGCCTAAGGTGTAAATTATTGATAGTCCATATCTCGGAAACTATAAGAGATAATGCAATTTCGCAACCGGCAATGTAATTAGCATGCCGAATATCACTTGGAATGTGAATTGGGACGAAATCGCCAATAGATAAGACCATTTTACAATTTGGGCCCAAGTTAGAAGCAGAGCCTAAGGTGTAGATTATCGATAGTCCATATCTCGGAAACTATAAGAGATAATGCAATTTGGCAACCGGCAATGTAATTAGCATGCCGAATATTACTTGGAATGTGAATTGGAACGAAATCGCCAATAGATAAGACCATTTTACAATTTGGGCCCAAGTTAGAAGCAGAGCCTAAGATGTAAATTATCGATAGTCCATATCTCGGAAACTATAAGAGATAATGCAATTTGGCAACCGGCAATGTAATTAGCATGCCGAATATTACTTGGAATGTGAATTGGAACGAAATCGCCAATAGATAAGACCATTTTACAATTTGGGCCCAAGTTAGAAGCAGAGCCTAAGGTGTAAATTATCGATAGTCCATATCTCGGAAACTATAAGAGATAATTCAATTTGGCAACCGGCAATGTAATTAGCATGCCGGATATTACTTGGAATGTGAATTGGAACGAAATCGCCAATGGATAAGACCATTTTACAATTTGGGCCCAAGTTAGAAGCAGAGCCTAAGGTGTAAATTATCGATAGTCCATATCTCGGAAACTATAAGTGGTAATGCAATTTGGCAACCGGCAATGTAATTAGCATGCCGAATATTACTTGGAATGTGAATTGGAACGAAATCGCCAATAGAGAAGACCATTTTACAATTTGGGCCCAAGTTAGAAGCAGAGCCTAAGGTGTAAATTATCGATAGTCCATATCTCGGAAACTATAAGAGATAATGCAATTTGGCAACCGGCAATGTAATTAGCATGCCGAATATTACTTGGAATGTGAATTGGAACGAAATCGCCAATAGATAAGACCATTTTACAATTTGGGCCCAAGTTAGAAGCAGAGCCTAAGGTGTAAATTATCGATAGTCCATATCTCGGAAACTATAAGAGATAATGCAATTTGGCAACCGGCAATGTAATTAGCATGCCGAATATTACTTGGAATGTGAATTGGAACGAAATCGCCAATAGATAAGACCATTTTACAATTTGGGCCCAAGTTAGAAGCAGAGCCTAAGGTGTAAATTATCGATAGTCCATATCTCGGAAACTATAAGAGGTAATGCAATTTGGCAACCGGCAATGTAATTAGCATGCCGAATATTACTTGGAATGTGAATTGGAACGAAATCGCCAATAGAGAAGACCATTTTACAATTTGGGCCCAAGTTAGAAGCAGAGCCTAAGGTGTAAATTATCGATAGTCCATATCTCGGAAACTATAAGAGATAATGCAATTTGGCAACCGGCAATGTAATTAGCATGCCGAATATTACTTGGAATGTGAATTGGAACGAAATCGCCAATAGATAAGACCATTTTACAATTTGGGCCCAAGTTAGAAGCAGAGCCTAAGGTGTAAATTATCGATAGTCCATATCTCGGAAACTATAAGAGATAATGCAATTTGGCAACCGGCAATGTAATTAGCATGCCGAATATTACTTGGAATGTGAATTGGAACGAAATCTCCAATAGATAAGACCATTTTACAATTTGGGCCCAAGTTAGAAGCAGAGCCTAAGGTGTAAATTATCGATAGTCCATATCTGGGAAACTATAAGAGATAATGCAATTTGGCAACCGGCAATGTAATTAGCATGCCGAATATTACTTGGAATGTGAATTGGAACGAAATCGCCAATAGATAAGACCATTTTACAATTTGGGCCCAAGTTAGAAGCAGAGCCTAAGGTGTAAATTATCGATAGTCCATATCTCGGAAACTATAAGAGATAATGCAATTTGGCAACCGGCAATGTAATTAGCATGCCGAATATTACTTGGAATGTGAATTGGAACGAAATCGCCAATAAATAAGGCCATTTTACAATTTGGGCCCAAGTTAGAAACAGAGCCTAAGGTGTAAATTATTGATAGTCCATATCTCGGAAACTATAAGAGATAATGCAATTTCGCAACCGGCAATGTAATTAGCATGCCGAATATCACTTGGAATGTGAATTGGGACGAAATCGCCAATAGATAAGACCATTTTACAATTTGGGCCCAAGTTAGAAGCAGAGCCTAAGGTGTAAATTATCGATAGTCCATATCTCGGAAACTATAAGAGATAATGCAATTTGGCAACCGGCAATGTAATTAGCATGCCGAATATTACTTGGAATGTGAATTGGAACGAAATCGCCAATAGATAAGACCATTTTACAATTTGGGCCCAAGTTAGAAGCAGAGCCTAAGGTGTAAATTATCGATAGTCCATATCTCGGAAACTATAAGAGATAATGCAATTTGGCAACCGGCAATGTAATTAGCATGCCGAATATTACTTGGAATGTGAATTGGAACGAAATCGCCAATAGATAAGACCATTTTACAATTTGGGCCCAAGTTAGAAGCAGAGCCTAAGGTGTAAATTATCGATAGTCCATATCTCGGAAACTATAAGAGATAATGCAATTTGGCAACCGGCAATGTAATTAGCATGCCGAATATTACTTGGAATGTGAATTGGAAGGAAATCTCCAATAGATAAGACCATTTTACAATTTGGGCCCAAGTTAGAAGCAGAGCCTAAGGTGTAAATTATCGATAGTCCATATCTGGGAAACTATAAGAGATAATGCAATTTGGCAACCGGCAATGTAATTAGCATGCCGAATATTACTTGGAATGTGAATTGGAACGAAATCGCCAATAGATAAGACCATTTTACAATTTGGGCCCAAGTTAGAAGCAGAGCCTAAGGTGTAAATTATCGATAGTCCATATCTCGGAAACTATAAGAGATAATGCAATTTGGCAACCGGCAATGTAATTAGCTTGCCGAATATTACTTGGAATGTGAATTGGAACGAAATCGCCAATAGAGAAGACCATTTTACAATTTGGGCCCAAGTTAGAAGCAGAGCCTAAGGTGTAAATTATCGATAGTCCATATCTCGGAAACTATAAGAGATAATGCAATTTGGCAACCGGCAATGTAATTAGCATGCCGAATATTACTTGGAATGTGAATCGGAACGAAAACGCCAATAGATAAGTCCATTTTACAATTTGGGCCCAAGTTAGAAGCAGAGCCTAAGGTGTAAATTATCGATAGTCCATATCTCGGAAACTATAAGAGATAATGCAATTTGGCAACCGGCAATGTAATTAGCATGCCGAATATTACTTGGAATGTGAATTGGAACGAAATCGCCAATAGATAAGACCATTTTACAATTTGGGCCCAAGTTAGAAGCAGAGCCTAAGGTGTAAATTATCAATAGTCCATATCTCGGAAACTATAAGAGATAATGCAATTTCGCAACCGGCAATGTAATTAGCATGCCGAATATCACTTGGAATGTGAATTGGGACGAAATCGCCAATAGATAAGACCATTTTACAATCTGGGCCCAAGTTAGAAGCAGAGCCTAAGGTGTAAATTATCGATAGTCCATATCTCGGAAACTATAAGAGATAATGCAATTTAGCAACCGGCAATGTAATTAGCATGCCGAATATTACTTGGAATGTGAATTGGAACGAAATCGCCAATAGATAAGACCATTTTACAATTTGGGCCCAAGTTAGAAGCAGAGCCTAAGATGTAAATTATCGATAGTCCATATCTCGGAAACTATAAGAGATAATTCAATTTGGCAACCGGCAATGTAATTAGCATGCCGGATATTACTTGGAATGTGAATTGGAACGAAATCGCCAATGGATAAGACCATTTTACAATTTGGGCCCAAGTTAGAAGCAGAGCCTAAGGTGTAAATTATCGATAGTCCATATCTCGGAAACTATAAGAGATAATGCAATTTGGCAACCGGCAATGTAATTAGCATGCCGAATATTACTTGGAATGTGAATTGGAACGAAATCGCCAATAGATAAGACGATTTTACAATTTGGGCCCAAGTTAGAAGCAGAGCCTAAGATGTAAATTATAGATAGTCCATATCTCGGAAACTATAAGAGATAATGCAATTTGGCAACCGGCAATGTAATTAGCATGCCGAATATTACTTGGAATGTGAATTGGAACGAAATCGCCAATAGATAAGACCATTTTACAATTTGGGCCCAAGTTAGAAGCAGAACCTAAGGTGTAAATTATCGATAGTCCATATCTCGGAAACTATAAGAGATAATGCAATTTGGCAACCGGTAATGTAATTAGCATGCCGAATATTACTTGGAATGTGAATTGGAACGAAATCGCCAATAGGTAAGAACATTTTACAATTTGGGCCCAAGTTAGAAGCAGAGCCTAAGGTGTAAATTATCGATAGTCCATATCTCGGAAACTATAAGAGATAATTCAATTTGGCAACCGGCAATGTAATTAGCATGCCGAATATTACTTGGAATGTGAATTGGAACGAAATCGCCAATAGATAAGACGATTTTACAATTTGGGCCCAAGTTAGAAGCAGAGCCTAAGGTGTAAATTATCGATAGTCCATATCTCGGAAACTATAAGAGATAATGCAATTTGGCAACCGGAAATGTAATTAGCATGCCGAATATTACTTGGAATGTGAATTGGAACGAAATCGCCAATAGAGAAGACCATTTTACAATTTGGGCCCAAGTTAGAAGCAGAGCCTAAGGTGTAAATTATCGATAGTCCATATCTCGGAAACTATAAGAGATAATGCAATTTGGCAACCGGCAATGTAATTAGCATGCCGAATATTACTTGGAATGTGAATTGGAACGAAATCGCCAATAGAGAAGACCATTTTACAATTTGGGCCCAAGTTAGAAGCAGAGCCTAAGGTGTAAATTATCGATAGTCCATATCTCGGAAACTATAAGAGATAATGCAATTTGGCAACCGGCAATGTAATTAGCATGCCGAATATTACTTGGAATGTGAATTGGAACGAAATCGCCAATAGAGAAGACCATTTTACAATTTGGGCCCAAATTAGAAGCAGAGACTAAGGTGTAAATTATCGATAGTCCATATCTCGGAAACTATAAGAGATAATGCAATTTGGCAACCGGCAATGTAATTAGCATGCCGAATATTACTTGGAATGTGAATTGGAACGAAATCGCCAATAGATAAGACCATTTTACAATTTGGGCCCAAGTTAGAAGCAGAGCCTAAGGTGTAAATTATCGATACTCCATATCTCGGAAACTATAAGAGATAATGCAATTTGGCAACCGGCAATGTAATTAGCATGCCGAATATTACTTGGAATGTGAATTGGAACGAAATCGCCAATAGATAAGATCATTTTACAATTTGGGCCCAAGTTAGAAGCAGAGCCTAAGGTGTAAATTATCGATAGTCCATATCTCGGAAACTATAAGAGATAATGCAATTTGGCAACCGGCAATGTAATTAGCATGCCGAGTATTACTTGGAATGTGAATTGGAACGAAATCGCCAATAGATAAGACCATTTTACAATTTGGGCCCAAGTTAGAAGAAGAGCCTAAGGTGTAAATTATCGATAGTCCATATCTCGGAAACTATAAGAGATAATGCAATTTGGCAACCGGCAATGTAATTAGCATGCCGAATATTACTTGGAATGTGAATTGGAATGAAATCGCCAATAGATAAGACCATTTTACAATTTGGGCCCAAGTTAGAAGCAGAGCCTAAGGTGTAAATTATCGATAGTCCATATCTCGGAAACTATAAGAGATAATGCAATTTGGCAACCGGCAATGTAATTAGCATGCCGAATATTATTTGGAATGTGAATTGGAACGAAATCGCCAATAGATAAGACCATTTTACAATTTGGGCCCAAGTTAGAAGCAGAGCCTAAGGTGTAAATTATCGATAGTCCATATCTCGGAAACTATAAGAGATAATGCAATTTGGCAACCGGCAATGTAATTAGCATGCCGAGTATTACTTGGAATGTGAATTGGAACGAAATCGCCAATAGATAAGGCCATTTTACAATTTGGGCCCAAGTTAGAAGCAGAGCCTAAGGTGTAAATTATCGATAGTCCATATCTCGGAAACTATAAGAGATAATGCAATTTGGCAACCGGCAATGTAATTAGCATGCCGAATATTACTTGGAATGTGAATTGGAACGAAATCGCCAATAGATAAGACCATTTTACAATTTGGGCCCAAGTTAGAAGCAGAGCCTAAGGTGTAAATTATTGATAGTCCATATCTCGGAAACTATAATAGATAATGCAATTTGGCAACCGGCAATGTAATTAGCATGCCGAATATTACTTGGAATGTGAATTGGAACGAAATCGCCAATAGATAAGACCATTTTACAATTTGGGCCCAAGTTAGAAGCAGAGCCTAAGGTGTAAATTATTGATAGTCCATATCTCGGAAACTATAAGAGATAATGCAATTTCGCAACCGGCAATGTAATTAGCATGCCGAATATTACTTGGGGTGTGAATTGGAACGAAATCGCCAATAGGTAAGACCATTTTACAATTTGGGCCCAAGTTAGAAGCAGAGCCTAAGGTGTAAATTATTGATAGTCCATATCTCGGAAACTATAAGAGATAATGCAATTTGGCAACCGGCAATGGAATTAGCATGCCGAATATTACTTGGAATGTGAATTGGAACGAAATCGCCAATAGATAAGACCATTTTACAATTTGGGCCCAAGTTAGAAGCAGAGCCTAAGGTGTAAATTATTGATAGTCCATATCTCGGAAACTATAAGAGATAATGCAATTTCGCAACCGGCAATGTAATTAGCATGCCGAATATTACTTGGGGTGTGAATTGGAACGAAATCGCCAATAGGTAAGACCATTTTACAATTTGGGCCCAAGTTAGAAGCAGAGCCTAAGGTGTAAATTATCGATAGTCCATATCTCGGAAACTATAAGAGATAATGCAATTTGGCAACCGGAAATGTAATTAGCATGCCGAATATTACTTGGAATGTGAATTGGAACGAAATCGCCAATAGATAAGACGATTTTACAATTTGGGCCCAAGTTAGAAGCAGAGCCTAAGGTGTAAATTATCGATAGTCCATATCTCGGAAACTATAAGAGATAATGCAATTTGGCAACCGGAAATGTAATTAGCATGCCGAATATTACTTGGAATGTGAATTGGAACGAAATCGCCAATAGAGAAGACCATTTTACAATTTGGGCCCAAGTTAGAAGCAGAGCCTAAGGTGTAAATTATCGATAGTCCATATCTCGGAAACTATAAGAGATAATGCAATTTGGCAACCGGCAATGTAATTAGCATGCCGAATATTACTTGGAATGTGAATTGGAACGAAATCGCCAATAGAGAAGACCATTTTACAATTTGGGCCCAAGTTAGAAGCAGAGCCTAAGGTGTAAATTATCGATAGTCCATATCTCGGAAACTATAAGAGATAATGCAATTTGGCAACCGGCAATGTAATTAGCATGCCGAATATTACTTGGAATGTGAATTGGAACGAAATCGCCAATAGAGAAGACCATTTTACAATTTGGGCCCAAGTTAGAAGCAGAGACTAAGGTGTAAATTATCGATAGTCCATATCTCGGAAACTATAAGAGATAATGCAATTTGGCAACCGGCAATGTAATTAGCATGCCGAATATTACTTGGAATGTGAATTGGAACGAAATCGCCAATAGATAAGACCATTTTACAATTTGGGCCCAAGTTAGAAGCAGAGCCTAAGGTGTAAATTATCGATACTCCATATCTCGGAAACTATAAGAGATAATGCAATTTGGCAACCGGCAATGTAATTAGCATGCCGAATATTACTTGGAATGTGAATTGGAACGAAATCGCCAATAGATAAGACCATTTTACAATTTGGGCCCAAGTTAGAAGCAGAGCCTAAGGTGTAAATTATCGATAGTCCATATCTCGGAAACTATAAGAGATAATGCAATTTGGCAACCGGCAATGTAATTAGCATGCCGAGTATTACTTGGAATGTGAATTGGAACGAAATCGCCAATAGATAAGACCATTTTACAATTTGGGCCCAAGTTAGAAGAAGAGCCTAAGGTGTAAATTATCGATAGTCCATATCTCGGAAACTATAAGAGATAATGCAATTTGGCAACCGGCAATGTAATTAGCATGCCGAATATTACTTGGAATGTGAATTGGAATGAAATCGCCAATAGATAAGACCATTTTACAATTTGGGCCCAAGTTAGAAGCAGAGCCTAAGGTGTAAATTATCGATAGTCCATATCTCGGAAACTATAAGAGATAATGCAATTTGGCAACCGGCAATGTAATTAGCATGCCGAATATTATTTGGAATGTGAATTGGAACGAAATCGCCAATAGATAAGACCATTTTACAATTTGGGCCCAAGTTAGAAGCAGAGCCTAAGGTGTAAATTATCGATAGTCCATATCTCGGAAACTATAAGAGATAATGCAATTTGGCAACCGGCAATGTAATTAGCATGCCGAGTATTACTTGGAATGTGAATTGGAACGAAATCGCCAATAGATAAGGCCATTTTACAATTTGGGCCCAAGTTAGAAGCAGAGCCTAAGGTGTAAATTATCGATAGTCCATATCTCGGAAACTATAAGAGATAATGCAATTTGGCAACCGGCAATGTAATTAGCATGCCGAATATTACTTGGAATGTGAATTGGAACGAAATCGCCAATAGATAAGACCATTTTACAATTTGGGCCCAAGTTAGAAGCAGAGCCTAAGGTGTAGATTATCGATAGTCCATATCTCGGAAACTATAAGAGATAATGCAATTTGGCAACCGGCAATGTAATTAGCATGCCGAATATTACTTGGAATGTGAATTGGAACGAAATCGCCAATAGATAAGACCATTTTACAATTTGGGCCCAAGTTAGAAGCAGAGCCTAAGGTGTAAATTATCGATAGTCCATATCTCGGAAACTATAAGAGATAATGCAATTTGGCAACCGGCAATGTAATTAGCATGCCGAGTATTACTTGGAATGTGAATTGGAACGAAATCGCCAATAGATAAGACCATTTTACAATTTGGGCCCAAGTTAGAAGAAGAGCCTAAGGTGTAAATTATCGATAGTCCATATCTCGGAAACTATAAGAGATAATGCAATTTGGCAACCGGCAATGTAATTAGCATGCCGAATATTACTTGGAATCTGAATTGGAATGAAATCGCCAATAGATAAGACCATTTTACAATTTGGGCCCAAGTTAGAAGCAGAGCCTAAGGTGTAAATTATCGATAGTCCATATCTCGGAAACTATAAGAGATAATGCAATTTGGCAACCGGCAATGTAATTAGCATGCCGAATATTATTTGGAATGTGAATTGGAACGAAATCGCCAATAGATAAGACCATTTTACAATTTGGGCCCAAGTTAGAAGCAGAGCCTAAGGTGTAAATTATCGATAGTCCATATCTCGGAAACTATAAGAGATAATGCAATTTGGCAACCGGCAATGTAATTAGCATGCCGAGTATTACTTGGAATGTGAATTGGAACGAAATCGCCAATAGATAAGGCCATTTTACAATTTGGGCCCAAGTTAGAAGCAGAGCCTAAGGTGTAAATTATCGATAGTCCATATCTCGGAAACTATAAGAGATAATGCAATTTGGCAACCGGCAATGTAATTAGCATGCCGAATATTACTTGGAATGTGAATTGGAACGAAATCGCCAATAGATAAGACCATTTTACAATTTGGGCCCAAGTTAGAAGCAGAGCCTAAGGTGTAGATTATCGATAGTCCATATCTCGGAAACTATAAGAGATAATGCAATTTGGCAACCGGCAATGTAATTAGCATGCCGAATATTACTTGGAATGTGAATTGGAACGAAATCGCCAATAGATAAGACCATTTTACAATTTGGGCCCAAGTTAGAAGCAGAGCCTAAGATGTAAATTATCGATAGTCCATATCTCGGAAACTATAAGAGATAATGCAATTTGGCAACCGGCAATGTAATTAGCATGCCGAATATTACTTGGAATGTGAATTGGAACGAAATCGCCAATAGATAAGACCATTTTACAATTTGGGCCCAAGTTAGAAGCAGAGCCTAAGGTGTAAATTATCGATAGTCCATATCTCGGAAACTATAAGGGATAATTCAATTTGGCAACCGGCAATGTAATTAGCATGCCGGATATTACTTGGAATGTGAATTGGAACGAAATCGCCAATGGATAAGACCATTTTACAATTTGGGCCCAAGTTAGAAGCAGAGCCTAAGGTGTAAATTATCGATAGTCCATATCTCGGAAACTATAAGAGGTAATGCAATTTGGCAACCGGCAATGTAATTAGCATGCCGAATATTACTTGGAATGTGAATTGGAACGAAATCGCCAATAGAGAAGACCATTTTACAATTTGGGCCCAAGGTAGAAGCAGAGCCTAAGGTGTAAATTATCGATAGTCCATATCTCGGAAACTATAAGAGATAATGCAATTTGGCAACCGGCAATGTAATTAGCATGCCGAATATTACTTGGAATGTGAATTGGAACGAAATCGCCAATAGATAAGACCATTTTACAATTTGGGCCCAAGTTAGAAGCAGAGCCTAAGGTGTAAATTATCGATAGTCCATATCTCGGAAACTATAAGAGATAATGCAATTTGGCAACCGGCAATGTAATTAGCATGCCGAATATTACTTGGAATGTGAATTGGAACGAAATCGCCAATAGATAAGACCATTTTACAATTTGGGCCCAAGTTAGAAGCAGAGCCTAAGGTGTAAATTATCGATAGTCCATATCTCGGAAACTATAAGAGGTAATGCAATTTGGCAACCGGCAATGTAATTAGCATGCCGAATATTACTTGGAATGTGAATTGGAACGAAATCGCCAATAGAGAAGACCATTTTACAATTTGGGCCCAAGTTAGAAGCAGAGCCTAAGGTGTAAATTATCGATAGTCCATATCTCGGAAACTATAAGAGATAATGCAATTTGGCAACCGGCAATGTAATTAGCATGCCGAATATTACTTGGAATGTGAATTGGAACGAAATCGCCAATAGATAAGACCATTTTACAATTTGGGCCCAAGTTAGAAGCAGAGCCTAAGGTGTAAATTATCGATAGTCCATATCTCGGAAACTATAAGAGATAATGCAATTTGGCAACCGGCAATGTAATTAGCATGCCGAATATTACTTGGAATGTGAATTGGAACGAAATCTCCAATAGATAAGACCATTTTACAATTTGGGCCCAAGTTAGAAGCAGAGCCTAAGGTGTAAATTATCGATAGTCCATATCTGGGAAACTATAAGAGATAATGCAATTTGGCAACCGGCAATGTAATTAGCATGCCGAATATTACTTGGAATGTGAATTGGAACGAAATCGCCAATAGATAAGACCATTTTACAATTTGGGCCCAAGTTAGAAGCAGAGCCTAAGGTGTAAATTATCGATAGTCCATATCTCGGAAACTATAAGAGATAATGCAATTTGGCAACCGGCAATGTAATTAGCATGCCGAATATTACTTGGAATGTGAATTGGAACGAAATCGCCAATAGATAAGGCCATTTTACAATTTGGGCCCAAGTTAGAAACAGAGCCTAAGGTGTAAATTATTGATAGTCCATATCTCGGAAACTATAAGAGATAATGCAATTTCGCAACCGGCAATGTAATTAGCATGCCGAATATCACTTGGAATGTGAATTGGGACGAAATCGCCAATAGATAAGACCATTTTACAATTTGGGCCCAAGTTAGAAGCAGAGCCTAAGGTGTAAATTATCGATAGTCCATATCTCGGAAACTATAAGAGATAATGCAATTTGGCAACCGGCAATGTAATTAGCATGCCGAATATTACTTGGAATGTGAATTGAAACGAAATCGCCAATAGATAAGACCATTTTACAATTTGGGCCCAAGTTAGAAGCAGAGCCTAAGGTGTAAATTATCGATAGTCCATATCTCGGAAACTATAAGAGATAATGCAATTTGGCAACCGGCAATGTAATTAGCATGCCGAATATTACTTGGAATGTGAATTGGAACGAAATCGCCAATAGATAAGACCATTTTACAATTTGGGCCCAAGTTAGAAGCAGAGCCTAAGGTGTAAATTATCGATAGTCCATATCTCGGAAACTATAAGAGATAATGCAATTTGGCAACCGGCAATGTAATTAGCATGCCGAATATTACTTGGAATGTGAATTGGAACGAAATCTCCAATAGATAAGACCATTTTACAATTTGGGCCCAAGTTAGAAGCAGAGCCTAAGGTGTAAATTATCGATAGTCCATATCTGGGAAACTATAAGAGATAATGCAATTTGGCAACCGGCAATGTAATTAGCATGCCGAATATTACTTGGAATGTGAATTGGAACGAAATCGCCAATAGATAAGACCATTTTACAATTTGGGCCCAAGTTAGAAGCAGAGCCTAAGGTGTAAATTATCGATAGTCCATATCTCGGAAACTATAAGAGATAATGCAATTTGGCAACCGGCAATGTAATTAGCATGCCGAATATTACTTGGAATGTGAATTGGAACGAAATAGCCAATAGATAAGGCCATTTTACAATTTGGGCCCAAGTTAGAAACAGAGCCTAAGGTGTAAATTATTGATAGTCCATATCTCGGAAACTATAAGAGATAATGCAATTTCGCAACCGGCAATGTAATTAGCATGCCGAATATCACTTGGAATGTGAATTGGGACGAAATCGCCAATAGATAAGACCATTTTACAATTTGGGCCCAAGTTAGAAGCAGAGCCTAAGGTGTAAATTATCGATAGTCCATATCTCGGAAACTATAAGAGATAATGCAATTTGGCAACCGGCAATGTAATTAGCATGCCGAATATTACTTGGAATGTGAATTGGAACGAAATCGCCAATAGATAAGACCATTTTACAATTTGGGCCCAAGTTAGAAGCAGAGCCTAAGATGTAAATTATCGATAGTCCATATCTCGGAAACTATAAGAGATAATGCAATTTGGCAACCGGCAATGTAATTAGCATGCCGAATATAACTTGGAATGTGAATTGGAACGAAATCGCCAATAGATAAGACCATTTTACAATTTGGGCCCAAGTTAGAAGCAGAGCCTAAGGTGTATATTATCGATAGTCCATATCTCGGAAACTATAAGAGATAATTTAATTTGGCAACCGGCAATGTAATTAGCATGCCGGATATTACTTGGAATGTGAATTGGAACGAAATCGCCAATAGATAAGACCATTTTACAATTTGGGCCCAAGTTAGAAGCAGAGCCTAAGGTGTAAATTATCGATAGTCCATATCTCGGAAACTATAAGAGATAATGCAATTTGGCAACAGGCAATGTAATTAGCATGCCGAATATTACTTGGAATGTGAATTGGAACGAAATCGCCAATAGATAAGACGATTTTACAATTTGGGCCCAAGTTAGAAGCAGAGCCTAAGATGTAAATTATCGATAGTCCATATCTCGGAAACTATAAGAGATAATGCAATTTGGCAACCGGCAATGTAATTAGCATGCCGAATATTACTTGGAATGTGAATTGGAACGAAATCGCCAATAGATAAGACCATTTTAAAATTTGGGCCCAAGTTAGAAGCAGAGCCTAAGGTGTAAATTATCGATAGTCCATATCTCGGAAACTATAAGAGATAATGCAATTTGGCAACCGGCAATGTAATTAGCATGCCGAATATTACTTGGAATGTGAATTGGAACGAAATCGCCAATAGAGAAGACCATTTTACAATTTGGGCCCAAGTTAGAAGCAGAGCCTAAGGTGTAAATTATCGATAGTCCATATCTCGGAAACTATAAGAGATAATGCAATTTGGCAACCGGCAATGTAATTAGCATGCCGAATATTACTTGGAATGTGAATTGGAACGAAATCGCCAATAGAGAAGACCATTTTACAATTTGGGAACAAGTTAGAAGCAGAGCCTAAGGTGTAAATTATCGATAGTCCATATCTCGGAAACTATAAGAGATAATGCAATTTGGCAACCGGCAATGTAATTAGCATGCCGAATATTACTTGGAATGTGAATTGGAACGAAATCGCCAATAGATAAGACCATTTTACAATTTGGGCCCAAGTTAGAAGCAGAGCCTAAGGTGTAAATTATCGATAGTCCATATCTCGGAAACTATAAGAGATAATGCAATTTGGCAACCGGCAATGTAATTAGCATGCCGAATATTACTTGGAATGTGAATTGGAACGAAATCGCCAATAGAGAAGACCATTTTACAATTTGGGCCCAAGTTAGAAGCAGAGCCTAAGGTGTAAATTATCGATAGTCCATATCTCGGAAACTATAAGAGATAATGCAATTTGGCAACCGGCAATGTAATTAGCATGCCGAATATTACTTGGAATGTGAATCGGAATGAAAACGCCAATAGATAAGTCCATTTTACAATTTGGGCCCAAGTTAGAAGCAGAGCCTAAGGTGTAAATTATCGATAGTCCATATCTCGGAAACTATAAGAGATAATGCAATTTGGCAACCGGCAATGTAATTAGCATGCCGAATATTACTTGGAATGTGAATTGGAACGAAATCGCCAATAGATAAGACCATTTTACAATTTGGGCCCAAGTTAGAAGCAGAGCCTAAGGTGTAAATTATCAATAGTCCATATCTCGGAAACTATAAGAGATAATGCAATTTGGCAACCGGCAATGTAATTAGCATGCCGAATATTACTTGGAATGTGAATTGGAACGAAATCGCCAATAGATAAGACCATTTTACAATTTGGGCCCAAGTTAGAAGCAGAGCCTAAGGTGTAAATTATCGATAGTCCATATCTCGGAAACTATAAGAGATAATGCAATTTGGCAACCGGCAATGTAATTAGCATGCCGAATATTACTTGGAATGTGAATTGGAACGAAATCGCCAATAGATAAGACCATTTTACAATTTGGGCCCAAGTTAGAAGCAGAGCCTAAGGTGTAAATTATTGATAGTCCATATCTCGGAAACTATAAGAGATAATGCAATTTCGCAACCGGCAATGTAATTAGCATGCCGAATATCACTTGGAATGTGAATTGGGACGAAATCGCCAATAGATAAGACCATTTTACAATCTGGGCCCAAGTTAGAAGCAGAGCCTAAGGTGTAAATTATCGATAGTCCATATCTCGGAAACTATAAGAGATAATGCAATTTGGCAACCGGCAATGTAATTAGCATGCCGAATATTACTTGGAATGTGAATTGGAACGAAATCGCCAATAGATAAGACCATTTTACAATTTGGGCCCAAGTTAGAAGCAGAGCCTAAGATGTAAATTATCGATAGTCCATATCTTGGAAACTATAAGAGATAATTCAATTTGGCAACCGGCAATGTAATTAGCATGCCGGATATTACTTGGAATGTGAATTGGAACGAAATCGCCAATGGATAAGACCATTTTACAATTTGGGCCCAAGTTAGAAGCAGAGCCTAAGGTGTAAATTATCGATAGTCCATATCTCGGAAACTATAAGAGATAATGCAATTTGGCAACCGGCAATGTAATTAGCATGCCGAATATTACTTGGAATGTGAATTGGAACGAAATCGCCAATAGATAAGACGATTTTACAATTTGGGCCCAAGTTAGAAGCAGAGCCTAAGATGTAAATTATAGATAGTCCATATCTCGGAAACTATAAGAGATAATGCAATTTGGCAACCGGCAATGTAATTAGCATGCCGAGTATTACTTGGAATGTGAATTGGAACGAAATCGCCAATAGATAAGACCATTTTACAATTTGGGCCCAAGTTAGAAGAAGAGCCTAAGGTGTAAATTATCGATAGTCCATATCTCGGAAACTATAAGAGATAATGCAATTTGGCAACCGGCAATGTAATTAGCATGCCGAATATTACTTGGAATGTGAATTGGAACGAAATCGCCAATAGATAAGACCATTTTACAATTTGGGCCCAAGTTAGAAGCAGAGCCTAAGGTGTAAATTATCGATAGTCCATATCTCGGAAACTATAAGAGATAATGCAATTTGGCAACCGGCAATGTAATTAGCATGCCGAGTATTACTTGGAATGTGAATTGGAACGAAATCGCCAATAGATAAGACCATTTTACAATTTGGGCCCAAGTTAGAAGAAGAGCCTAAGGTGTAAATTATCGATAGTCCATATCTCGGAAACTATAAGAGATAATGCAATTTGGCAACCGGCAATGTAATTAGCATGCCGAATATTACTTGGAATGTGAATTGGAATGAAATCGCCAATAGATAAGACCATTTTACAATTTGGGCCCAAGTTAGAAGCAGAGCCTAAGGTGTAAATTATCGATAGTCCATATCTCGGAAACTATAAGAGATAATGCAATTTGGCAACCGGCAATGTAATTAGCATGCCGAATATTATTTGGAATGTGAATTGGAACGAAATCGCCAATAGATAAGACCATTTTACAATTTGGGCCCAAGTTAGAAGCAGAGCCTAAGGTGTAAATTATCGATAGTCCATATCTCGGAAACTATAAGAGATAATGCAATTTGGCAACCGGCAATGTAATTAGCATGCCGAGTATTACTTGGAATGTAAATTGGAACGAAATCGCCAATAGATAAGGCCATTTTACAATTTGGGCCCAAGTTAGAAGCAGAGCCTAAGGTGTAAATTATCGATAGTCCATATCTCGGAAACTATAAGAGATAATGCAATTTGGCAACCGGCAATGTAATTAGCATGCCGAATATTACTTGGAATGTGAATTGGAACGAAATCGCCAATAGATAAGACCATTTTACAATTTGGGCCCAAGTTAGAAGCAGAGCCTAAGGTGTAAATTATTGATAGTCCATATCTCGGAAACTATAAGAGATAATGCAATTTGGCAACCGGCAATGTAATTAGCATGCCGAATATTACTTGGAATGTGAATTGGAACGAAATCGCCAATAGATAAGACCATTTTACAATTTGGGCCCAAGTTAGAAGCAGAGCCTAAGGTGTAAATTATTGATAGTCCATATCTCGGAAACTATAAGAGATAATGCAATTTCGCAACCGGCAATGTAATTAGCATGCCGAATATTACTTGGGGTGTGAATTGGAACGAAATCGCCAATAGGTAAGACCATTTTACAATTTGGGCCCAAGTTAGAAGCAGAGCCTAAGGTGTAAATTATTGATAGTCCATATCTCGGAAACTATAAGAGATAATGCAATTTGGCAACCGGCAATGGAATTAGCATGCCGAATATTACTTGGAATGTGAATTGGAACGAAATCGCCAATAGATAAGACCATTTTACAATTTGGGCCCAAGTTAGAAGCAGAGCCTAAGGTGTAAATTATCGATAGTCCATATCTCGGAAACTATAAGAGATAATGCAATTTGGCAACCGGCAATGTAATTAGCATGCCGAATATTACTTGGAATGTGAATTGGAACGAAATCGCCAATAGATAAGGCCATTTTACAATTTGGGCCCAAGTTAGAAGCAGAGCCTAAGGTGTAAATTATTGATAGTCCATATCTCGGAAACTATAAGAGATAATGCAATTTCGCAACCGGCAATGTAATTAGCATGCCGAATATCACTTGGAATGTGAATTGGGACGAAATCGCCAATAGATAAGACCATTTTACAATTTGGGCCCAAGTTAGAAGCAGAGCCTAAGGTGTAGATTATCGATAGTCCATATCTCGGAAACTATAAGAGATAATGCAATTTGGCAACCGGCAATGTAATTAGCATGCCGAATATTACTTGGAATGTGAATTGGAACGAAATCGCCAATAGAGAAGACCATTTTACAATTTGGGCCCAAGTTAGAAGCAGAGCCTAAGGTGTAAATTATCGATAGTCCATATCTCGGAAACTATAAGAGATAATGCAATTTGGCAACCGGCAATGTAAGTAGCATGCCGAATATTACTTGGAATGTGAATTGGAACGAAATCGCCAATAGATAAGACCATTTTACAATTTGGGCCCAAGTTAGAAGCAGAGCCTAAGGCGTAAATTATCGATAGTCCATATCTCGGAAACTATAAGAGATAATGCAATTTGGCAACCGGCAATGTAATTAGCATGCCGAATATTACTTGGAATGTGAATTGGAACGAAATCGCCAATAGATAAGACCATTTTACAATTTGGGCCCAAGTTAGAAGCAGAGCCTAAGGTGTAAATTATCGATAGTCCATATCTCGGAAACTATAAGAGATAATGCAATTTGGCAACCGGCAATGTAATTAGCATGCCGAATATTACTTGGAATGTGAATTGGAACGAAATCGCCAATAGATAAGACCATTTTACAATTTGGGCCCAAGTTAGAAGCAGAGCCTAAGGTGTAAATTATTGATAGTCCATATCTCGGAAACTATAAGAGATAATGCAATTTCGCAACCGGCAATGTAATTAGCATGCCGAATATTACTTGGAGTGTGAATTGGAACGAAATCGCCAATAGATAAGACCATTTTACAATTTGGGCCCAAGTTAGAAGCAGAGCCTAAGGTGTAAATTATCGATAGTCCATATCTCGGAAACTATAAGAGATAATGCAATTTGGCAACCGGCAATGTAATTAGCATGCCGAATATTACTTGGAATGTGAATTGGAACGAAATCGCCAATAGATAAGACCATTTTACAATTTGGGCCCAAGTTAGAAGCAGAGCCTAAGGTGTAAATTATCGATAGTCCATATCTCGGAAACTATAAGAGATAATGCAATTTGGCAACCGGCAATGTAATTAGCATGCCGAATATTACTTGGAATGTGAATTGGAACGAAATCTCCAATAGATAAGACCATTTTACAATTTGGGCCCAAGTTAGAAGCAGAGCCTAAGGTGTAAATTATCGATAGTCCATATCTCGGAAACTATAAGAGATAATGCAATTTGGCAACCGGCAATGTAATTAGCATGCCGAATATTACTTGGAATGTGAATTGGAACGAAATCGCCAATAGATAAGACCATTTTACAATTTGGGCCCAAGTTAGAAGCAGAGCCTAAGGTGTAAATTATCGATAGTCCATATCTCGGAAACTATAAGAGATAATGCAATTTGGCAACCGGCAATGTAATTAGCATGCCGAATATTACTTGGAATGTGAATTGGAACGAAATCGCCAATAGATAAGGCCATTTTACAATTTGGGCCCAAGTTAGAAGCAGAGCCTAAGGTGTAAATTATTGATAGTCCATATCTCGGAAACTATAAGAGATAATGCAATTTCGCAACCGGCAATGTAATTAGCATGCCGAATATCACTTGGAATGTGAATTGGGACGAAATCGCCAATAGATAAGACCATTTTACAATTTGGGCCCAAGTTAGAAGCAGAGCCTAAGGTGTAGATTATCGATAGTCCATATCTCGGAAACTATAAGAGATAATGCAATTTGGCAACCGGCAATGTAATTAGCATGCCGAATATTACTTGGAATGTGAATTGGAACGAAATCGCCAATAGATAAGACCATTTTACAATTTGGGCCCAAGTTAGAAGCAGAGCCTAAGATGTAAATTATCGATAGTCCATATCTCGGAAACTATAAGAGATAATGCAATTTGGCAACCGGCAATGTAATTAGCATGCCGAATATTACTTGGAATGTGAATTGGAACGAAATCGCCAATAGATAAGACCATTTTACAATTTGGGCCCAAGTTAGAAGCAGAGCCTAAGGTGTAAATTATCGATAGTCCATATCTCGGAAACTATAAGAGATAATTCAATTTGGCAACCGGCAATGTAATTAGCATGCCGGATATTACTTGGAATGTGAATTGGAACGAAATCGCCAATGGATAAGACCATTTTACAATTTGGGCCCAAGTTAGAAGCAGAGCCTAAGGTGTAAATTATCGATAGTCCATATCTCGGAAACTATAAGTGGTAATGCAATTTGGCAACCGGCAATGTAATTAGCATGCCGAATATTACTTGGAATGTGAATTGGAACGAAATCGCCAATAGAGAAGACCATTTTACAATTTGGGCCCAAGTTAGAAGCAGAGCCTAAGGTGTAAATTATCGATAGTCCATATCTCGGAAACTATAAGAGATAATGCAATTTGGCAACCGGCAATGTAATTAGCATGCCGAATATTACTTGGAATGTGAATTGGAACGAAATCGCCAATAGATAAGACCATTTTACAATTTGGGCCCAAGTTAGAAGCAGAGCCTAAGGTGTAAATTATCGATAGTCCATATCTCGGAAACTATAAGAGATAATGCAATTTGGCAACCGGCAATGTAATTAGCATGCCGAATATTACTTGGAATGTGAATTGGAACGAAATCGCCAATAGATAAGACCATTTTACAATTTGGGCCCAAGTTAGAAGCAGAGCCTAAGGTGTAAATTATCGATAGTCCATATCTCGGAAACTATAAGAGGTAATGCAATTTGGCAACCGGCAATGTAATTAGCATGCCGAATATTACTTGGAATGTGAATTGGAACGAAATCGCCAATAGAGAAGACCATTTTACAATTTGGGCCCAAGTTAGAAGCAGAGCCTAAGGTGTAAATTATCGATAGTCCATATCTCGGAAACTATAAGAGATAATGCAATTTGGCAACCGGCAATGTAATTAGCATGCCGAATATTACTTGGAATGTGAATTGGAACGAAATCGCCAATAGATAAGACCATTTTACAATTTGGGCCCAAGTTAGAAGCAGAGCCTAAGGTGTAAATTATCGATAGTCCATATCTCGGAAACTATAAGAGATAATGCAATTTGGCAACCGGCAATGTAATTAGCATGCCGAATATTACTTGGAATGTGAATTGGAACGAAATCTCCAATAGATAAGACCATTTTACAATTTGGGCCCAAGTTAGAAGCAGAGCCTAAGGTGTAAATTATCGATAGTCCATATCTGGGAAACTATAAGAGATAATGCAATTTGGCAACCGGCAATGTAATTAGCATGCCGAATATTACTTGGAATGTGAATTGGAACGAAATCGCCAATAGATAAGACCATTTTACAATTTGGGCCCAAGTTAGAAGCAGAGCCTAAGGTGTAAATTATCGATAGTCCATATCTCGGAAACTATAAGAGATAATGCAATTTGGCAACCGGCAATGTAATTAGCATGCCGAATATTACTTGGAATGTGAATTGGAACGAAATCGCCAATAAATAAGGCCATTTTACAATTTGGGCCCAAGTTAGAAACAGAGCCTAAGGTGTAAATTATTGATAGTCCATATCTCGGAAACTATAAGAGATAATGCAATTTCGCAACCGGCAATGTAATTAGCATGCCGAATATCACTTGGAATGTGAATTGGGACGAAATCGCCAATAGATAAGACCATTTTACAATTTGGGCCCAAGTTAGAAGCAGAGCCTAAGGTGTAAATTATCGATAGTCCATATCTCGGAAACTATAAGAGATAATGCAATTTGGCAACCGGCAATGTAATTAGCATGCCGAATATTACTTGGAATGTGAATTGGAACGAAATCGCCAATAGATAAGACCATTTTACAATTTGGGCCCAAGTTAGAAGCAGAGCCTAAGGTGTAAATTATCGATAGTCCATATCTCGGAAACTATAAGAGATAATGCAATTTGGCAACCGGCAATGTAATTAGCATGCCGAATATTACTTGGAATGTGAATTGGAACGAAATCGCCAATAGATAAGACCATTTTACAATTTGGGCCCAAGTTAGAAGCAGAGCCTAAGGTGTAAATTATCGATAGTCCATATCTCGGAAACTATAAGAGATAATGCAATTTGGCAACCGGCAATGTAATTAGCATGCCGAATATTACTTGGAATGTGAATTGGAAGGAAATCTCCAATAGATAAGACCATTTTACAATTTGGGCCCAAGTTAGAAGCAGAGCCTAAGGTGTAAATTATCGATAGTCCATATCTGGGAAACTATAAGAGATAATGCAATTTGGCAACCGGCAATGTAATTAGCATGCCGAATATTACTTGGAATGTGAATTGGAACGAAATCGCCAATAGATAAGACCATTTTACAATTTGGGCCCAAGTTAGAAGCAGAGCCTAAGGTGTAAATTATCGATAGTCCATATCTCGGAAACTATAAGAGATAATGCAATTTGGCAACCGGCAATGTAATTAGCTTGCCGAATATTACTTGGAATGTGAATTGGAACGAAATCGCCAATAGAGAAGACCATTTTACAATTTGGGCCCAAGTTAGAAGCAGAGCCTAAGGTGTAAATTATCGATAGTCCATATCTCGGAAACTATAAGAGATAATGCAATTTGGCAACCGGCAATGTAATTAGCATGCCGAATATTACTTGGAATGTGAATCGGAACGAAAACGCCAATAGATAAGTCCATTTTACAATTTGGGCCCAAGTTAGAAGCAGAGCCTAAGGTGTAAATTATCGATAGTCCATATCTCGGAAACTATAAGAGATAATGCAATTTGGCAACCGGCAATGTAATTAGCATGCCGAATATTACTTGGAATGTGAATTGGAACGAAATCGCCAATAGATAAGACCATTTTACAATTTGGGCCCAAGTTAGAAGCAGAGCCTAAGGTGTAAATTATCAATAGTCCATATCTCGGAAACTATAAGAGATAATGCAATTTCGCAACCGGCAATGTAATTAGCATGCCGAATATCACTTGGAATGTGAATTGGGACGAAATCGCCAATAGATAAGACCATTTTACAATCTGGGCCCAAGTTAGAAGCAGAGCCTAAGGTGTAAATTATCGATAGTCCATATCTCGGAAACTATAAGAGATAATGCAATTTAGCAACCGGCAATGTAATTAGCATGCCGAATATTACTTGGAATGTGAATTGGAACGAAATCGCCAATAGATAAGACCATTTTACAATTTGGGCCCAAGTTAGAAGCAGAGCCTAAGATGTAAATTATCGATAGTCCATATCTCGGAAACTATAAGAGATAATTCAATTTGGCAACCGGCAATGTAATTAGCATGCCGGATATTACTTGGAATGTGAATTGGAACGAAATCGCCAATGGATAAGACCATTTTACAATTTGGGCCCAAGTTAGAAGCAGAGCCTAAGGTGTAAATTATCGATAGTCCATATCTCGGAAACTATAAGAGATAATGCAATTTGGCAACCGGCAATGTAATTAGCATGCCGAATATTACTTGGAATGTGAATTGGAACGAAATCGCCAATAGATAAGACGATTTTACAATTTGGGCCCAAGTTAGAAGCAGAGCCTAAGATGTAAATTATAGATAGTCCATATCTCGGAAACTATAAGAGATAATGCAATTTGGCAACCGGCAATGTAATTAGCATGCCGAATATTACTTGGAATGTGAATTGGAACGAAATCGCCAATAGATAAGACCATTTTACAATTTGGGCCCAAGTTAGAAGCAGAACCTAAGGTGTAAATTATCGATAGTCCATATCTCGGAAACTATAAGAGATAATGCAATTTGGCAACCGGTAATGTAATTAGCATGCCGAATATTACTTGGAATGTGAATTGGAACGAAATCGCCAATAGGTAAGAACATTTTACAATTTGGGCCCAAGTTAGAAGCAGAGCCTAAGGTGTAAATTATCGATAGTCCATATCTCGGAAACTATAAGAGATAATTCAATTTGGCAACCGGCAATGTAATTAGCATGCCGAATATTACTTGGAATGTGAATTGGAACGAAATCGCCAATAGATAAGACGATTTTACAATTTGGGCCCAAGTTAGAAGCAGAGCCTAAGGTGTAAATTATCGATAGTCCATATCTCGGAAACTATAAGAGATAATGCAATTTGGCAACCGGAAATGTAATTAGCATGCCGAATATTACTTGGAATGTGAATTGGAACGAAATCGCCAATAGAGAAGACCATTTTACAATTTGGGCCCAAGTTAGAAGCAGAGCCTAAGGTGTAAATTATCGATAGTCCATATCTCGGAAACTATAAGAGATAATGCAATTTGGCAACCGGCAATGTAATTAGCATGCCGAATATTACTTGGAATGTGAATTGGAACGAAATCGCCAATAGAGAAGACCATTTTACAATTTGGGCCCAAGTTAGAAGCAGAGCCTAAGGTGTAAATTATCGATAGTCCATATCTCGGAAACTATAAGAGATAATGCAATTTGGCAACCGGCAATGTAATTAGCATGCCGAATATTACTTGGAATGTGAATTGGAACGAAATCGCCAATAGAGAAGACCATTTTACAATTTGGGCCCAAATTAGAAGCAGAGACTAAGGTGTAAATTATCGATAGTCCATATCTCGGAAACTATAAGAGATAATGCAATTTGGCAACCGGCAATGTAATTAGCATGCCGAATATTACTTGGAATGTGAATTGGAACGAAATCGCCAATAGATAAGACCATTTTACAATTTGGGCCCAAGTTAGAAGCAGAGCCTAAGGTGTAAATTATCGATACTCCATATCTCGGAAACTATAAGAGATAATGCAATTTGGCAACCGGCAATGTAATTAGCATGCCGAATATTACTTGGAATGTGAATTGGAACGAAATCGCCAATAGATAAGATCATTTTACAATTTGGGCCCAAGTTAGAAGCAGAGCCTAAGGTGTAAATTATCGATAGTCCATATCTCGGAAACTATAAGAGATAATGCAATTTGGCAACCGGCAATGTAATTAGCATGCCGAGTATTACTTGGAATGTGAATTGGAACGAAATCGCCAATAGATAAGACCATTTTACAATTTGGGCCCAAGTTAGAAGAAGAGCCTAAGGTGTAAATTATCGATAGTCCATATCTCGGAAACTATAAGAGATAATGCAATTTGGCAACCGGCAATGTAATTAGCATGCCGAATATTACTTGGAATGTGAATTGGAATGAAATCGCCAATAGATAAGACCATTTTACAATTTGGGCCCAAGTTAGAAGCAGAGCCTAAGGTGTAAATTATCGATAGTCCATATCTCGGAAACTATAAGAGATAATGCAATTTGGCAACCGGCAATGTAATTAGCATGCCGAATATTATTTGGAATGTGAATTGGAACGAAATCGCCAATAGATAAGACCATTTTACAATTTGGGCCCAAGTTAGAAGCAGAGCCTAAGGTGTAAATTATCGATAGTCCATATCTCGGAAACTATAAGAGATAATGCAATTTGGCAACCGGCAATGTAATTAGCATGCCGAGTATTACTTGGAATGTGAATTGGAACGAAATCGCCAATAGATAAGGCCATTTTACAATTTGGGCCCAAGTTAGAAGCAGAGCCTAAGGTGTAAATTATCGATAGTCCATATCTCGGAAACTATAAGAGATAATGCAATTTGGCAACCGGCAATGTAATTAGCATGCCGAATATTACTTGGAATGTGAATTGGAACGAAATCGCCAATAGATAAGACCATTTTACAATTTGGGCCCAAGTTAGAAGCAGAGCCTAAGGTGTAAATTATTGATAGTCCATATCTCGGAAACTATAATAGATAATGCAATTTGGCAACCGGCAATGTAATTAGCATGCCGAATATTACTTGGAATGTGAATTGGAACGAAATCGCCAATAGATAAGACCATTTTACAATTTGGGCCCAAGTTAGAAGCAGAGCCTAAGGTGTAAATTATTGATAGTCCATATCTCGGAAACTATAAGAGATAATGCAATTTCGCAACCGGCAATGTAATTAGCATGCCGAATATTACTTGGGGTGTGAATTGGAACGAAATCGCCAATAGGTAAGACCATTTTACAATTTGGGCCCAAGTTAGAAGCAGAGCCTAAGGTGTAAATTATTGATAGTCCATATCTCGGAAACTATAAGAGATAATGCAATTTGGCAACCGGCAATGGAATTAGCATGCCGAATATTACTTGGAATGTGAATTGGAACGAAATCGCCAATAGATAAGACCATTTTACAATTTGGGCCCAAGTTAGAAGCAGAGCCTAAGGTGTAAATTATTGATAGTCCATATCTCGGAAACTATAAGAGATAATGCAATTTCGCAACCGGCAATGTAATTAGCATGCCGAATATTACTTGGGGTGTGAATTGGAACGAAATCGCCAATAGGTAAGACCATTTTACAATTTGGGCCCAAGTTAGAAGCAGAGCCTAAGGTGTAAATTATCGATAGTCCATATCTCGGAAACTATAAGAGATAATGCAATTTGGCAACCGGAAATGTAATTAGCATGCCGAATATTACTTGGAATGTGAATTGGAACGAAATCGCCAATAGATAAGACGATTTTACAATTTGGGCCCAAGTTAGAAGCAGAGCCTAAGGTGTAAATTATCGATAGTCCATATCTCGGAAACTATAAGAGATAATGCAATTTGGCAACCGGAAATGTAATTAGCATGCCGAATATTACTTGGAATGTGAATTGGAACGAAATCGCCAATAGAGAAGACCATTTTACAATTTGGGCCCAAGTTAGAAGCAGAGCCTAAGGTGTAAATTATCGATAGTCCATATCTCGGAAACTATAAGAGATAATGCAATTTGGCAACCGGCAATGTAATTAGCATGCCGAATATTACTTGGAATGTGAATTGGAACGAAATCGCCAATAGAGAAGACCATTTTACAATTTGGGCCCAAGTTAGAAGCAGAGCCTAAGGTGTAAATTATCGATAGTCCATATCTCGGAAACTATAAGAGATAATGCAATTTGGCAACCGGCAATGTAATTAGCATGCCGAATATTACTTGGAATGTGAATTGGAACGAAATCGCCAATAGAGAAGACCATTTTACAATTTGGGCCCAAGTTAGAAGCAGAGACTAAGGTGTAAATTATCGATAGTCCATATCTCGGAAACTATAAGAGATAATGCAATTTGGCAACCGGCAATGTAATTAGCATGCCGAATATTACTTGGAATGTGAATTGGAACGAAATCGCCAATAGATAAGACCATTTTACAATTTGGGCCCAAGTTAGAAGCAGAGCCTAAGGTGTAAATTATCGATACTCCATATCTCGGAAACTATAAGAGATAATGCAATTTGGCAACCGGCAATGTAATTAGCATGCCGAATATTACTTGGAATGTGAATTGGAACGAAATCGCCAATAGATAAGACCATTTTACAATTTGGGCCCAAGTTAGAAGCAGAGCCTAAGGTGTAAATTATCGATAGTCCATATCTCGGAAACTATAAGAGATAATGCAATTTGGCAACCGGCAATGTAATTAGCATGCCGAGTATTACTTGGAATGTGAATTGGAACGAAATCGCCAATAGATAAGACCATTTTACAATTTGGGCCCAAGTTAGAAGAAGAGCCTAAGGTGTAAATTATCGATAGTCCATATCTCGGAAACTATAAGAGATAATGCAATTTGGCAACCGGCAATGTAATTAGCATGCCGAATATTACTTGGAATGTGAATTGGAATGAAATCGCCAATAGATAAGACCATTTTACAATTTGGGCCCAAGTTAGAAGCAGAGCCTAAGGTGTAAATTATCGATAGTCCATATCTCGGAAACTATAAGAGATAATGCAATTTGGCAACCGGCAATGTAATTAGCATGCCGAATATTATTTGGAATGTGAATTGGAACGAAATCGCCAATAGATAAGACCATTTTACAATTTGGGCCCAAGTTAGAAGCAGAGCCTAAGGTGTAAATTATCGATAGTCCATATCTCGGAAACTATAAGAGATAATGCAATTTGGCAACCGGCAATGTAATTAGCATGCCGAGTATTACTTGGAATGTGAATTGGAACGAAATCGCCAATAGATAAGGCCATTTTACAATTTGGGCCCAAGTTAGAAGCAGAGCCTAAGGTGTAAATTATCGATAGTCCATATCTCGGAAACTATAAGAGATAATGCAATTTGGCAACCGGCAATGTAATTAGCATGCCGAATATTACTTGGAATGTGAATTGGAACGAAATCGCCAATAGATAAGACCATTTTACAATTTGGGCCCAAGTTAGAAGCAGAGCCTAAGGTGTAGATTATCGATAGTCCATATCTCGGAAACTATAAGAGATAATGCAATTTGGCAACCGGCAATGTAATTAGCATGCCGAATATTACTTGGAATGTGAATTGGAACGAAATCGCCAATAGATAAGACCATTTTACAATTTGGGCCCAAGTTAGAAGCAGAGCCTAAGGTGTAAATTATCGATAGTCCATATCTCGGAAACTATAAGAGATAATGCAATTTGGCAACCGGCAATGTAATTAGCATGCCGAGTATTACTTGGAATGTGAATTGGAACGAAATCGCCAATAGATAAGACCATTTTACAATTTGGGCCCAAGTTAGAAGAAGAGCCTAAGGTGTAAATTATCGATAGTCCATATCTCGGAAACTATAAGAGATAATGCAATTTGGCAACCGGCAATGTAATTAGCATGCCGAATATTACTTGGAATCTGAATTGGAATGAAATCGCCAATAGATAAGACCATTTTACAATTTGGGCCCAAGTTAGAAGCAGAGCCTAAGGTGTAAATTATCGATAGTCCATATCTCGGAAACTATAAGAGATAATGCAATTTGGCAACCGGCAATGTAATTAGCATGCCGAATATTATTTGGAATGTGAATTGGAACGAAATCGCCAATAGATAAGACCATTTTACAATTTGGGCCCAAGTTAGAAGCAGAGCCTAAGGTGTAAATTATCGATAGTCCATATCTCGGAAACTATAAGAGATAATGCAATTTGGCAACCGGCAATGTAATTAGCATGCCGAGTATTACTTGGAATGTGAATTGGAACGAAATCGCCAATAGATAAGGCCATTTTACAATTTGGGCCCAAGTTAGAAGCAGAGCCTAAGGTGTAAATTATCGATAGTCCATATCTCGGAAACTATAAGAGATAATGCAATTTGGCAACCGGCAATGTAATTAGCATGCCGAATATTACTTGGAATGTGAATTGGAACGAAATCGCCAATAGATAAGACCATTTTACAATTTGGGCCCAAGTTAGAAGCAGAGCCTAAGGTGTAGATTATCGATAGTCCATATCTCGGAAACTATAAGAGATAATGCAATTTGGCAACCGGCAATGTAATTAGCATGCCGAATATTACTTGGAATGTGAATTGGAACGAAATCGCCAATAGATAAGACCATTTTACAATTTGGGCCCAAGTTAGAAGCAGAGCCTAAGATGTAAATTATCGATAGTCCATATCTCGGAAACTATAAGAGATAATGCAATTTGGCAACCGGCAATGTAATTAGCATGCCGAATATTACTTGGAATGTGAATTGGAACGAAATCGCCAATAGATAAGACCATTTTACAATTTGGGCCCAAGTTAGAAGCAGAGCCTAAGGTGTAAATTATCGATAGTCCATATCTCGGAAACTATAAGGGATAATTCAATTTGGCAACCGGCAATGTAATTAGCATGCCGGATATTACTTGGAATGTGAATTGGAACGAAATCGCCAATGGATAAGACCATTTTACAATTTGGGCCCAAGTTAGAAGCAGAGCCTAAGGTGTAAATTATCGATAGTCCATATCTCGGAAACTATAAGAGGTAATGCAATTTGGCAACCGGCAATGTAATTAGCATGCCGAATATTACTTGGAATGTGAATTGGAACGAAATCGCCAATAGAGAAGACCATTTTACAATTTGGGCCCAAGGTAGAAGCAGAGCCTAAGGTGTAAATTATCGATAGTCCATATCTCGGAAACTATAAGAGATAATGCAATTTGGCAACCGGCAATGTAATTAGCATGCCGAATATTACTTGGAATGTGAATTGGAACGAAATCGCCAATAGATAAGACCATTTTACAATTTGGGCCCAAGTTAGAAGCAGAGCCTAAGGTGTAAATTATCGATAGTCCATATCTCGGAAACTATAAGAGATAATGCAATTTGGCAACCGGCAATGTAATTAGCATGCCGAATATTACTTGGAATGTGAATTGGAACGAAATCGCCAATAGATAAGACCATTTTACAATTTGGGCCCAAGTTAGAAGCAGAGCCTAAGGTGTAAATTATCGATAGTCCATATCTCGGAAACTATAAGAGGTAATGCAATTTGGCAACCGGCAATGTAATTAGCATGCCGAATATTACTTGGAATGTGAATTGGAACGAAATCGCCAATAGAGAAGACCATTTTACAATTTGGGCCCAAGTTAGAAGCAGAGCCTAAGGTGTAAATTATCGATAGTCCATATCTCGGAAACTATAAGAGATAATGCAATTTGGCAACCGGCAATGTAATTAGCATGCCGAATATTACTTGGAATGTGAATTGGAACGAAATCGCCAATAGATAAGACCATTTTACAATTTGGGCCCAAGTTAGAAGCAGAGCCTAAGGTGTAAATTATCGATAGTCCATATCTCGGAAACTATAAGAGATAATGCAATTTGGCAACCGGCAATGTAATTAGCATGCCGAATATTACTTGGAATGTGAATTGGAACGAAATCTCCAATAGATAAGACCATTTTACAATTTGGGCCCAAGTTAGAAGCAGAGCCTAAGGTGTAAATTATCGATAGTCCATATCTGGGAAACTATAAGAGATAATGCAATTTGGCAACCGGCAATGTAATTAGCATGCCGAATATTACTTGGAATGTGAATTGGAACGAAATCGCCAATAGATAAGACCATTTTACAATTTGGGCCCAAGTTAGAAGCAGAGCCTAAGGTGTAAATTATCGATAGTCCATATCTCGGAAACTATAAGAGATAATGCAATTTGGCAACCGGCAATGTAATTAGCATGCCGAATATTACTTGGAATGTGAATTGGAACGAAATCGCCAATAGATAAGGCCATTTTACAATTTGGGCCCAAGTTAGAAACAGAGCCTAAGGTGTAAATTATTGATAGTCCATATCTCGGAAACTATAAGAGATAATGCAATTTCGCAACCGGCAATGTAATTAGCATGCCGAATATCACTTGGAATGTGAATTGGGACGAAATCGCCAATAGATAAGACCATTTTACAATTTGGGCCCAAGTTAGAAGCAGAGCCTAAGGTGTAAATTATCGATAGTCCATATCTCGGAAACTATAAGAGATAATGCAATTTGGCAACCGGCAATGTAATTAGCATGCCGAATATTACTTGGAATGTGAATTGAAACGAAATCGCCAATAGATAAGACCATTTTACAATTTGGGCCCAAGTTAGAAGCAGAGCCTAAGGTGTAAATTATCGATAGTCCATATCTCGGAAACTATAAGAGATAATGCAATTTGGCAACCGGCAATGTAATTAGCATGCCGAATATTACTTGGAATGTGAATTGGAACGAAATCGCCAATAGATAAGACCATTTTACAATTTGGGCCCAAGTTAGAAGCAGAGCCTAAGGTGTAAATTATCGATAGTCCATATCTCGGAAACTATAAGAGATAATGCAATTTGGCAACCGGCAATGTAATTAGCATGCCGAATATTACTTGGAATGTGAATTGGAACGAAATCTCCAATAGATAAGACCATTTTACAATTTGGGCCCAAGTTAGAAGCAGAGCCTAAGGTGTAAATTATCGATAGTCCATATCTGGGAAACTATAAGAGATAATGCAATTTGGCAACCGGCAATGTAATTAGCATGCCGAATATTACTTGGAATGTGAATTGGAACGAAATCGCCAATAGATAAGACCATTTTACAATTTGGGCCCAAGTTAGAAGCAGAGCCTAAGGTGTAAATTATCGATAGTCCATATCTCGGAAACTATAAGAGATAATGCAATTTGGCAACCGGCAATGTAATTAGCATGCCGAATATTACTTGGAATGTGAATTGGAACGAAATAGCCAATAGATAAGGCCATTTTACAATTTGGGCCCAAGTTAGAAACAGAGCCTAAGGTGTAAATTATTGATAGTCCATATCTCGGAAACTATAAGAGATAATGCAATTTCGCAACCGGCAATGTAATTAGCATGCCGAATATCACTTGGAATGTGAATTGGGACGAAATCGCTAATAGATAAGACCATTTTACAATTTGGGCCCAAGTTAGAAGCAGAGCCTAAGGTGTAAATTATCGATAGTCCATATCTCGGAAACTATAAGAGATAATGCAATTTGGCAACCGGCAATGTAATTAGCATGCCGAATATTACTTGGAATGTGAATTGGAACGAAATCGCCAATAGATAAGACCATTTTACAATTTGGGCCCAAGTTAGAAGCAGAGCCTAAGATGTAAATTATCGATAGTCCATATCTCGGAAACTATAAGAGATAATGCAATTTGGCAACCGGCAATGTAATTAGCATGCCGAATATAACTTGGAATGTGAATTGGAACGAAATCGCCAATAGATAAGACCATTTTACAATTTGGGCCCAAGTTAGAAGCAGAGCCTAAGGTGTATATTATCGATAGTCCATATCTCGGAAACTATAAGAGATAATTTAATTTGGCAACCGGCAATGTAATTAGCATGCCGGATATTACTTGGAATGTGAATTGGAACGAAATCGCCAATAGATAAGACCATTTTACAATTTGGGCCCAAGTTAGAAGCAGAGCCTAAGGTGTAAATTATCGATAGTCCATATCTCGGAAACTATAAGAGATAATGCAATTTGGCAACAGGCAATGTAATTAGCATGCCGAATATTACTTGGAATGTGAATTGGAACGAAATCGCCAATAGATAAGACGATTTTACAATTTGGGCCCAAGTTAGAAGCAGAGCCTAAGATGTAAATTATCGATAGTCCATATCTCGGAAACTATAAGAGATAATGCAATTTGGCAACCGGCAATGTAATTAGCATGCCGAATATTACTTGGAATGTGAATTGGAACGAAATCGCCAATAGATAAGACCATTTTAAAATTTGGGCCCAAGTTAGAAGCAGAGCCTAAGGTGTAAATTATCGATAGTCCATATCTCGGAAACTATAAGAGATAATGCAATTTGGCAACCGGCAATGTAATTAGCATGCCGAATATTACTTGGAATGTGAATTGGAACGAAATCGCCAATAGAGAAGACCATTTTACAATTTGGGCCCAAGTTAGAAGCAGAGCCTAAGGTGTAAATTATCGATAGTCCATATCTCGGAAACTATAAGAGATAATGCAATTTGGCAACCGGCAATGTAATTAGCATGCCGAATATTACTTGGAATGTGAATTGGAACGAAATCGCCAATAGAGAAGACCATTTTACAATTTGGGAACAAGTTAGAAGCAGAGCCTAAGGTGTAAATTATCGATAGTCCATATCTCGGAAACTATAAGAGATAATGCAATTTGGCAACCGGCAATGTAATTAGCATGCCGAATATTACTTGGAATGTGAATTGGAACGAAATCGCCAATAGATAAGACCATTTTACAATTTGGGCCCAAGTTAGAAGCAGAGCCTAAGGTGTAAATTATCGATAGTCCATATCTCGGAAACTATAAGAGATAATGCAATTTGGCAACCGGCAATGTAATTAGCATGCCGAATATTACTTGGAATGTGAATTGGAACGAAATCGCCAATAGAGAAGACCATTTTACAATTTGGGCCCAAGTTAGAAGCAGAGCCTAAGGTGTAAATTATCGATAGTCCATATCTCGGAAACTATAAGAGATAATGCAATTTGGCAACCGGCAATGTAATTAGCATGCCGAATATTACTTGGAATGTGAATCGGAATGAAAACGCCAATAGATAAGTCCATTTTACAATTTGGGCCCAAGTTAGAAGCAGAGCCTAAGGTGTAAATTATCGATAGTCCATATCTCGGAAACTATAAGAGATAATGCAATTTGGCAACCGGCAATGTAATTAGCATGCCGAATATTACTTGGAATGTGAATTGGAACGAAATCGCCAATAGATAAGACCATTTTACAATTTGGGCCCAAGTTAGAAGCAGAGCCTAAGGTGTAAATTATCAATAGTCCATATCTCGGAAACTATAAGAGATAATGCAATTTGGCAACCGGCAATGTAATTAGCATGCCGAATATTACTTGGAATGTGAATTGGAACGAAATCGCCAATAGATAAGACCATTTTACAATTTGGGCCCAAGTTAGAAGCAGAGCCTAAGGTGTAAATTATCGATAGTCCATATCTCGGAAACTATAAGAGATAATGCAATTTGGCAACCGGCAATGTAATTAGCATGCCGAATATTACTTGGAATGTGAATTGGAACGAAATCGCCAATAGATAAGACCATTTTACAATTTGGGCCCAAGTTAGAAGCAGAGCCTAAGGTGTAAATTATTGATAGTCCATATCTCGGAAACTATAAGAGATAATGCAATTTCGCAACCGGCAATGTAATTAGCATGCCGAATATCACTTGGAATGTGAATTGGGACGAAATCGCCAATAGATAAGACCATTTTACAATCTGGGCCCAAGTTAGAAGCAGAGCCTAAGGTGTAAATTATCGATAGTCCATATCTCGGAAACTATAAGAGATAATGCAATTTGGCAACCGGCAATGTAATTAGCATGCCGAATATTACTTGGAATGTGAATTGGAACGAAATCGCCAATAGATAAGACCATTTTACAATTTGGGCCCAAGTTAGAAGCAGAGCCTAAGATGTAAATTATCGATAGTCCATATCTTGGAAACTATAAGAGATAATTCAATTTGGCAACCGGCAATGTAATTAGCATGCCGGATATTACTTGGAATGTGAATTGGAACGAAATCGCCAATGGATAAGACCATTTTACAATTTGGGCCCAAGTTAGAAGCAGAGCCTAAGGTGTAAATTATCGATAGTCCATATCTCGGAAACTATAAGAGATAATGCAATTTGGCAACCGGCAATGTAATTAGCATGCCGAATATTACTTGGAATGTGAATTGGAACGAAATCGCCAATAGATAAGACGATTTTACAATTTGGGCCCAAGTTAGAAGCAGAGCCTAAGATGTAAATTATAGATAGTCCATATCTCGGAAACTATAAGAGATAATGCAATTTGGCAACCGGCAATGTAATTAGCATGCCGAGTATTACTTGGAATGTGAATTGGAACGAAATCGCCAATAGATAAGACCATTTTACAATTTGGGCCCAAGTTAGAAGAAGAGCCTAAGGTGTAAATTATCGATAGTCCATATCTCGGAAACTATAAGAGATAATGCAATTTGGCAACCGGCAATGTAATTAGCATGCCGAATATTACTTGGAATGTGAATTGGAACGAAATCGCCAATAGATAAGACCATTTTACAATTTGGGCCCAAGTTAGAAGCAGAGCCTAAGGTGTAAATTATCGATAGTCCATATCTCGGAAACTATAAGAGATAATGCAATTTGGCAACCGGCAATGTAATTAGCATGCCGAGTATTACTTGGAATGTGAATTGGAACGAAATCGCCAATAGATAAGACCATTTTACAATTTGGGCCCAAGTTAGAAGAAGAGCCTAAGGTGTAAATTATCGATAGTCCATATCTCGGAAACTATAAGAGATAATGCAATTTGGCAACCGGCAATGTAATTAGCATGCCGAATATTACTTGGAATGTGAATTGGAATGAAATCGCCAATAGATAAGACCATTTTACAATTTGGGCCCAAGTTAGAAGCAGAGCCTAAGGTGTAAATTATCGATAGTCCATATCTCGGAAACTATAAGAGATAATGCAATTTGGCAACCGGCAATGTAATTAGCATGCCGAATATTATTTGGAATGTGAATTGGAACGAAATCGCCAATAGATAAGACCATTTTACAATTTGGGCCCAAGTTAGAAGCAGAGCCTAAGGTGTAAATTATCGATAGTCCATATCTCGGAAACTATAAGAGATAATGCAATTTGGCAACCGGCAATGTAATTAGCATGCCGAGTATTACTTGGAATGTAAATTGGAACGAAATCGCCAATAGATAAGGCCATTTTACAATTTGGGCCCAAGTTAGAAGCAGAGCCTAAGGTGTAAATTATCGATAGTCCATATCTCGGAAACTATAAGAGATAATGCAATTTGGCAACCGGCAATGTAATTAGCATGCCGAATATTACTTGGAATGTGAATTGGAACGAAATCGCCAATAGATAAGACCATTTTACAATTTGGGCCCAAGTTAGAAGCAGAGCCTAAGGTGTAAATTATTGATAGTCCATATCTCGGAAACTATAAGAGATAATGCAATTTGGCAACCGGCAATGTAATTAGCATGCCGAATATTACTTGGAATGTGAATTGGAACGAAATCGCCAATAGATAAGACCATTTTACAATTTGGGCCCAAGTTAGAAGCAGAGCCTAAGGTGTAAATTATTGATAGTCCATATCTCGGAAACTATAAGAGATAATGCAATTTCGCAACCGGCAATGTAATTAGCATGCCGAATATTACTTGGGGTGTGAATTGGAACGAAATCGCCAATAGGTAAGACCATTTTACAATTTGGGCCCAAGTTAGAAGCAGAGCCTAAGGTGTAAATTATTGATAGTCCATATCTCGGAAACTATAAGAGATAATGCAATTTGGCAACCGGCAATGGAATTAGCATGCCGAATATTACTTGGAATGTGAATTGGAACGAAATCGCCAATAGATAAGACCATTTTACAATTTGGGCCCAAGTTAGAAGCAGAGCCTAAGGTGTAAATTATTGATAGTCCATATCTCGGAAACTATAAGAGATAATGCAATTTCGCAACCGGCAATGTAATTAGCATGCCGAATATTACTTGTGGTGTGAATTGGAACGAAATCGCCAATAGGTAAGACCATTTTACAATTTGGGCCCAAGTTAGAAGCAGAGCCTAAGGTGTAAATTATCGATAGTCCATATCTCGGAAACTATAAGAGATAATGCAATTTGGCAACCGGCAATGTAATTAGCATGCCGAATATTACTTGGAATGTGAATTGGAACGAAATCGCCAATAGATAAGGCCATTTTACAATTTGGGCCCAAGTTAGAAGCAGAGCCTAAGGTGTAAATTATCGATAGTCCATATCTCGGAAACTATAAGAGATAATGCAATTTGGCAACCGGCAATGTAATTAGCATGCCGAATATTACTTGGAATGTGAATTGGAACGAAATCGCCAATAGATAAGACCATTTTACAATTTGGGCCCAAGTTAGAAGCAGAGCCTAAGGTGTAAATTATCGATAGTCCATATCTCGGAAACTATAAGAGATAATGCAATTTGGCAACCGGCAATGTAATTAGCATGCCGAATATTACTTGGAATGTGAATTGGAACGAAATCGCCAATAGATAAGACCATTTTACAATTTGGGCCCAACTTAGAAGCAGAGCCTAAGGTGTAAATTATTGATAGTCCATATCTCGGAAACTATAAGAGATAATGCAATTTCGCAACCGGCAATGTAATTAGCATGCCGAATATCACTTGGAATGTGAATTGGGACGAAATCGCCAATAGATAAGACCATTTTACAATTTGGGCCCAAGTTATAAGCAGAGCCTATGGTGTAAATTATCGATAGTCCATATCTCGGAAACTATAAGAGATAATGCAATTTGGCAACCGGCAATGTAATTAGCATGCCGAATATTACTTGGAATGTGAATTGGAACGAAATCGCCAATAGATAAGACCATTTTACAATTTGGGCCCAAGTTAGAAGCAGAGCCTAAGGTGTAAATTATCGATAGTCCATATCTCGGAAACTATAAGAGATAATGCAATTTGGCAACCGGCAATGTAACTAGCATGCCGAATATTACTTGGAATGTGAATTGGAACGAAATCGCCAATAGATAAGGCCATTTTACAATTTGGGCCCAAGTTAGAAGCAGAGCCTAAGGTGTAAATTATCGATAGTCCATATCTCGGAAACTATAAGAGATAATGCAATTTGGCAACCGGCAATGTAATTAGCATGCCGAATATTACTTGGAATGTGAATTGGAACGAAATCGCCAATAGATAAGACCATTTTACAATTTGGGCCCAAGTTAGAAGCAGAGCCTAAGGTGTAAATTATTGATAGTCCATATCTCGGAAACTATAAGAGATAATGCAATTTGGCAACCGGCAATGTAATTAGCATGCCGAATATTACTTGGAATGTGAATTGGAACGAAATCGCCAATAGATAAGACCATTTTACAATTTGGGCCCAAGTTAGAAGCAGAGCCTAAGGTGTAAATTATCGATAGTCCATATCTCGGAAACTATAAGAGATAATGCAATTTGGCAACCGGCAATGTAATTAGCATGCCGAATATTACTTGGAATGTGAATTGGAACGAAATCGCCAATAGATAAGACCATTTTACAATTTGGGCCCAAGTTAGAAGCAGAGCCTAAGGTGTAAATTATCGATAGTCCATATCTCGGAAACTATAAGAGATAATGCAATTTGGCAACCGGCAATGTAATTAGCATGCCGAATATTACTTGGAATGTGAATTGGAACGAAATCGCCAATAGATAAGACCATTTTACAATTTGGGCCCAACTTAGAAGCAGAGCCTAAGGTGTAAATTATTGATAGTCCATATCTCGGAAACTATAAGAGATAATGCAATTTCGCAACCGGCAATGTAATTAGCATGCCGAATATCACTTGGAATGTGAATTGGGACGAAATCGCCAATAGATAAGACCATTTTACAATTTGGGCCCAAGTTAGAAGCAGAGCCTAAGGTGTAAATTATCGATAGTCCATATCTCGGAAACTATAAGAGATAATGCAATTTGGCAACCGGCAATGTAATTAGCATGCCGAATATTACTTGGAATGTGAATTGGAACGAAATCGCCAATAGATAAGACCATTTTACAATTTGGGCCCAAGTTAGAAGCAGAGCCTAAGGTGTAAATTATCGATAGTCCATATCTCGGAAACTATAAGAGATAATGCAATTTGGCAACCGGCAATGTAATTAGCATGCCGAATATTACTTGGAATGTGAATTGGAACGAAATCGCCAATAGATAAGACCATTATACAATTTGGGCCCAAGTTAGAAGCAGAGCCTAAGGTGTAAATTATCGAGAGTCCAGATCTCGGAAACTATAAGAGATAATGCAATTTGGCAACCGGCAATGTAATTAGCATGCCGAATATTACTTGGAATGTGAATTGGAACGAAATCGCCAATAGATAAGACCATTTTACAATTTGGGCCCAAGTTAGAAGCAGAGCCTAAGGTGTAAATTATCGATAGTCCATATCTCGGAAACTATAAGAGATAATGCAATTTGGCAACCGGCAATGTAATTAGCATGCCGAGTATTACTTGGAATGTGAATTGGAACGAAATCGCCAATAGATAAGACCATTTTACAATTTGGGCCCAAGTTAGAAGCAGAGCCTAAGGTGTAAATTATCGATAGTCCATATCTCGGAAACTATAAGAGATAATGCAATTTGGCAACCGGCAATGTAATTAGCATGCCGAATATTACTTGGAATGTGAATTGGAACGAAATCGCCAATAGAAAAGACCATTTTACAATTTGGGCCCAACTTAGAAGCAAAGCCTAAGGTGTAAATTATTGATAGTCCATATCTCGGAAACTATAAGAGATAATGCAATTTCGCAACCGGCAATGTAATTAGCATGCCGAATATCACTTGGAATGTGAATTGGGACGAAATCGCCAATAGATAAGACCATTTTACAATTTGGGCCCAAGTTAGAAGCAGAGCCTAAGGTGTAAATTATCAATAGTCCATATCTCGGAAACTATAAGAGATAATGCAATTTGGCAACCGGCAATGTAATTAGCATGCCGAATATTACTTGGAATGTGAATTGGAACGAAATCGCCAATAGATAAGACCATTTTACAATTTGGGCCCAAGTTAGAAGCAGAGCCTAAGGTGTAAATTATCGATAGTCCATATCTCGGAAACTATAAGAGATAATGCAATTTGGCAACCGGCAATGTATTTAGCATGCCGAATATTACATGGAATGTGAATTGGAACGAAATCGCCAATAGATAAGACCATTTTACAATTTGGGCCCAAGTTAGAAGCAGAGCCTAAGGTGTAAATTATTGAGAGTCCATATCTCGGAAACTATAAGAGATAATGCAATTTGGCAACCGGCAATGGAATTAGCATGCCGAATATTACTTGGAATGTGAATTGGAACGAAATCGCCAATAGATAAGACCATTTTACAATTTGGGCCCAAGTTAGAAGCAGAGCCTAAGGTGTAAATTATTGATAGTCCATATCTCGGAAACTATAAGAGATAATGCAATTTCGCAACCGGCAATGTAATTAGCATGCCGAATATTACTTGTGGTGTGAATTGGAACGAAATCGCCAATAGGTAAGACCATTTTACAATTTGGGCCCAAGTTAGAAGCAGAGCCTAAGGTGTAAATTATCGATAGTCCATATCTCGGAAACTATAAGAGATAATGCAATTTGGCAACCGGCAATGTAATTAGCATGCCGAATATTACTTGGAATGTGAATTGGAACGAAATCGCCAATAGATAAGGCCATTTTACAATTTGGGCCCAAGTTAGAAGCAGAGCCTAAGGTGTAAATTATCGATAGTCCATATCTCGGAAACTATAAGAGATAATGCAATTTGGCAACCGGCAATGTAATTAGCATGCCGAATATTACTTGGAATGTGAATTGGAACGAAATCGCCAATAGATAAGACCATTTTACAATTTGGGCCCAAGTTAGAAGCAGAGCCTAAGGTGTAAATTATTGATAGTCCATATCTCGGAAACTATAAGAGATAATGCAATTTGGCAACCGGCAATGTAATTAGCATGCCGAATATTACTTGGAATGTGAATTGGAACGAAATCGCCAATAGATAAGACCATTTTACAATTTGGGCCCAAGTTAGAAGCAGAGCCTAAGGTGTAAATTATCGATAGTCCATATCTCGGAAACTATAAGAGATAATGCAATTTGGCAACCGGCAATGTAATTAGCATGCCGAATATTACTTGGAATGTGAATTGGAACGAAATCGCCAATAGATAAGACCATTTTACAATTTGGGCCCAAGTTAGAAGCAGAGCCTAAGGTGTAAATTATCGATAGTCCATATCTCGGAAACTATAAGAGATAATGCAATTTGGCAACCGGCAATGTAATTAGCATGCCGAATATTACTTGGAATGTGAATTGGAACGAAATCGCCAATAGATAAGACCATTTTACAATTTGGGCCCAACTTAGAAGCAGAGCCTAAGGTGTAAATTATTGATAGTCCATATCTCGGAAACTATAAGAGATAATGCAATTCCGCAACCGGCAATGTAATTAGCATGCCGAATATCACTTGGAATGTGAATTGGGACGAAATCGCCAATAGATAAGACCATTTTACAATTTGGGCCCAAGTTAGAAGCAGAGCCTAAGGTGTAAATTATCGATAGTCCATATCTCGGAAACTATAAGAGATAATGCAATTTGGCAACCGGCAATGTAATTAGCATGCCGAATATTACTTGGAATGTGAATTGGAACGAAATCGCCAATAGATAAGACCATTTTACAATTTGGGCCCAAGTTAGAAGCAGAGCCTAAGGTGTAAATTATCGATAGTCCATATCTCGGAAACTATAAGAGATAATGCAATTTGGCAACCGGCAATGTAATTAGCATGCCGAATATTACTTGGAATGTGAATTGGAACGAAATCGCCAATAGATAAGACCATTTTACAATTTGGGCCCAAGTTAGAAGCAGAGCCTAAGGTGTAAATTATCGATAGTCCATATCTCGGAAACTATAAGAGATAATGCAATTTGGCAACCGGCAATGTAATTAGCATGCCGAATATTACTTGGAATGTGAATTGGAACGAAATCGCCAGTAGATAAGACCATTTTACAATTTGGGCCCAAGTTATAAGCAGAGCCTATGGTGTAAATTATCGATAGTCCATATCTCGGAAACTATAAGAGATAATGCAATTTGGCAACCGGCAATGTAATTAGCATGCCGAATATTACTTGGAATGTGAATTGGAACGAAATCGCCAATAGATAAGACCATTTTACAATTTGGGCCCAAGTTAGAAGCAGAGCCTAAGGTGTAAATTATCGATAGTCCATATCTCGGAAACTATAAGAGATAATGCAATTTGGCAACCGGCAATGTAATTAGGATGCCGAATATTACTTGGAATGTGAATTGGAACGAAATCGCCAATAGATAAGACCATTTTACGATTTGGGCCCAAGTTAGAAGCAGAGCCTAAGGTGTAAATTATCGATACTCCATATCTCGGAAACTATAAGAGATAATGCAATTTGGCAACCGGCAATGTAATTAGCATGCCGAATATTACTTGGAATGTGAATTGGAACGAAATCGCCAATAGATAAGACCATTTTACAATTTGGGCCCAAGTTAGAAGCAGAGCCTAAGGTGTAAATTATCGATAGTCCATATCTCGGAAACTATAAGAGATAATGCAATTTGGCAACCGGCAATGTAATTAGCATGCCGAATATTACTTGGAATGTGAATTGGAACGAAATCGCCAATAGATAAGACCATTTTACCATTTGGGCCCAAGTTAGAAGCAGAGCCTAAGGTGTAAATTATCGATAGTCCATATCTCGGAAACTATAAGAGATAATGCAATTTGGCAACCGGCAAAGTAATTAGCATGCCGAATATTACTTGGAATGTGAATTGGAACGAAATCGCCAATAGATAAGACCATTTTACAATTTGGGCCCAAGTTAGAAGCAGAGCCTAAGGTGTAAATTATCGATAGTCCATATCTCGGAAACTATAAGAGATAATGCAATTTCGCAACCGGCAATGTAATTAGCATGCCGAATATTACTTGGAGTGTGAATTGGAACGAAATCGCCAATAGATAAGACCATTTTACAATTTGGGCCCAAGTTAGAAGCAGAGCCTAAGGTGTAAATTATCGATAGTCCATATCTCGGAAACTATAAGAGATAATGCAATTTGGCAACCGGCAATGTAATTAGCATGCCGAATATTACTTGGAATGTGAATTGGAACGAAATCGCCAATAGATAAGACCATTTTACAATTTGGGCCCAAGTTAGAAGCAGAGCCTAAGGTGTAAATTATCGATAGTCCATATCTCGGAAACTATAAGAGATAATGCAATTTGGCAACCGGCAATGTAATTAGCATGCCGAGTATTACTTGGAATGTGAATTGGAACGAAATCGCCAATAGATAAGACCATTTTACAATTTGGGCCCAAGTTAGAAGCAGAGCCTAAGGTGTAAATTATCGATAGTCCATATCTCGGAAACTATAAGAGATAATGCAATTTGGCAACCGGCAATGTAATTAGCATGCCGAATATTACATGGAATGTGAATTGGAACGAAATCGCCAATAGATAAGACCATTTTACAATTTGGGCCCAAGTTAGAAGCAGAGCCTAAGGTGTAAATTATTGATAGTCCATATCTCGGAAACTATAAGAGATAATGCAATTTCGCAATCGGCAATGTAATTAGCATGCCGGATATCACTTGGAATGTGAATTGGGACGAAATCGCCAATAGATAAGACCATTTTACAATTTGGGCCCAAGTTAGAAGCAGAGCCTAAGGTGTAAATTATCGATAGTCCATATCTCGGAAACTATAAGAGATAATGCAATTTGGCAACCGGCAATGTAATAAGCATGCCGAATATTACTTGGAATGTGAATTGGAACGAAATCGCCAATAGATAAGACCATTATACAATTTGGGCCCAAGTTAGAAGCAGAGCCTAAGGTGTAAATTATCGAGAGTCCAGATCTCGGAAACTATAAGAGATAATGCAATTTGGCAACCGGCAATGTAATTAGCATGCCGAATATTACTTGGAATGTGAATTGGAACGAAATCGCCAATAGATAAGACCATTTTACAATTTGGGCCCAAGTTAGAAGCAGAGCCTAAGGTGTAAATTATCGATAGTCCATATCTCGGAAACTATAAGAGATAATGCAATTTGGCAACCGGCAATGTAATTAGCATGCCGAGTATTACTTGGAATGTGAATTGGAACGAAATCGCCAATAGATAAGACCATTTTACAATTTGGGCCCAAGTTAGAAGCAGAGCCTAAGGTGTAAATTATCGATAGTCCATATATCGGAAACTATAAGAGATAATGCAATTTGGCAACCGGCAATGTAATTAGCATGCCGAATATTACTTGGAATGTGAATTGGAACGAAATCGCAAATAGATAAGACCATTTTACAATTTGGGCCCAAGTTAGAAGCAGAGCCTAAGGTGTAAATTATTGATAGTCCATATCTCGGAAACTATAAGAGATAATGCAATTTGGCAACCGGCAATGTAATTAGCATGCCGAATATTACTTGGAATGTGAATTGGAACGAAATCGCCAATAGATAAGACCATTTTACAATTTGGGCCCAAGTTAGAAGCAGAGCCTAAGGTGTAAATTATCGATAGTCCATATCTCGGAAACTATAAGAGATAATGCAATTTGGCAACCGGCAATGTAATTAGCATGCCGAATATTACTTGGAATGTGAATTGGAACGAAATCGCCAATAGATAAGACCATTTTACAATTTGGGCCCAAGTTAGAAGCAGAGCCTAAGGTGTAAATTATCGATAGTCCATATCTCGGAAACTATAAGAGATAATGCAATTTGGCAACCGGCAATGTAATTAGCATGCCGAATATTACTTGGAATGTGAATTGGAACGAAATCGCCAATAGATAAGACCATTTTACAATTTGGGCCCAAGTTAGAAGCAGAGCCTAAGGTGTAAATTATCGATAGTCCATATCTCGGAAACTATAAGAGATAATGCAATTTGGCAACCGGCAATGTAATTAGCATGCCGAATATTACTTGGAATGTGAATTGGAACGAAATCGCCAATAGATAAGACCATTTTACAATTTGGGCCCAACTTAGAAGCAGAGCCTAAGGTGTAAATTATTGATAGTCCATATCTCGGAAACTATAAGAGATAATGCAATTTCGCAACCGGCAATGTAATTAGCATGCCGAATATCACTTGGAATGTGAATTGGGACGAAATCGCCAATAGATAAGACCATTTTACAATTTGGGCCCAAGTTAGAAGCAGAGCCTAAGGTGTAAATTATCGATAGTCCATATCTCGGAAACTATAAGAGATAATGCAATTTGGCAACCGGCAATGTAATTAGCATGCCGAATATTACTTGGAATGTGAATTGGAACGAAATCGCCAATAGATAAGACCATTTTACAATTTGGGCCCAAGTTAGAAGCAGAGCCTAAGGTGTAAATTATCGATAGTCCATATCTCGGAAACTATAAGAGATAATGCAATTTGGCAACCGGCAATGTAATTAGCATGCCGAATATTACTTGGAATGTGAATTGGAACGAAATCGCCAATAGATAAGACCATTTTACAATTTGGGCCCAACTTAGAAGCAGAGCCTAAGGTGTAAATTATTGATAGTCCATATCTCGGAAACTATAAGAGATAATGCAATTTGGCAACCGGCAATGTAATTAGCATGCCGAGTATTACTTGGAATGTGAATTGGAACGAAATCGCCAATAGATAAGACCATTTTACAATTTGGGCCCAAGTTAGAAGCAGAGCCTAAGGTGTAAATTATCGATAGTCCATATCTCGGAAACTATAAGAGATAATGCAATTTGGCAACCGGCAATGTAATTAGCATGCCGAATATTACTTGGAATGTGAATTGGAACGAAATCGCAAATAGATAAGACCATTTTACAATTTGGGCCCAAGTTAGAAGCAGAGCCTAAGGTGTAAATTATTGATAGTCCATATCTCGGAAACTATAAGAGATAATGCAATTTGGCAACCGGCAATGTAATTAGCATGCCGAATATTACTTGGAATGTGAATTGGAACGAAATCGCCAATAGATAAGACCATTTTACAATTTGGGCCCAAGTTAGAAGCAGAGCCTAAGGTGTAAATTATCGATAGTCCATATCTCGGAAACTATAAGAGATAATGCAATTTGGCAACCGGCAATGTAATTAGCATGCCGAATATTACTTGGAATGTGAATTGGAACGAAATCGCCAATAGATAAGACCATTTTACAATTTGGGCCCAAGTTAGAAGCAGAGCCTAAGGTGTAAATTATCGATAGTCCATATCTCGGAAACTATAAGAGATAATGCAATTTGGCAACCGGCAATGTAATTAGCATGCCGAATATTACTTGGAATGTGAATTGGAACGAAATCGCCAATAGATAAGACCATTTTACAATTTGGGCCCAAGTTAGAAGCAGAGCCTAAGGTGTAAATTATCGATAGTCCATATCTCGGAAACTATAAGAGATAATGCAATTTGGCAACCGGCAATGTAATTAGCATGCCGAATATTACTTGGAATGTGAATTGGAACGAAATCGCCAATAGATAAGACCATTTTACAATTTGGGCCCAACTTAGAAGCAGAGCCTAAGGTGTAAATTATTGATAGTCCATATCTCGGAAACTATAAGAGATAATGCAATTTCGCAACCGGCAATGTAATTAGCATGCCGAATATCACTTGGAATGTGAATTGGGACGAAATCGCCAATAGATAAGACCATTTTACAATTTGGGCACAAGTTAGAAGCAGAGCCTAAGGTGTAAATTATCGATAGTCCATATCTCGGAAACTATAAGAGATAATGCAATTTGGCAACCGGCAATGTAATTAGCATGCCGAATATTACTTGGAATGTGAATTGGAACGAAATCGCCAATAGATAAGACCATTTTACAATTTGGGCCCAAGTTAGAAGCAGAGCCTAAGGTGTAAATTATCGATAGTCCATATCTCGGAAACTATAAGAGATAATGCAATTTGGCAACCGGCAATGTAATTAGCATGCCGAATATTACTTGGAATGTGAATTGGAACGAAATCGCCAATAGATAAGACCATTTTACAATTTGGGCCCAAGTTAGAAGCAGAGCCTAAGGTGTAAATTATCGATAGTCCATATCTCGGAAACTATAAGAGATAATGCAATTTGGCAACCGGCAATGTAATTAGCATGCCGAATATTACTTGGAATGTGAATTGGAACGAAATCGCCAGTAGATAAGACCATTTTACAATTTGGGCCCAAGTTATAAGCAGAGCCTATGGTGTAAATTATCGATAGTCCATATCTCGGAAACTATAAGAGATAATGCAATTTGGCAACCGGCAATGTAATTAGCATGCCGAATATTACTTGGAATGTGAATTGAAACGAAATCGCCAATAGATAAGACCATTTTACAATTTGGGCCCAAGTTAGAAGCAGAGCCTAAGGTGTAAATTATCGATAGTCCATATCTCGGAAACTATAAGAGATAATGCAATTTGGCAACCGGCAATGTAATTAGGATGCCGAATATTACTTGGAATGTGAATTGGAACGAAATCGCCAATAGATAAGACCATTTTACGATTTGGGCCCAAGTTAGAAGCAGAGCCTAAGGTGTAAATTATCGATAGTCCATATCTCGGAAACTATAAGAGATAATGCAATTTGGCAACCGGCAATGTAATTAGCATGCCGAATATTACTTGGAATGTGAATTGGAACGAAATCGCCAATAGATAAGACCATTTTACAATTTGGGCCCAAGTTAGAAGCAGAGCCTAAGGTGTAAATTATCGATAGTCCATATCTCGGAAACTATAAGAGATAATGCAATTTGGCAACCGGCAATGTAATTAGCATGCCGAATATTACTTGGAATGTGAATTGTAACGAAATCGCCAATAGATAAGACCATTTTACCATTTGGGCCCAAGTTAGAAGCAGAGCCTAAGGTGTAAATTATCGATAGTCCATATCTCGGAAACTATAAGAGATAATGCAATTTGGCAACCGGCAAAGTAATTAGCATGCCGAATATTACTTGGAATGTGAATTGGAACGAAATCGCCAATAGATAAGACCATTTTACAATTTGGGCCCAAGTTAGAAGCAGAGCCTAAGGTGTAAATTATCGATAGTCCATATCTCGGAAACTATAAGAGATAATGCAATTTCGCAACCGGCAATGTAATTAGCATCCGAATATTACTTGGAGTGTGAATTGGAACGAAATCGCCAATAGATAAGACCATTTTACAATTTGGGCCCAAGTTAGAAGCAGAGCCTAAGGTGTAAATTATCGATAGTCCATATCTCGGAAACTATAAGAGATAATGCAATTTGGCAACCGGCAATGTAATTAGCATGCCGAATATTACTTGGAATGTGAATTGGAACGAAATCGCCAATAGATAAGACCATTTTACAATTTGGGCCCAAGTTAGAAGCAGAGCCTAAGGTGTAAATTATCGATAGTCCATATCTCGGAAACTATAAGAGATAATGCAATTTGGCAACCGGCAATGTAATTAGCATGCCGAGTATTACTTGGAATGTGAATTGGAACGAAATCGCCAATAGATAAGACCATTTTACAATTTGGGCCCAAGTTAGAAGCAGAGCCTAAGGTGTAAATTATCGATAGTCCATATCTCGGAAACTATAAGAGATAATGCAATTTGGCAACCGGCAATGTAATTAGCATGCCGAATATTACATGGAATGTGAATTGGAACGAAATCGCCAATAGATAAGACCATTTTACAATTTGGGCCCAAGTTAGAAGCAGAGCCTAAGGTGTAAATTATTGATAGTCCATATCTCGGAAACTATAAGAGATAATGCAATTTCGCAATCGGCAATGTAATTAGCATGCCGAATATCACTTGGAATGTGAATTGGGACGAAATCGCCAATAGATAAGACCATTTTACAATTTGGGCCCAAGTTAGAAGCAGAGCCTAAGGTGTAAATTATCGATAGTCCATATCTCGGAAACTATAAGAGATAATGCAATTTGGCAACCGGCAATGTAATAAGCATGCCGAATATTACTTGGAATGTGAATTGGAACGAAATCGCCAATAGATAAGACCATTATACAATTTGGGCCCAAGTTAGAAGCAGAGCCTAAGGTGTAAATTATCGAGAGTCCAGATCTCGGAAACTATAAGAGATAATGCAATTTGGCAACCGGCAATGTAATTAGCATGCCGAATATTACTTGGAATGTGAATTGGAACGAAATCGCCAATAGATAAGACCATTTTACAATTTGGGCCCAAGTTAGAAGCAGAGCCTAAGGTGTAAATTATCGATAGTCCATATCTCGGAAACTATAAGAGATAATGCAATTTGGCAACCGGCAATGTAATTAGCATGCCGAGTATTACTTGGAATGTGAATTGGAACGAAATCGCCAATAGATAAGACCATTTTACAATTTGGGCCCAAGTTAGAAGCAGAGCCTAAGGTGTAAATTATTGATAGTCCATATCTCGGAAACTATAAGAGATAATGCAATTTCGCAATCGGCAATGTAATTAGCATGCCGAATATCACTTGGAATGTGAATTGGGACGAAATCGCCAATAGATAAGACCATTTTACAATTTGGGCCCAAGTTAGAAGCAGAGCCTAAGGTGTAAATTATCGATAGTCCATATCTCGGAAACTATAAGAGATAATGCAATTTGGCAACCGGCAATGTAATTAGCATGCCGAATATTACATGGAATGTGAATTGGAACGAAATCGCCAATAGATAAGACCATTTTACAATTTGGGCCCAAGTTAGAAGCAGAGCCTAAAGTGTAAATTATTGATAGTCCATATCTCGGAAACTATAAGAGATAATGCAATTTCGCAATCGGCAATGTAATTAGCATGCCGAATATCACTTGGAATGTGAATTGGGACGAAATCGCCAATAGATAAGACCATTTTACAATTTGGGCCCAAGTTAGAAGCAGAGCCTAAGGTGTAAATTATCGATAGTCCATATCTCGGAAACTATAAGAGATAATGCAATTTGGCAACCGGCAATGTAATTAGCATGCCGAATATTACTTGGAATGTGAATTGGAACGAAATCGCCAATAGATAAGACCATTATACAATTTGGGCCCAAGTTAGAAGCAGAGCCTAAGGTGTAAATTATCGAGAGTCCAGATCTCGGAAACTATAAGAGATAATGCAATTTGGCAACCGGCAATGTAATTAACATGCCGAATATTACTTGGAATGTGAATTGGAACGAAATCGCCAATAGATAAGACCATTTTACAATTTGGGCCCAAGTTAGAAGCAGAGCCTAAGGTGTAAATTATCGATAGTCCATATCTCGGAAACTATAAGAGATAATGCAATTTGGCAACCGGCAATGTAATTAGCATGCCGAATATTACTTGGAATGTGAATTGGAACGAAATCGCCAATGGATAAGACCATTTTACAATTTGGGCCCAAGTTAGAAGCAGAGCCTAAGGTGTAAATTATCGATAGTCCATATCTCGGAAACTATAAGAGATAATGCAATTTGGCAACCGGCAATGTAATTAGCATGCCGAATATTACTTGGAATGTGAATTGGAACGAAATCGCCAATAGATAAGACGATTTTACAATTTGGGCCCAAGTTAGAAGCAGAGCCTAAGATGTAAATTATAGATAGTCCATATCTCGGAAACTATAAGAGATAATGCAATTTGGCAACCGGCAATGTAATTAGCATGCCGAATATTACTTGGAATGTGAATTGGAACGAAATCGCCAATAGATAAGACCATTTTACAATTTGGGCCCAAGTTAGAAGCAAAGCCTAAGGTGTAAATTATCGATAGTCCATATCTCGGAAACTATAAGAGATAATGCAATTTGGCAACCGGTAATGTAATTAGCATGCCGAATATTACTTGGAATGTGAATTGGAACGAAATCGCCAATAGGTAAGACCATTTTACAATTTGGGCCCAAGTTAGAAGCAGAGCCTAAGGTGTAAATAATCGATAGTCCATATCTCGGAAACTATAAGAGATAATGCAATTTGGCAACCGGAAATGTAATTAGCATGCCGAATATTACTTGGAATGTGAATTGGAACGAAATCGCCAATAGAGAAGACCATTTTACAATTTGGGCCCAAGTTAGAAGCAGAGCCTAAGGTGTAAATTATCGATAGTCCATATCTCGGAAACTATAAGAGATAATGCAATTTGGCAACCGGCAATGTAATTAGCATGCCGAATATTACTTGGAATGTGAATTGGAACGAAATCGCCAATAGAGAAGACCATTTTACAATTTGGGCCCAAGTTAGAAGCAGAGCCTAAGGTGTAAATTATCGATAGTCCATATCTCGGAAACTATAAGAGATAATGCAATTTGGCAACCGGCAATGTAATTAGCATGCCGAATATTACTTGGAATGTGAATTGGAACGAAATCGCCAATAGAGAAGACCATTTTACAATTTGGGCCCAAGTTAGAAGCAGAGACTAAGGTGTAAATTATCGATAGTCCATATCTCGGAAACTATAAGAGATAATGCAATTTGGCAACCGGCAATGTAATTAGCATGCCGAATATTACTTGGAATGTGAATTGGAACGAAATCGCCAATAGATAAGACCATTTTACAATTTGGGCCCAAGTTAGAAGCAGAGCCTAAGGTGTAAATTATCGATACTCCATATCTCGGAAACTATAAGAGATAATGCAATTTGGCAACCGGCAATGTAATTAGCATGCCGAATATTACTTGGAATGTGAATTGGAACGAAATCGCCAATAGATAAGACCATTTTACAATTTGGGCCCAAGTTAGAAGCAGAGCCTAAGGTGTAAATTATCGATAGTCCATATCTCGGAAACTATAAGAGATAATGCAATTTGGCAACCGGCAATGTAATTAGCATGCCGAGTATTACTTGGAATGTGAATTGGAACGAAATCGCCAATAGATAAGACCATTTTACAATTTGGGCCCAAGTTAGAAGAAGAGCCTAAGGTGTAAATTATCGATAGTCCATATCTCGGAAACTATAAGAGATAATGCAATTTGGCAACCGGCAATGTAATTAGCATGCCGAATATTACTTGGAATGTGAATTGGAATGAAATCGCCAATAGATAAGACCATTTTACAATTTGGGCCCAAGTTAGAAGCAGAGCCTAAGGTGTAAATTATCGATAGTCCATATCTCGGAAACTATAAGAGATAATGCAATTTGGCAACCGGCAATGTAATTAGCATGCCGAATATTATTTGGAATGTGAATTGGAACGAAATCGCCAATAGATAAGACCATTTTACAATTTGGGCCCAAGTTAGAAGCAGAGCCTAAGGTGTAAATTATCGATAGTCCATATCTCGGAAACTATAAGAGATAATGCAATTTGGCAACCGGCAATGTAATTAGCATGCCGAGTATTACTTGGAATGTGAATTGGAACGAAATCGCCAATAGATAAGGCCATTTTACAATTTGGGCCCAAGTTAGAAGCAGAGCCTAAGGTGTAAATTATCGATAGTCCATATCTCGGAAACTATAAGAGATAATGCAATTTGGCAACCGGCAATGTAATTAGCATGCCGAATATTACTTGGAATGTGAATTGGAACGAAATCGCCAATAGATAAGACCATTTTACAATTTGGGCCCAAGTTAGAAGCAGAGCCTAAGGTGTAAATTATTGATAGTCCATATCTCGGAAACTATAAGAGATAATGCAATTTGGCAACCGGCAATGTAATTAGCATGCCGAATATTACTTGGAATGTGAATTGGAACGAAATCGCCAATAGATAAGACCATTTTACAATTTGGGCCCAAGTTAGAAGCAGAGCCTAAGGTGTAAATTATTGATAGTCCATATCTCGGAAACTATAAGAGATAATGCAATTTCGCAACCGGCAATGTAATTAGCATGCCGAATATTACTTGGGGTGTGAATTGGAACGAAATCGCCAATAGGTAAGACCATTTTACAATTTGGGCCCAAGTTAGAAGCAGAGCCTAAGGTGTAAATTATTGATAGTCCATATCTCGGAAACTATAAGAGATAATGCAATTTGGCAACCGGCAATGGAATTAGCATGCCGAATATTACTTGGAATGTGAATTGGAACGAAATCGCCAATAGATAAGACCATTTTACAATTTGGGCCCAAGTTAGAAGCAGAGCCTAAGGTGTAAATTATTGATAGTCCATATCTCGGAAACTATAAGAGATAATGCAATTTCGCAACCGGCAATGTAATTAGCATGCCGAATATTACTTGGGGTGTGAATTGGAACGAAATCGCCAATAGGTAAGACCATTTTACAATTTGGGCCCAAGTTAGAAGCAGAGCCTAAGGTGTAAATTATCGATAGTCCATATCCCGGAAACTATAAGAGATAATGCAATTTGGCAACCGGCAATGTAATTAGCATGCCGAATATTACTTGGAATGTGAATTGGAACGAAATCGCCAATAGATAAGGCCATTTTACAATTTGGGCCCAAGTTAGAAGCAGAGCCTAAGGTGTAAATTATCGATAGTCCATATCTCGGAAACTATAAGAGATAATGCAATTTGGCAACCGGCAATGTAATTAGCATGCCGAATATTACTTGGAATGTGAATTGGAACGAAATCGCCAATAGATAAGACCATTTTACAATTTGGGCCCAAGTTAGAAGCAGAGCCTAAGGTGTAAATTATTGATAGTCCATATCTCGGAAACTATAAGAGATAATGCAATTTGGCAACCGGCAATGTAATTAGCATGCCGAATATTACTTGGAATGTGAATTGGAACGAAATCGCCAATAGATAAGACCATTTTACAATTTGGGCCCAAGTTAGAAGCAGAGCCTAAGGTGTAAATTATCGATAGTCCATATCTCGGAAACTATAAGAGATAATGCAATTTGGCAACCGGCAATGTAATTAGCATGCCGAATATTACTTGGAATGTGAATTGGAACGAAATCGCCAATAGATAAGACCATTTTACAATTTGGGCCCAAGTTAGAAGCAGAGCCTAAGGTGTAAATTATCGATAGTCCATATCTCGGAAACTATAAGAGATAATGCAATTTGGCAACCGGCAATGTAATTAGCATGCCGAATATTACTTGGAATGTGAATTGGAACGAAATCGCCAATAGATAAGACCATTTTACAATTTGTGCCCAACTTAGAAGCAGAGCCTAAGGTGTAAATTATTGATAGTCCATATCTCGGAAACTATAAGAGATAATGCAATTTCGCAACCGGCAATGTAATTAGCATGCCGAATATCACTTGGAATGTGAATTGGGACGAAATCGCCAATAGATAAGACCATTTTACAATTTGGGCCCAAGTTAGAAGCAGAGCCTAAGGTGTAAATTATCGATAGTCCATATCTCGGAAACTATAAGAGATAATGCAATTTGGCAACCGGCAATGTAATTAGCATGCCGAATATTACTTGGAATGTGAATTGGAACGAAATCGCCAATAGATAAGACCATTTTACAATTTGGGCCCAAGTTAGAAGCAGAGCCTAAGGTGTAAATTATTGATAGTCCATATCTCGGAAACTATAAGAGATAATGCAATTTCGCAACCGGCAATGTAATTAGCATGCCGAATATTACTTGGGGTGTGAATTGGAACGAAATCGCCAATAGGTAAGACCATTTTACAATTTGGGCCCAAGTTAGAAGCAGAGCCTAAGGTGTAAATTATCGATAGTCCATATCCCGGAAACTATAAGAGATAATGCAATTTGGCAACCGGCAATGTAATTAGCATGCCGAATATTACTTGGAATGTGAATTGGAACGAAATCGCCAATAGATAAGGCCATTTTACAATTTGGGCCCAAGTTAGAAGCAGAGCCTAAGGTGTAAATTATCGATAGTCCATATCTCGGAAACTATAAGAGATAATGCAATTTGGCAACCGGCAATGTAATTAGCATGCCGAATATTACTTGGAATGTGAATTGGAACGAAATCGCCAATAGATAAGACCATTTTACAATTTGGGCCCAAGTTAGAAGCAGAGCCTAAGGTGTAAATTATTGATAGTCCATATCTCGGAAACTATAAGAGATAATGCAATTTGGCAACCGGCAATGTAATTAGCATGCCGAATATTACTTGGAATGTGAATTGGAACGAAATCGCCAATAGATAAGACCATTTTACAATTTGGGCCCAAGTTAGAAGCAGAGCTTAAGGTGTAAATTATCGATAGTCCATATCTCGGAAACTATAAGAGATAATGCAATTTGGCAACCGGCAATGTAATTAGCATGCCGAATATTACTTGGAATGTGAATTGGAACGAAATCGCCAATAGATAAGACCATTTTACAATTTGGGCCCAAGTTAGAAGCAGAGCCTAAGGTGTAAATTATCGATAGTCCATATCTCGGAAACTATAAGAGATAATGCAATTTGGCAACCGGCAATGTAATTAGCATGCCGAATATTACTTGGAATGTGAATTGGAACGAAATCGCCAATAGATAAGGCCATTTTACAATTTGTGCCCAACTTAGAAGCAGAGCCTAAGGTGTAAATTATTGATAGTCCATATCTCGGAAACTATAAGAGATAATGCAATTTCGCAACCGGCAATGTAATTAGCATGCCGAATATCACTTGGAATGTGAATTGGGACGAAATCGCCAATAGATAAGACCATTTTACAATTTGGGCCCAAGTTAGAAGCAGAGCCTAAGGTGTAAATTATCGATAGTCCATATCTCGGAAACTATAAGAGATAATGCAATTTGGCAACCGGCAATGTAATTAGCATGCCGAATATTACTTGGAATGTGAATTGGAACGAAATCGCCAATAGATAAGACCATTTTACAATTTGGGCCCAAGTTAGAAGCAGAGCCTAAGGTGTAAATTATCGATAGTCCATATCTCGGAAACTATAAGAGATAATGCAATTTGGCAACCGGCAATGTAATTAGCATGCCGAATATTACTTGGAATGTGAATTGGAACGAAATCGCCAATAGATAAGACCATTTTACAATTTGGGCCCAAGTTAGAAGCAGAGCCTAAGGTGTAAATTATCGATAGTCCATATCTCGGAAACTATAAGAGATAATGCAATTTGGCAACCGGCAATGTAATTAGCATGCCGAATATTACTTGGAATGTGAATTGGAACGAAATCGCCAATAGATAAGACCATTTTACAATTTGGGCCCAAGTTATAAGCAGAGCCTATGGTGTAAATTATCGATAGTCCATATCTCGGAAACTATAAGAGATAATGCAATTTGGCAACCGGCAATGTAATTAGCATGCCGAATATTACTTGGAATGTGAATTGGAACGAAATCGCCAATAGATAAGACCATTTTACAATTTGGGCCCAAGTTAGAAGCAGAGCCTAAGGTGTAAATTATCGATAGTCCATATCTCGGAAACTATAAGAGATAATGCAATTTGGCAACCGGCAATGTAACTAGCATGCCGAATATTACTTGGAATGTGAATTGGAACGAAATCGCCAATAGATAAGGCCATTTTACAATTTGGGCCCAAGTTAGAAGCAGAGCCTAAGGTGTAAATTATCGATAGTCCATATCTCGGAAACTATAAGAGATAATGCAATTTGGCAACCGGCAATGTAATTAGCATGCCGAATATTACTTGGAATGTGAATTGGAACGAAATCGCCAATAGATAAGACCATTTTACAATTTGGGCCCAAGTTAGAAGCAGAGTCTAAGGTGTAAATTATTGATAGTCCATATCTCGGAAACTATAAGAGATAATGCAATTTGGCAACCGGCAATGTAATTAGCATGCCGAATATTACTTGGAATGTGAATTGGAACGAAATCGCCAATAGATAAGACCATTTTACAATTTGGGCCCAAGTTAGAAGCAGAGCCTAAGGTGTAAATTATCGATAGTCCATATCTCGGAAACTATAAGAGATAATGCAATTTGGCAACCGGCAATATAATTAGCATGCCGAATATTACTTGGAATGTGAATTGGAACGAAATCGCCAATAGATAAGACCATTTTACAATTTGGGCCCAAGTTAGAAGCAGAGCCTAAGGTGTAAATTATCGATAGTCCATATCTCGGAAACTATAAGAGATAATGCAATTTGGCAACCGGCAATGTAATTAGCATGCCGAATATTACTTGGAATGTGAATTGGAACGAAATCGCCAATAGATAAGACCATTTTACAATTTGGGCCCAACTTAGAAGCAGAGCCTAAGGTGTAAATTATTGATAGTCCATATCTCGGAAACTATAAGAGATAATGCAATTTCGCAACCGGCAATGTAATTAGCATGCCGAATATCACTTGGAATGTGAATTGGGACGAAATCGCCAATAGATAAGGCCATTTTACAATTTGGGCCCAAGTTAGAAGCAGAGCCTAAGGTGTAAATTATCGATAGTCCATATCTCGGAAACTATAAGAGATAATGCAATTTGGCAACCGGCAATGTAATTAGCATGCCGAATATTACTTGGAATGTGAATTGGAACGAAATCGCCAATAGATAAGACCATTTTACAATTTGGGCCCAAGTTAGAAGCAGAGCCTAAGGTGTAAATTATCGATAGTCCATATCTCGGAAACTATAAGAGATAATGCAATTTGGCAACCGGCAATGTAATTAGCATGCCGAATATTACTTGGAATGTGAATTGGAACGAAATCGCCAATAGATAAGACCATTTTACAATTTGGGCCCAAGTTAGAAGCAGAGCCTAAGGTGTAAATTATCGATAGTCCATATCTCGGAAACTATAAGAGATAATGCAATTTGGCAACCGGCAATGTAATTAGCATGCCGAATATTACTTGGAATGTGAATTGGAACGAAATCGCCAATAGATAAGACCATTTTACAATTTGGGCCCAAGTTAGAAGCAGAGCCTAAGGTGTAAATTATCGATAGTCCATATCTCGGAAACTATAAGAGATAATGCAATTTGGCAACCGGCAATGTAATTAGCATGCCGAATATTACTTGGAATGGGAATTGGAACGAAATCGCCAATAGATAAGACCATTTTACAATTTGGGCCCAAGTTAGAAGCAGAGCCTAAGGTGTAAATTATCGATAGTCCATATCTCGGAAACTATAAGAGATAATGCAATTTGGCAACCGGCAATGTAATTAGCATGCCGAATATTACTTGGATGTGAATTGGAACGAAATCGCCAATAGATAAGACCATTTTACAATTTGGGCCCAAGTTAGAAGCAGAGCCTAAGGTGTAAATTATCGATAGTCCATATCTCGGAAACTATAAGAGATAATGCAATTTGGCAACCGGCAATGTAATTAGCATGCCGAAAATTACTTGGAATGTGAATTGGAACGAAATCGCCAATAGATAAGACCATTTTACAATTTGGGCCCAAGTTATAAGCAGAGCCTATGGTGTAAATTATCGATAGTCCATATCTCGGAAACTATAAGAGATAATGCAATTTGGCAACCGGCAATGTAATTAGCATGCCGAATATTACTTGGAATGTGAATTGGAACGAAATCGCCAATAGATAAGACCATTTTACAATTTGGGCCCAAGTTAGAAGCAGAGCCTAAGGTGTAAATTATCGATAGTCCATATCTCGGAAACTATAAGAGTTAATGCAATTTGGCAACCGGCAATGTTATTAGCATGCCGAATATTACTTGGAATGTGAATTGGAACGAAATCGCCAATAGATAAGACCATTTTACAATTTGGGCCCAAGTTAGAAGCAGAGCCTAAGGTGTAAATTATCGATAGTCCATATCTCGGAAACTATAAGAGATAATGCAATTTGGCAACCGGCAATGTAATTAGCATGCCGAATATTACTTGGAATGTGAATTGGAACGAAATCGCCAATAGATAAGACCATTTTACGATTTGGGCCCAAGTTAGAAGCAGAGCCTAAGGTGTAAATTATCGATAGTCCATATCTCGGAAACTATAAGAGATAATGCAATTTGGCAACCGGCAATGTAATTAGCATGCCGAATATTACTTGGAATGTGAATTGGAACGAAATCGCCAATAGATAAGACCATTTTACAATTTGGGCCCAAGTTAGAAGCAGAGCCTAAGGTGTAAATTATTGATAGTCCATATCTCGGAAACTATAAGAGATAATGCAATTTCGCAACCGGCAATGTAATTAGCATGCCGAATATTACTTGGGGTGTGAATTGGAACGAAATCGCCAATAGGTAAGACCATTTTACAATTTGGGCCCAAGTTAGAAGCAGAGCCTAAGGTGTAAATAATCGATAGTCCATATCTCGGAAACTATAAGAGATAATGCAATTTGGCAACCGGCAATGTAATTAGCATGCCGAATATTACTTGGAATGTGAATTGGAACGAAATCGCCAATAGATAAGGCCATTTTACAATTTGGGCCCAAGTTAGAAGCAGAGCCTAAGGTGTAAATTATCGATAGTCCATATCTCGGAAACTATAAGAGATAATGCAATTTGGCAACCGGTAATGTAATTAGCATGCCGAATATTACTTGGAATGTGAATTGGAACGAAATCGCCAATAGATAAGACCATTTTACAATTTGGGCCCAAGTTAGAAGCAGAGCCTAAGGTGTAAATTATTGATAGTCCATATCTCGGAAACTATAAGAGATAATGCAATTTCGCAACCGGCAATGTAATTAGCATGCCGAATATCACTTGGAATGTGAATTGGGACGAAATTGCCAATAGATAAGACCATTTTACAATTTGGGCCCAAGTTAGAAGCAGAGCCTAAGGTGTAAATTATCGATAGTCCATATCTCGGAAACTATAAGAGATAATGCAATTTGGCAACCGGCAATGTAATTAGCATGCCGAATATTACTTGGAATGTGAATTGGAACGAAATCGCCAATAGATAAGACCATTTTACAATTTGGGCCCAAGTTAGAAGCAGAGCCTAAGGTGTAAATTATCGATAGTACATATCTCGGAAACTATAAGAGATAATGCAATTTGGCAACCGGCAATGTAATTAGCATGCCGAATATTACTTGGAATGTGAATTGGAACGAAATCGCCAATAGATAAGACCATTTTACAATTTGGGCCCAAGTTGGAAGCAGAGCCTAAGGTGTAAATTATCGATAGTCCATATCTCGGAAACTATAAGAGATAATGCAATTTGGCAACCGGCAATGTAATTAGCATGCCGAATATTACTTGGATTGTGAATTGGAACGAAATCGCCAATAGATAAGACCATTTTACAATTTGGGCCCAAGTTATAAGCAGAGCCTATGGTGTAAATTATCGATAGTCCATATCTCGGAAACTATAAGAGATAATGCAATTTGGCAACCGGCAATGTAATTAGCATGCCGAATATTACTTGGAATGTGAATTGGAACGAAATCGCCAATAGATAAGACCATTTTACAATTTGGGCCCAAGTTAGAAGCAGAGCCTAAGGTGTAAATTATCGATAGTCCATATCTCGGAAACTATAAGAGTTAATGCAATCTGGCAACCGGCAATGTAATTAGCATGCCGAATATTACTTGGAATGTGAATTGGAACGAAATCGCCAATAGATAAGACCATTTTACAATTTGGGCCCAAGTTAGAAGCAGAGCCTAAGGTGTAAATTATCGATAGTCCATATCTCGGAAACTATAAGAGATAATGCAATTTGGCAACCGGCAATGTAATTAGCATGCCGAATATTACTTGGAATGTGAATTGGAACGAAATCGCCAATAGATAAGACCATTTTACGATTTGGGCCCAAGTTAGAAGCAGAGCCTAAGGTGTAAATTATCGATAGTCCATATCTCGGAAACTATAAGAGATAATGCAATTTGGCAACCGGCAATGTAATTAGCATGCCGAATATTACTTGGAATGTGAAATAGAACGAAATCGCCAATAGATAAGACCATTTTACAATTTGGGCCCAAGTTAGAAGCAGAGCCTAAGGTGTAAATTATCGATAGTCCATATCTCGGAAACTATAAGAGATAATGCAATTTGGCAACCGGCAATGTAATTAGCATGCCGAATATTACTTGGAATGTGAATTGGAACGAAATCGCCAATAGATAAGACCATTTTACCATTTGGGCCCAAGTTAGAAGCAGAGCCTAAGGTGTAAATTATCGATAGTCCATATCTCGGAAACTATAAGAGATAATGCAATTTGGCAACCGGCAATGTAATTAGCATGCCGAATATTACATGGAATGTGAATTGGAACGAAATCGCCAATAGATAAGACCATTTTACAATTTGGGCCCAAGTTAGAAGCAGAGCCTAAGGTGTAAATTATTGATAGTCCATATCTCGGAAACTATAAGAGATAATGCAATTTCGCAATCGGCAATGTAATTAGCATGCCGAATATCACTTGGAATGTGAATTGGGACGAAATCGCCAATAGATAAGACCATTTTACAATTTGGGCCCAAGTTAGAAGCAGAGCCTAAGGTGTAAATTATCGATAGTCCATATCTCGGAAACTATAAGAGATAATGCAATTTGGCAACCGGCAATGTAATTAGCATGCCGAATATTACTTGGAATGTGAATTGGAACGAAATCGCCAATAGATAAGACCATTATACAATTTGGGCCCAAGTTAGAAGCAGAGCCTAAGGTGTAAATTATCGAGAGTCCAGATCTCGGAAACTATAAGAGATAATGCAATTTGGCAACCGGCAATGTAATTAGCATGCCGAATATTACTTGGAATGTGAATTGGAACGAAATCGCCAATAGATAAGACCATTTTACAATTTGGGCCCAAGTTAGAAGCAGAGCCTAAGGTGTAAATTATCGATAGTCCATATCTCGGAAACTATAAGAGATAATGCAATTTGGCAACCGGCAATGTAATTAGCATGCCGAGTATTACTTGGAATGTGAATTGGAACGAAATCGCCAATAGATAAGACCATTTTACAATTTGGGCCCAAGTTAGAAGCAGAGCCTAAGGTGTAAATTATCGATAGTCCATATCTCGGAAACTATAAGAGATAATGCAATTTGGCAACCGGCAATGTAATTAGCATGCCGAATATTACTTGGAATGTGAATTGGAACGAAATCGCCAATAGAAAAGACCATTTTACAATTTGGGCCCAACTTAGAAGCAAAGCCTAAGGTGTAAATTATTGATAGTCCATATCTCGGAAACTATAAGAGATAATGCAATTTCGCAACCGGCAATGTAATTAGCATGCCGAATATCACTTGGAATGTGAATTGGGACGAAATCGCCAATAGATAAGACCATTTTACAATTTGGGCCCAAATTAGAATCAGAGCCTAAGGTGTAAATTATCAATAGTCCATATCTCGGAAACTATAAGAGATAATGCAATTTGGCAACCGGCAATGTAATTAGCATGCCGAATATTACTTGGAATGTGAATTGGAACGAAATCGCCAATAGATAAGACCATTTTACAATTTGGGCCCAAGTTAGAAGCAGAGCCTAAGGTGTAAATTATCGATAGTCCATATCTCGGAAACTATAAGAGATAATGCAATTTGGCAACCGGCAATGTAATTAGCATGCCGAATATTACATGGAATGTGAATTGGAACGAAATCGCCAATAGATAAGACCATTTTACAATTTGGGCCCAAGTTAGAAGCAGAGCCTAAGGTGTAAATTATTGAGAGTCCATATCTCGGAAACTATAAGAGATAATGCAATTTGGCAACCGGCAATGGAATTAGCATGCCGAATATTACTTGGAATGTGAATTGGAACGAAATCGCCAATAGATAAGACCATTTTACAATTTGGGCCCAAGTTAGAAGCAGAGCCTAAGGTGTAAATTATTGATAGTCCATATCTCGGAAACTATAAGAGATAATGCAATTTCGCAACCGGCAATGTAATTAGCATGCCGAATATTACTTGGGGTGTGAATTGGAACGAAATCGCCAATAGGTAAGACCATTTTACAATTTGGGCCCAAGTTAGAAGCAGAGCCTAAGGTGTAAATTATCGATAGTCCATATCTCGGAAACTATAAGAGATAATGCAATTTGGCAACCGGCAATGTAATTAGCATGCCGAATATTACTTGGAATGTGAATTGGAACGAAATCGCCAATAGATAAGGCCATTTTACAATTTGGGCCCAAGTTAGAAGCAGAGCCTAAGGTGTAAATTATCGATAGTCCATATCTCGGAAACTATAAGAGATAATGCAATTTGGCAACCGGCAATGTAATTAGCATGCCGAATATTACTTGGAATGTGAATTGGAACGAAATCGCCAATAGATAAGACCATTTTACAATTTGGGCCCAAGTTAGAAGCAGAGCCTAAGGTGTAAATTATTGATAGTCCATATCTCGGAAACTATAAGAGATAATGCAATTTGGCAACCGGCAATGTAATTAGCATGCCGAATATTACTTGGAATGTGAATTGGAACGAAATCGCCAATAGATAAGACCATTTTACAATTTGGGCCCAAGTTAGAAGCAGAGCCTAAGGTGTAAATTATCGATAGTCCATATCTCGGAAACTATAAGAGATAATGCAATTTGGCAACCGGCAATATAATTAGCATGCCGAATATTACTTGGAATGTGAATTGGAACGAAATCGCCAATAGATAAGACCATTTTACAATTTGGGCCCAAGTTAGAAGCAGAGCCTAAGGTGTAAATTATCGATAGTCCATATCTCGGAAACTATAAGAGATAATGCAATTTGGCAACCGGCAATGTAATTAGCATGCCGAATATTACTTGGAATGTGAATTGGAACGAAATCGCCAATAGATAAGACCATTTTACAATTTGGGCCCAACTTAGAAGCAGAGCCTAAGGTGTAAATTATTGATAGTCCATATCTCGGAAACTATAAGAGATAATGCAATTTCGCAACCGGCAATGTAATTAGCATGCCGAATATCACTTGGAATGTGAATTGGGACGAAATCGCCAATAGATAAGGCCATTTTACAATTTGGGCCCAAGTTAGAAGCAGAGCCTAAGGTGTAAATTATCGATAGTCCATATCTCGGAAACTATAAGAGATAATGCAATTTGGCAACCGGCAATGTAATTAGCATGCCGAATATTACTTGGAATGTGAATTGGAACGAAATCGCCAATAGATAAGACCATTTTACAATTTGGGCCCAAGTTAGAAGCAGAGCCTAAGGTGTAAATTATCGATAGTCCATATCTCGGAAACTATAAGAGATAATGCAATTTGGCAACCGGCAATGTAATTAGCATGCCGAATATTACTTGGAATGTGAATTGGAACGAAATCGCCAATAGATAAGACCATTTTACAATTTGGGCCCAAGTTAGAAGCAGAGCCTAAGGTGTAAATTATCGATAGTCCATATCTCGGAAACTATAAGAGATAATGCAATTTGGCAACCGGCAATGTAATTAGCATGCCGAATATTACTTGGAATGTGATTTGGAACGAAATCGCCAATAGATAAGACCATTTTACAATTTGGGCCCAAGTTAGAAGCAGAGCCTAAGGTGTAAATTATCGATAGTCCATATCTCGGAAACTATAAGAGATAATGCAATTTGGCAACCGGCAATGTAATTAGCATGCCGAATATTACTTGGAATGTGAATTGGAACGAAATCGCCAATAGATAAGACCATTTTACAATTTGGGCCCAAGTTAGAAGCAGAGCCTAAGGTGTAAATTATCGATAGTCCATATCTCGGAAACTATAAGAGATAATGCAATTTGGCAACCGGCAATGTAATTAGCATGCCGAATATTACTTGGATGTGAATTGGAACGAAATCGCCAATAGATAAGACCATTTTACAATTTGGGCCCAAGTTAGAAGCAGAGCCTAAGGTGTAAATTATCGATAGTCCATATCTCGGAAACTATAAGAGATAATGCAATTTGGCAACCGGCAATGTAATTAGCATGCCGAAAATTACTTGGAATGTGAATTGGAACGAAATCGCCAATAGATAAGACCATTTTACAATTTGGGCCCAAGTTATAAGCAGAGCCTATGGTGTAAATTATCGATAGTCCATATCTCGGAAACTATAAGAGATAATGCAATTTGGCAACCGGCAATGTAATTAGCATGCCGAATATTACTTGGAATGTGAATTGGAACGAAATCGCCAATAGATAAGACCATTTTACAATTTGGGCCCAAGTTAGAAGCAGAGCCTAAGGTGTAAATTATCGATAGTCCATATCTCGGAAACTATAAGAGTTAATGCAATTTGGCAACCGGCAATGTAATTAGCATGCCGAATATTACTTGGAATGTGAATTGGAACGAAATCGCCAATAGATAAGACCATTTTACAATTTGGGCCCAAGTTAGAAGCAGAGCCTAAGGTGTAAATTATCGATAGTCCATATCTCGGAAACTATAAGAGATAATGCAATTTGGCAACCGGCAATGTAATTAGCATGCCGAATATTACTTGGAATGTGAATTGGAACGAAATCGCCAATAGATAAGACCATTTTACGATTTGGGCCCAAGTTAGAAGCAGAGCCTAAGGTGTAAATTATCGATAGTCCATATCTCGGAAACTATAAGAGATAATGCAATTTGGCAACCGGCAATGTAATTAGCATGCCGAATATTACTTGGAATGTGAATTGGAACGAAATCGCCAATAGATAAGACCATTTTACAATTTGGGCCCAAGTTAGAAGCAGAGCCTAAGGTGTAAATTATTGATAGTCCATATCTCGGAAACTATAAGAGATAATGCAATTTCGCAACCGGCAATGTAATTAGCATGCCGAATATTACTTGGGGTGTGAATTGGAACGAAATCGCCAATAGGTAAGACCATTTTACAATTTGGGCCCAAGTTAGAAGCAGAGCCTAAGGTGTAAATAATCGATAGTCCATATCTCGGAAACTATAAGAGATAATGCAATTTGGCAACCGGCAATGTAATTAGCATGCCGAATATTACTTGGAATGTGAATTGGAACGAAATCGCCAATAGATAAGGCCATTTTACAATTTGGGCCCAAGTTAGAAGCAGAGCCTAAGGTGTAAATTATCGATAGTCCATATCTCGGAAACTATAAGAGATAATGCAATTTGGCAACCGGTAATGTAATTAGCATGCCGAATATTACTTGGAATGTGAATTGGAACGAAATCGCCAATAGATAAGACCATTTTACAATTTGGGCCCAAGTTAGAAGCAGAGCCTAAGGTGTAAATTATTGATAGTCCATATCTCGGAAACTATAAGAGATAATGCAATTTCGCAACCGGCAATGTAATTAGCATGCCGAATATCACTTGGAATGTGAATTGGGACGAAATTGCCAATAGATAAGACCATTTTACAATTTGGGCCCAAGTTAGAAGCAGAGCCTAAGGTGTAAATTATCGATAGTCCATATCTCGGAAACTATAAGAGATAATGCAATTTGGCAACCGGCAATGTAATTAGCATGCCGAATATTACTTGGAATGTGAATTGGAACGAAATCGCCAATAGATAAGACCATTTTACAATTTGGGCCCAAGTTAGAAGCAGAGCCTAAGGTGTAAATTATCGATAGTACATATCTCGGAAACTATAAGAGATAATGCAATTTGGCAACCGGCAATGTAATTAGCATGCCGAATATTACTTGGAATGTGAATTGGAACGAAATCGCCAATAGATAAGACCATTTTACAATTTGGGCCCAAGTTGGAAGCAGAGCCTAAGGTGTAAATTATCGATAGTCCATATCTCGGAAACTATAAGAGATAATGCAATTTGGCAACCGGCAATGTAATTAGCATGCCGAATATTACTTGGATTGTGAATTGGAACGAAATCGCCAATAGATAAGACCATTTTACAATTTGGGCCCAAGTTATAAGCAGAGCCTATGGTGTAAATTATCGATAGTCCATATCTCGGAAACTATAAGAGATAATGCAATTTGGCAACCGGCAATGTAATTAGCATGCCGAATATTACTTGGAATGTGAATTGGAACGAAATCGCCAATAGATAAGACCATTTTACAATTTGGGCCCAAGTTAGAAGCAGAGCCTAAGGTGTAAATTATCGATAGTCCATATCTCGGAAACTATAAGAGTTAATGCAATCTGGCAACCGGCAATGTAATTAGCATGCCGAATATTACTTGGAATGTGAATTGGAACGAAATCGCCAATAGATAAGACCATTTTACAATTTGGGCCCAAGTTAGAAGCAGAGCCTAAGGTGTAAATTATCGATAGTCCATATCTCGGAAACTATAAGAGATAATGCAATTTGGCAACCGGCAATGTAATTAGCATGCCGAATATTACTTGGAATGTGAATTGGAACGAAATCGCCAATAGATAAGACCATTTTACGATTTGGGCCCAAGTTAGAAGCAGAGCCTAAGGTGTAAATTATCGATAGTCCATATCTCGGAAACTATAAGAGATAATGCAATTTGGCAACCGGCAATGTAATTAGCATGCCGAATATTACTTGGAATGTGAATTGGAACGAAATCGCCAATAGATAAGACCATTTTACAATTTGGGCCCAAGTTAGAAGCAGAGCCTAAGGTGTAAATTATCGATAGTCCATATCTCGGAAACTATAAGAGATAATGCAATTTGGCAACCGGCAATGTAATTAGCATGCCGAATATTACTTGGAATGTGAATTGGAACGAAATCGCCAATAGATAAGACCATTTTACCATTTGGGCCCAAGTTAGAAGCAGAGCCTAAGGTGTAAATTATCGATAGTCCATATCTCGGAAACTATAAGAGATAATGCAATTTGGCAACCGGCAATGTAATTAGCATGCCGAATATTACATGGAATGTGAATTGGAACGAAATCGCCAATAGATAAGACCATTTTACAATTTGGGCCCAAGTTAGAAGCAGAGCCTAAGGTGTAAATTATTGATAGTCCATATCTCGGAAACTATAAGAGATAATGCAATTTCGCAATCGGCAATGTAATTAGCATGCCGAATATCACTTGGAATGTGAATTGGGACGAAATCGCCAATAGATAAGACCATTTTACAATTTGGGCCCAAGTTAGAAGCAGAGCCTAAGGTGTAAATTATCGATAGTCCATATCTCGGAAACTATAAGAGATAATGCAATTTGGCAACCGGCAATGTAATTAGCATGCCGAATATTACTTGGAATGTGAATTGGAACGAAATCGCCAATAGATAAGACCATTATACAATTTGGGCCCAAGTTAGAAGCAGAGCCTAAGGTGTAAATTATCGAGAGTCCAGATCTCGGAAACTATAAGAGATAATGCAATTTGGCAACCGGCAATGTAATTAGCATGCCGAATATTACTTGGAATGTGAATTGGAACGAAATCGCCAATAGATAAGACCATTTTACAATTTGGGCCCAAGTTAGAAGCAGAGCCTAAGGTGTAAATTATCGATAGTCCATATCTCGGAAACTATAAGAGATAATGCAATTTGGCAACCGGCAATGTAATTAGCATGCCGAGTATTACTTGGAATGTGAATTGGAACGAAATCGCCAATAGATAAGACCATTTTACAATTTGGGCCCAAGTTAGAAGCAGAGCCTAAGGTGTAAATTATCGATAGTCCATATCTCGGAAACTATAAGAGATAATGCAATTTGGCAACCGGCAATGTAATTAGCATGCCGAATATTACTTGGAATGTGAATTGGAACGAAATCGCCAATAGAAAAGACCATTTTACAATTTGGGCCCAACTTAGAAGCAAAGCCTAAGGTGTAAATTATTGATAGTCCATATCTCGGAAACTATAAGAGATAATGCAATTTCGCAACCGGCAATGTAATTAGCATGCCGAATATCACTTGGAATGTGAATTGGGACGAAATCGCCAATAGATAAGACCATTTTACAATTTGGGCCCAAATTAGAATCAGAGCCTAAGGTGTAAATTATCAATAGTCCATATCTCGGAAACTATAAGAGATAATGCAATTTGGCAACCGGCAATGTAATTAGCATGCCGAATATTACTTGGAATGTGAATTGGAACGAAATCGCCAATAGATAAGACCATTTTACAATTTGGGCCCAAGTTAGAAGCAGAGCCTAAGGTGTAAATTATCGATAGTCCATATCTCGGAAACTATAAGAGATAATGCAATTTGGCAACCGGCAATGTAATTAGCATGCCGAATATTACATGGAATGTGAATTGGAACGAAATCGCCAATAGATAAGACCATTTTACAATTTGGGCCCAAGTTAGAAGCAGAGCCTAAGGTGTAAATTATTGAGAGTCCATATCTCGGAAACTATAAGAGATAATGCAATTTGGCAACCGGCAATGGAATTAGCATGCCGAATATTACTTGGAATGTGAATTGGAACGAAATCGCCAATAGATAAGACCATTTTACAATTTGGGCCCAAGTTAGAAGCAGAGCCTAAGGTGTAAATTATTGATAGTCCATATCTCGGAAACTATAAGAGATAATGCAATTTCGCAACCGGCAATGTAATTAGCATGCCGAATATTACTTGGGGTGTGAATTGGAACGAAATCGCCAATAGGTAAGACCATTTTACAATTTGGGCCCAAGTTAGAAGCAGAGCCTAAGGTGTAAATTATCGATAGTCCATATCTCGGAAACTATAAGAGATAATGCAATTTGGCAACCGGCAATGTAATTAGCATGCCGAATATTACTTGGAATGTGAATTGGAACGAAATCGCCAATAGATAAGGCCATTTTACAATTTGGGCCCAAGTTAGAAGCAGAGCCTAAGGTGTAAATTATCGATAGTCCATATCTCGGAAACTATAAGAGATAATGCAATTTGGCAACCGGCAATGTAATTAGCATGCCGAATATTACTTGGAATGTGAATTGGAACGAAATCGCCAATAGATAAGACCATTTTACAATTTGGGCCCAAGTTAGAAGCAGAGCCTAAGGTGTAAATTATTGATAGTCCATATCTCGGAAACTATAAGAGATAATGCAATTTGGCAACCGGCAATGTAATTAGCATGCCGAATATTACTTGGAATGTGAATTGGAACGAAATCGCCAATAGATAAGGCCATTTTACAATTTGGGCCCAAGTTAGAAGCAGAGCCTAAGGTGTAAATTATCGATAGTCCATATCTCGGAAACTATAAGAGATAATGCAATTTGGCAACCGGCAATGTAATTAGCATGCCGAATATTACTTGGAATGTGAATTGGAACGAAATCGCCAATAGATAAGACCATTTTACAATTTGGGCCCAAGTTAGAAGCAGAGCCTAAGGTGTAAATTATCGATAGTCCATATCTCGGAAACTATAAGAGATAATGCAATTTGGCAACCGGCAATGTAATTAGCATGCCGAATATTACTTGAAATGTGAATTGGAACGAAATCGCCAATAGATAAGACCATTTTACAATTTGGGCCCAACTTAGAAGCAGAGCCTAAGGTGTAAATTATTGATAGTCCATATCTCGGAAACTATAAGAGATAATGCAATTTCGCAACCGGCAATGTAATTAGCATGCCGAATATCACTTGGAATGTGAATTGGGACCAAATCGCCAATAGATAAGACCATTTTACAATTTGGGCCCAAGTTAGAAGCAGAGCCTAAGGTGTAAATTATCGATAGTCCATATCTCGGAAACTATAAGAGATAATGCAATTTGGCAACCGGCAATGTAATTAGCATGCCGAATATTACTTGGAATGTGAATTGGAACGAAATCGCCAATAGATAAGACCATTTTACAATTTGGGCCCAAGTTAGAAGCAGAGCCTAAGGTGTAAATTATCGATAGTCCATATCTCGGAAACTATAAGAGATAATGCAATTTGGCAACCGGCAATGTAATTAGCATGCCGAATATTACTTGGAATGTGAATTGGAACGAAATCGCCAATAGATAAGACCATTTTACAATTTGGGCCCAAGTTAGAAGCAGAGCCTAAGGTGTAAATTATCGATAGTCCATATCTCGGAAACTATAAGAGATAATGCAATTTGGCAACCGGCAATGTAATTAGCATGCCGAATATTACTTGGAATGTGAATTGGAACGAAATCGCCAGTAGATAAGACCATTTTACAATTTGGGCCCAAGTTATAAGCAGAGCCTATGGTGTAAATTATCGATAGTCCATATCTCGGAAACTATAAGAGATAATGCAATTTGGCAACCGGCAATGTAATTAGCATGCCGAATATTACTTGGAATGTGAATTGGAACGAAATCGCCAATAGATAAGACCATTTTACAATTTGGGCCCAAGTTAGAAGCAGAGCCTAAGGTGTAAATTATCGATAGTCCATATCTCGGAAACTATAAGAGATAATGCAATTTGGCAACCGGCAATGTAATTAGCATGCCGAATATTACTTGGAATGTGAATTGGAACGAAATCGCCAATAGATAAGACCATTTTACGATTTGGGCCCAAGTTAGAAGCAGAGCCTAAGGTGTAAATTATCGATAGTCCATATCTCGGAAACTATAAGAGATAATGCAATTTGGCAACCGGCAATGTAATTAGCATGCCGAATATTACTTGGAATGTGAATTGGAACGAAAGCGCCAATAGATAAGACCATTTTACAATTTGGGCCCAAGTTAGAAGCAGAGCCTAAGGTGTAAATTATCGATAGTCCATATCTCGGAAACTATAAGAGATAATGCAATTTGGCAACCGGCAATGTAATTAGCATGCCGAATATTACTTGGAATGTGAATTGGAACGAAATCGCCAATAGATAAGACCATTTTACCATTTGGGCCCAAGTTAGAAGCAGAGCCTAAGGTGTAAATTATCGATAGTCCATATCTCGGAAACTATAAGAGATAATGCAATTTGGCAACCGGCAATGTAATTAGCATGCCGAATATTACTTGGAATGTGAATTGGAACGAAATCGCCAATAGATAAGACCATTTTACAATTTGGGCCCAAGTTAGAAGCAGAGCCTAAGGTGTAAATTATCGATAGTCCATATCTCGGAAACTATAAGAGATAATGCAATTTCGCAACCGGCAATGTAATTAGCATCCGAATATTACTTGGAGTGTGAATTGGAACGAAATCGCCAATAGATAAGACCATTTTACAATTTGGGCCCAAGTTAGAAGCAGAGCCTAAGGTGTAAATTATCGATAGTCCATATCTCGGAAACTATAAGAGATAATGCAATTTGGCAACCGGCAATGTAATTAGCATGCCGAATATTACTTGGAATGTGAATTGGAACGAAATCGCCAATAGATAAGACCATTTTACAATTTGGGCCCAAGTTAGAAGCAGAGCCTAAGGTGTAAATTATCGATAGTCCATATCTCGGAAACTATAAGAGATAAAGCAATTTGGCAACCGGCAATGTAATTAGCATGCCGAGTATTACTTGGAATGTGAATTGGAACGAAATCGCCAATAGATAAGACCATTTTACAATTTGGGCCCAAGTTAGAAGCAGAGCCTAAGGTGTAAATTATCGATAGTCCATATCTCGGAAACTATAAGAGATAATGCAATTTGGCAACCGGCAATGTAATTAGCATGCCGAATATTACATGGAATGTGAATTGGAACGAAATCGCCAATAGATAAGACCATTTTACAATTTGGGCCCAAGTTAGAAGCAGAGCCTAAGGTGTAAATTATTGATAGTCCATATCTCGGAAACTATAAGAGATAATGCAATTTCGCAATCGGCAATGTAATTAGCATGCCGAATATCACATGGAATGTGAATTGGGACGAAATCGCCAATAGATAAGACCATTTTACAATTTGGGCCCAAGTTAGAAGCAGAGCCTAAGGTGTAAATTATCGATAGTCCATATCTCGGAAACTATAAGAGATAATGCAATTTGGCAACCGGCAATGTAATAAGCATGCCGAATATTACTTGGAATGTGAATTGGAACGAAATCGCCAATAGATAAGACCATTATACAATTTGGGCCCAAGTTAGAAGCAGAGCCTAAGGTGTAAATTATCGAGAGTCCAGATCTCGGAAACTATAAGAGATAATGCAATTTGGCAACCGGCAATGTAATTAGCATGCCGAATATTACTTGGAATGTGAATTGGAACGAAATCGCCAATAGATAAGACCATTTTACAATTTGGGCCCAAGTTAGAAGCAGAGCCTAAGGTGTAAATTATCGATAGTCCATATCTCGGAAACTATAAGAGATAATGCAATTTGGCAACCGGCAATGTAATTAGCATGCCGAGTATTACTTGGAATGTGAATTGGAACGAAATCGCCAATAGATAAGACCATTTTACAATTTGGGCCCAAGTTAGAAGCAGAGCCTAAGGTGTAAATTATCGATAGTCCATATCTCGGAAACTATAAGAGATAATGCAATTTGGCAACCGGCAATGTAATTAGCATGCCGAATATTACTTGGAATGTGAATTGGAACGAAATCGCCAATAGATAAGACCATTTTACAATTTGGGCCCAAGTTAGAAGCAGAGCCTAAGGTGTAAATTATTGATAGTCCATATCTCGGAAACTATAAGAGATAATGCAATTTGGCAACCGGCAATGTAATTAGCATGCCGAATATTACTTGGAATGTGAATTGGAACGAAATCGCCAATAGATAAGACCATTTTACAATTTGGGCCCAAGTTAGAAGCAGAGCTTAAGGTGTAAATTATCGATAGTCCATATCTCGGAAACTATAAGAGATAATGCAATTTGGCAACCGGCAATGTAATTAGCATGCCGAATATTACTTGGAATGTGAATTGGAACGAAATCGCCAATAGATAAGACCATTTTACAATTTGGGCCCAAGTTAGAAGCAGAGCCTAAGGTGTAAATTATCGATAGTCCATATCTCGGAAACTATAAGAGATAATGCAATTTGGCAACCGGCAATGTAATTAGCATGCCGAATATTACTTGGAATGTGAATTGGAACGAAATCGCCAATAGATAAGACCATTTTACAATTTGGGCCCAACTTAGAAGCAGAGCCTAAGGTGTAAATTATTGATAGTCCATATCTCGGAAACTATAAGAGATAATGCAATTTCGCAACCGGCAATGTAATTAGCATGCCGAATATCACTTGGAATGTGAATTGGGACGAAATCGCCAATAGATAAGACCATTTTACAATTTGGGCCCAAGTTAGAAGCAGAGCCTAAGGTGTAAATTATCGATAGTCCATATCTCGGAAACTATAAGAGATAATGCAATTTGGCAACCGGCAATGTAATTAGCATGCCGAATATTACTTGGAATGTGAATTGGAACGAAATCGCCAATAGATAAGACCATTTTACAATTTGGGCCCAAGTTAGAAGCAGAGCCTAAGGTGTAAATTATCGATAGTCCATATCTCGGAAACTATAAGAGATAATGCAATTTGGCAACCGGCAATGTAATTAGCATGCCGAATATTACTTGGAATGTGAATTGGAACGAAATCGCCAATAGATAAGACCATTTCACCATTTGGGCCCAAGTTAGAAGCAGAGCCTAAGGTGTAAATTATCGATAGTCCATATCTCGGAAACTATAAGAGATAATGCAATTTGGCAACCGGCAATGTAATTAGCATGCCGAATATTACATGGAATGTGAATTGGAACGAAATCGCCAATAGATAAGACCATTTTACAATTTGGGCCCAAGTTAGAAGCAGAGCCTAAGGTGTAAATTATTGATAGTCCATATCTCGGAAACTATAAGAGATAATGCAATTTCGCAATCGGCAATGTAATTAGCATGCCGAATATCACTTGGAATGTGAATTGGGACGAAATCGCCAATAGATAAGACCATTTTACAATTTGGGTCCAAGTTAGAAGCAGAGCCTAAGGTGTAAATTATCGATAGTCCATATCTCGGAAACTATAAGAGATAATGCAATTTGGCAACCGGCAATGTAATTAGCATGCCGAATATTACTTGGAATGTGAATTGGAACGAAATCGCCAATAGATAAGACCATTATACAATTTGGGCCCAAGTTAGAAGCAGAGCCTAAGGTGTAAATTATCGAGAGTCCAGATCTCGGAAACTATAAGAGATAATGCAATTTGGCAACCGGCAATGTAATTAGCATGCCGAATATTACTTGGAATGTGAATTGGAACGAAATCGCCAATAGATAAGACCATTTTACAATTTGGGCCCAAGTTAGAAGCAGAGCCTAAGGTGTAAATTATCGATAGTCCATATCTCGGAAACTATAAGAGATAATGCAATTTGGCAACCGGCAATGTAATTAGCATGCCGAGTATTACTTGGAATGTGAATTGGAACGAAATCGCCAATAGATAAGACCATTTTACAATTTGGGCCCAAGTTAGAAGCAGAGCCTAAGGTGTAAATTATCGATAGTCCATATCTCGGAAACTATAAGAGATAATGCAATTTGGCAACCGGCAATGTAATTAGCATGCCGAATATTACTTGGAATGTGAATTGGAACGAAATCGCCAATAGAAAAGACCATTTTACAATTTGGGCCCAACTTAGAAGCAAAGCCTAAGGTGTAAATTATTGATAGTCCATATCTCGGAAACTATAAGAGATAATGCAATTTCGCAACCGGCAATGTAATTAGCATGCCGAATATCACTTGGAATGTGAATTGGGACGAAATCGCCAATAGATAAGACCATTTTACAATTTGGGCCCAAGTTAGAATCAGAGCCTAAGGTGTAAATTATCAATAGTCCATATCTCGGAAACTATAAGAGATAATGCAATTTGGCAACCGGCAATGTAATTAGCATGCCGAATATTACTTGGAATGTGAATTGGAACGAAATCGCCAATAGATAAGGCCATTTTACAATTTGGGCCCAAGTTAGAAGCAGAGCCTAAGGTGTAAATTATCGATAGTCCATATCTCGGAAACTATAAGAGATAATGCAATTTGGCAACCGGCAATGTAATTAGCATGCCGAATATTACATGGAATGTGAATTGGAACGAAATCGCCAATAGATAAGACCATTTTACAATTTGGGCCCAAGTTAGAAGCAGAGCCTAAGGTGTAAATTATTGAGAGTCCATATCTCGGAAACTATAAGAGATAATGCAATTTGGCAACCGGCAATGGAATTAGCATGCCGAATATTACTTGGAATGTGAATTGGAACGAAATCGCCAATAGATAAGACCATTTTACAATTTGGGCCCAAGTTAGAAGCAGAGCCTAAGGTGTAAATTATTGATAGTCCATATCTCGGAAACTATAAGAGATAATGCAATTTCGCAACCGGCAATGTAATTAGCATGCCGAATATTACTTGGGGTGTGAATTGGAACGAAATCGCCAATAGGTAAGACCATTTTACAATTTGGGCCCAAGTTAGAAGCAGAGCCTAAGGTGTAAATTATCGATAGTCCATATCTCGGAAACTATAAGAGATAATGCAATTTGGCAACCGGCAATGTAATTAGCATGCCGAATATTACTTGGAATGTGAATTGGAACGAAATCGCCAATAGATAAGGCCATTTTACAATTTGGGCCCAAGTTAGAAGCAGAGCCTAAGGTGTAAATTATCGATAGTCCATATCTCGGAAACTATAAGAGATAATGCAATTTGGCAACCGGCAATGTAATTAGCATGCCGAATATTACTTGGAATGTGAATTGGAACGAAATCGCCAATAGATAAGACCATTTTACAATTTGGGCCCAAGTTAGAAGCAGAGCCTAAGGTGTAAATTATTGATAGTCCATATCTCGGAAACTATAAGAGATAATGCAATTTGGCAACCGGCAATGTAATTAGCATGCCGAATATTACTTGGAATGTGAATTGGAACGAAATCGCCAATAGATAAGACCATTTTACAATTTGGGCCCAAGTTAGAAGCAGAGCCTAAGGTGTAAATTATCGATAGTCCATATCTCGGAAACTATAAGAGATAATGCAATTTGGCAACCGGCAATGTAATTAGCATGCCGAATATTACTTGGAATGTGAATTGGAACGAAATCGCCAATAGATAAGACCATTTTACAATTTGGGCCCAAGTTAGAAGCAGAGCCTAAGGTGTAAATTATCGATAGTCCATATCTCGGAAACTATAAGAGATAATGCAATTTGGCAACCGGCAATGTAATTAGCATGCCGAATATTACTTGAAATGTGAATTGGAACGAAATCGCCAATAGATAAGACCATTTTACAATTTGGGCCCAACTTAGAAGCAGAGCCTAAGGTGTAAATTATTGATAGTCCATATCTCGGAAACTATAAGAGATAATGCAATTTCGCAACCGGCAATGTAATTAGCATGCCGAATATCACTTGGAATGTGAATTGGGACGAAATCGCCAATAGATAAGACCATTTTACAATTTGGGCCCAAGTTAGAAGCAGAGCCTAAGGTGTAAATTATCGATAGTCCATATCTCGGAAACTATAAGAGATAATGCAATTTGGCAACCGGCAATGTAATTAGCATGCCGAATATTACTTGGAATGTGAATTGGAACGAAATCGCCAATAGATAAGACCATTTTACAATTTGGGCCCAAGTTAGAAGCAGAGCCTAAGGTGTAAATTATCGATAGTCCATATCTCGGAAACTATAAGAGATAATGCAATTTGGCAACCGGCAATGTAATTAGCATGCCGAATATTACTTGGAATGTGAATTGGAACGAAATCGCCAGTAGATAAGACCATTTTACAATTTGGGCCCAAGTTATAAGCAGAGCCTATGGTGTAAATTATCGATAGTCCATATCTCGGAAACTATAAGAGATAATGCAATTTGGCAACCGGCAATGTAATTAGCATGCCGAATATTACTTGGAATGTGAATTGGAACGAAATCGCCAATAGATAAGACCATTTTACAATTTGGGCCCAAGTTAGAAGCAGAGCCTAAGGTGTAAATTATCGATAGTCCATATCTCGGAAACTATAAGATATAATGCAATTTGGCAACCGGCAATGTAATTAGCATGCCGAATATTACTTGGAATGTGAATTGGAACGAAATCGCCAATAGATAAGACCATTTTACGATTTGGGCCCAAGTTAGAAGCAGAGCCTAAGGTGTAAATTATCGATAGTCCATATCTCGGAAACTATAAGAGATAATGCAATTTGGCAACCGGCAATGTAATTAGCATGCCGAATATTACTTGGAATGTGAATTGGAACGAAATCGCCAATAGATAAGACCATTTTACAATTTGGGCCCAAGTTAGAAGCAGAGCCTAAGGTGTAAATTATCGATAGTCCATATCTCGGAAACTATAAGAGATAATGCAATTTGGCAACCGGCAATGTAATTAGCATGCCGAATATTACTTGGAATGTGAATTGGAACGAAATCGCCAATAGATAAGACCATTTTACCATTTGGGCCCAAGTTAGAAGCAGAGCCTAAGGTGTAAATTATCGATAGTCCATATCTCGGAAACTATAAGAGATAATGCAATTTGGCAACCGGCAATGTAATTAGCATGCCGAATATTACTTGGAATGTGAATTGGAACGAAATCGCCAATAGATAAGACCATTTTACAATTTGGGCCGAAGTTAGAAGCAGAGCCTAAGGTGTAAATTATCGATAGTCCATATCTCGGAAACTATAAGAGATAATGCAATTTCGCAACCGGCAATGTAATTAGCATCCGAATATTACTTGGAGTGTGAATTGGAACGAAATCGCCAATAGATAAGACCATTTTACAATTTGGGCCCAAGTTAGAAGCAGAGCCTAAGGTGTAAATTATCGATAGTCCATATCTCGGAAACTATAAGAGATAATGCAATTTGGCAACCGGCAATGTAATTAGCATGCCGAATATTACTTGGAATGTGAATTGGAACGAAATCGCCAATAGATAAGACCATTTTACAATTTGGGCCCAAGTTAGAAGCAGAGCCTAAGGTGTAAATTATCGATAGTCCATATCTCGGAAACTATAAGAGATAAAGCAATTTGGCAACCGGCAATGTAATTAGCATGCCGAGTATTACTTGGAATGTGAATTGGAACGAAATCGCCAATAGATAAGACCATTTTACAATTTGGGCCCAAGTTAGAAGCAGAGCCTAAGGTGTAAATTATCGATAGTCCATATCTCGGAAACTATAAGAGATAATGCAATTTGGCAACCGGCAATGTAATTAGCATGCCGAATATTACATGGAATGTGAATTGGAACGAAATCGCCAATAGATAAGACCATTTTACAATTTGGGCCCAAGTTAGAAGCAGAGCCTTAGGTATAAATTATTGATAGTCCATATCTCGGAAACTATAAGAGATAATGCAATTTCGCAATCGGCAATGTAATTAGCATGCCGAATATCACTTGGAATGTGAATTGGGACGAAATCACCAATAGATGAGACCATTTTACAATTTGGGCCCAAGTTAGAAGCAGAGCCTAAGGTGTAAATTATTGATAGTCCATATCTCGGAAACTATAAGAGATAATGCAATTTCGCAATCGGCAATGTAATTAGCATGCCGAATATCACTTGGAATGTGAATTGGGACGAAATCGCCAATAGATAAGACCATTTTACAATTTGGGCCCAAGTTAGAAGCAGAGCCTAAGGTGTAAATTATCGATAGTCCATATCTCGGAAACTATAAGAGATAATGCAATTTGGCAACCGGCAATGTAATAAGCATGCCGAATATTACTTGGAATGTGAATTGGAACGAAATCGCCAATAGATAAGACCATTATACAATTTGGGCCCAAGTTAGAAGCAGAGCCTAAGGTGTAAATTATCGATAGTCCATATCTCGGAAACTATAAGAGATAATGCAATTTGGCAACCGGCAATGTAATTAGCATGCCGAGTATTACTTGGAATGTGAATTGGAACGAAATCGCCAATAGATAAGACCATTTTACAATTTGGGCCCAAGTTAGAAGCAGAGCCTAAGGTGTAAATTATCGATAGTCCATATCTCGGAAACTATAAGAGATAATGCAATTTGGCAACCGGCAATGTAATTAGCATGCCGAATATTACTTGGAATGTGAATTGGAACGAAATCGCCAATAGATAAGACCATTTTACAATTTGGGCCCAAGTTAGAAGCAGAGCCTAAGGTGTAAATTATTGATAGTCCATATCTCGGAAACTATAAGAGATAATGCAATTTGGCAACCGGCAATGTAATTAGCATGCCGAATATTACTTGGAATGTGAATTGGAACGAAATCGCCAATAGATAAGACCATTTTACAATTTGGGCCCAAGTTAGAAGCAGAGCTTAAGGTGTAAATTATCGATAGTCCATATCTCGGAAACTATAAGAGATAATGCAATTTGGCAACCGGCAATGTAATTAGCATGCCGAATATTACTTGGAATGTGAATTGGAACGAAATCGCCAATAGATAAGACCATTTTACAATTTGGGCCCAAGTTAGAAGCAGAGCCTAAGGTGTAAATTATCGATAGTCCATATCTCGGAAACTATAAGAGATAATGCAATTTGGCAACCGGCAATGTAATTAGCATGCCGAATATTACTTGGAATGTGAATTGGAACGAAATCGCCAATAGATAAGACCATTTTACAATTTGGGCCCAACTTAGAAGCAGAGCCTAAGGTGTAAATTATTGATAGTCCATATCTCGGAAACTATAAGAGATAATGCAATTTCGCAACCGGCAATGTAATTAGCATGCCGAATATCACTTGGAATGTGAATTGGGACGAAATCGCCAATAGATAAGACCATTTTACAATTTGGGCCCAAGTTAGAAGCAGAGCCTAAGGTGTAAATTATCGATAGTCCATATCTCGGAAACTATAAGAGATAATGCAATTTGGCAACCGGCAATGTAATTAGCATGCCGAATATTACTTGGAATGTGAATTGGAACGAAATCGCCAATAGATAAGACCATTTTACAATTTGGGCCCAAGTTAGAAGCAGAGCCTAAGGTGTAAATTATCGATAGTCCATATCTCGGAAACTATAAGAGATAATGCAATTTGGCAACCGGCAATGTAATTAGCATGCCGAATATTACATGGAATGTGAATTGGAACGAAATCGCCAATAGATAAGACCATTTTACAATTTGGGCCCAAGTTAGAAGCAGAGCCTAAAGTGTAAATTATTGATAGTCCATATCTCGGAAACTATAAGAGATAATGCAATTTCGCAATCGGCAATGTAATTAGCATGCCGAATATCACTTGGAATGTGAATTGGGACGAAATCGCCAATAGATAAGACCATTTTACAATTTGGGCCCAAGTTAGAAGCAGAGCCTAAGGTGTAAATTATCGATAGTCCATATCTCGGAAACTATAAGAGATAATGCAATTTGGCAACCGGCAATGTAATTAGCATGCCGAATATTACTTGGAATGTGAATTGGAACGAAATCGCCAATAGATAAGACCATTTTACAATTTGGGCCCAAGTTAGAAGCAGAGCCTAAGGTGTAAATTATCGATAGTCCATATCTCGGAAACTATAAGAGATAATGCAATTTGGCAACCGGCAATGTAATTAGCATGCCGAATATTACATGGAATGTGAATTGGAACGAAATCGCCAATAGATAAGACCATTTTACAATTTGGGCCCAAGTTAGAAGCAGAGCCTAAGGTGTAAATTATCGAGAGTCCATATCTCGGAAACTATAAGAGATAATGCAATTTCGCAATCGGCAATGTAATTAGCATGCCGAATATCACTTGGAATTTGAATTGGGACGAAATCGCCAATAGATAAGACCATTTTACAATTTGGACCCAAGTTAGAAGCAGAGCCTAAGGTGTAAATTATCGATAGTCCATATCTCGGAAACTATAAGAGATAATGCAATTTGGCAACCGGCAATGTAATTAGCATGCCGAATATTACTTGGAATGTGAATTGGAACGAAATCGCCAATAGATAAGACCATTTTACAATTTGGGCCCAAGTTAGAAGCAGAGCCTAAGGTGTAAATTATCGATAGTCCATATCTCGGAAACTATAAGAGATAATGCAATTTGGCAACCGGCAATGTAATTAGCATGCCGAATATTACTTGGAATGTGAATTGGAACGAAATCGCCAATAGATAAGACCATTTTACAATTTGGGCCCAAGTTAGAAGCAGAGCCTAAGGTGTAAATTATCGATAGTCCATATCTCGGAAACTATAAGAGATAATGCAATTTGGCAACCGGCAATGTAATTAGCATGCCGAATATTACTTGGAATGTGAATTGGAACGAAATCGCCAATAGATAAGACCATTTTACAATTTGGGCCCAACTTAGAAGCAGAGCCTAAGGTGTAAATTATTGATAGTCCATATCTCGGAAACTATAAGAGATAATGCAATTTCGCAACCGGCAATGTAATTAGCATGCCGAATATCACTTGGAATGTGAATTGGGACGAAATCGCCAATAGATAAGACCATTTTACAATTTGGGCCCAAGTTAGAAGCAGAGCCTAAGGTGTAAATTATCGATAGTCCATATCTCGGAAACTATAAGAGATAATGCAATTTGGCAACCGGCAATGTAATTAGCATGCCGAATATTACTTGAAATGTGAATTGGAACGAAATCGCCAATAGATAAGACCATTTTACAATTTGGGCCCAACTTAGAAGCAGAGCCTAAGGTGTAAATTATTGATAGTCCATATCTCGGAAACTATAAGAGATAATGCAATTTCGCAACCGGCAATGTAATTAGCATGCCGAATATCACTTGGAATGTGAATTGGGACGAAATCGCCAATAGATAAGACCATTTTACAATTTGGGCCCAAGTTAGAAGCAGAGCCTAAGGTGTAAATTATCGATAGTCCATATCTCGGAAACTATAAGAGATAATGCAATTTGGCAACCGGCAATGTAATTAGCATGCCGAATATTACTTGGAATGTGAATTGGAACGAAATCGCCAATAGATAAGACCATTTTACAATTTGGGCCCAAGTTAGAAGCAGAGCCTAAGGTGTAAATTATCGATAGTCCATATCTCGGAAACTATAAGAGATAATGCAATTTGGCAACCGGCAATGTAATTAGCATGCCGAATATTACTTGGAATGTGAATTGGAACGAAATCGCCAATAGATAAGACCATTTTACAATTTGGGCCCAAGTTAGAAGCAGAGCCTAAGGTGTAAATTATCGATAGTCCATATCTCGGAAACTATAAGAGATAATGCAATTTGGCAACCGGCAATGTAATTAGCATGCCGAATATTACTTGGAATGTGAATTGGAACGAAATCGCCAGTAGATAAGACCATTTTACAATTTGGGCCCAAGTTATAAGCAGAGCCTATGGTGTAAATTATCGATAGTCCATATCTCGGAAACTATAAGAGATAATGCAATTTGGCAACCGGCAATGTAATTAGCATGCCGAATATTACTTGGAATGTGAATTGGAACGAAATCGCCAATAGATAAGACCATTTTACAATTTGGGCCCAAGTTAGAAGCAGAGCCTAAGGTGTAAATTATCGATAGTCCATATCTCGGAAACTATAAGAGATAATGCAATTTGGCAACCGGCAATGTAATTAGCATGCCGAATATTACTTGGAATGTGAATTGGAACGAAATCGCCAATAGATAAGACCATTTTACGATTTGGGCCCAAGTTAGAAGCAGAGCCTAAGGTGTAAATTATCGATAGTCCATATCTCGGAAACTATAAGAGATAATGCAATTTGGCAACCGGCAATGTAATTGGCATGCCGAATATTACTTGGAATGTGAATTGGAACGAAATCGCCAATAGATAAGACCATTTTACAATTTGGGCCCAAGTTAGAAGCAGAGCCTAAGGTGTAAATTATCGATAGTCCATATCTCGGAAACTATAAGAGATAATGCAATTTGGCAACCGGCAATGTAATTAGCATGCCGAATATTACTTGGAATGTGAATTGGAACGAAATCGCCAATAGATAAGACCATTTTACCATTTGGGCCCAAGTTAGAAGCAGAGCCTAAGGTGTAAATTATCGATAGTCCATATCTCGGAAACTATAAGAGATAATGCAATTTGGCAACCGGCAATGTAATTAGCATGCCGAATATTACTTGGAATGTGAATTGGAACGAAATCGCCAATAGATAAGACCATTTTACAATTTGGGCCCAAGTTAGAAGCAGAGCCTAAGGTGTAAATTTTCGATAGTCCATATCTCGGAAACTATAAGAGATAATGCAATTTCGCAACCGGCAATGTAATTAGCATCCGAATATTACTTGGAGTGTGAATTGGAACGAAATCGCCAATAGATAAGACCATTTTACAATTTGGGCCCAAGTTAGAAGCAGAGCCTAAGGTGTAAATTATCGATAGTCCATATCTCGGAAACTATAAGAGATAATGCAATTTGGCAACCGGCAATGTAATTAGCATGCCGAATATTACTTGGAATGTGAATTGGAACGAAATCGCCAATAGATAAGACCATTTTACAATTTGGGCCCAAGTTAGAAGCAGAGCCTAAGGTGTAAATTATCGATAGTCCATATCTCGGAAACTATAAGAGATAAAGCAATTTGGCAACCGGCAATGTAATTAGCATGCCGAGTATTACTTGGAATGTGAATTGGAACGAAATCGCCAATAGATAAGACCATTTTACAATTTGGGCCCAAGTTAGAAGCAGAGCCTAAGGTGTAAATTATCGATAGTCCATATCTCGGAAACTATAAGAGATAATGCAATTTGGCAACCGGCAATGTAATTAGCATGCCGAATATTACATGGAATGTGAATTGGAACGAAATCGCCAATAGATAAGACCATTTTACAATTTGGGCCCAAGTTAGAAGCAGAGCCTAAGGTGTAAATTATTGATAGTCCATATCTCGGAAACTATAAGAGATAATGCAATTTCGCAATCGGCAAAGTAATTAGCATGCCGAATATCACTTGGAATGTGAATTGGGACGAAATCGCCAATAGATAAGACCATTTTACAATTTGGGCCCAAGTTAGAAGCAGAGCCTAAGGTGTAAATTATTGATAGTCCATATCTCGGAAACTATAAGAGATAATGCAATTTCGCAATCGGCAATGTAATTAGCATGCCGAATATCACTTGGAATGTGAATTGGGACGAAATCGCCAATAGATAAGACCATTTTACAATTTGGGCCCAAGTTAGAAGCAGAGCCTAAGGTGTAAATTATCGATAGTCCATATCTCGGAAACTATAAGAGATAATGCAATTTGGCAACCGGCAATGTAATTAGCATGCCGAATATTACTTGGAATGTGAATTGGAACGAAATCGCCAATAGATAAGACCATTTTACAATTTGGGCCCAAGTTAGAAGCAGAGCCTAAGGTGTAAATTATCGATAGTCCATATCTCGTAAACTATAAGAGATAATGCAATTTCGCAACCGGCAATGTAATTAGCATCCGAATATTACTTGGAGTGTGAATTGGAACGAAATCGCCAATAGATAAGACCATTTTACAATTTGGGCCCAAGTTAGAAGCAGAGCCTAAGGTGTAAATTATCGATAGTCCATATCTCGGAAACTATAAGAGATAATGCAATTTGGCAACCGGCAATGTAATTAGCATGCCGAATATTACTTGGAATGTGAATTGGAACGAAATCGCCAATAGATAAGACCATTTTACAATTTGGGCCCAAGTTAGAAGCAGAGCCTAAGGTGTAAATTATCGATAGTCCATATCTCGGAAACTATAAGAGATAAAGCAATTTGGCAACCGGCAATGTAATTAGCATGCCGAGTATTACTTGGAATGTGAATTGGAACGAAATCGCCAATAGATAAGACCATTTTACAATTTGGGCCCAAGTTAGAAGCAGAGCCTAAGGTGTAAATTATCGATAGTCCATATCTCGGAAACTATAAGAGATAATGCAATTTGGCAACCGGCAATGTAATTAGCATGCCGAATATTACATGGAATGTGAATTGGAACGAAATCGCCAATAGATAAGACCATTTTACAATTTGGGCCCAAGTTAGAAGCAGAGCCTAAGGTGTAAATTATTGATAGTCCATATCTCGGAAACTATAAGAGATAATGCAATTTCGCAATCGGCAATGTAATTAGCCTGCCGAATATCACTTGGAATGTGAATTGGGACGAAATCGCCAATAGATAAGACCATTTTACAATTTGGGCCCAAGTTAGAAGCAGAGCCTAAGGTGTAAATTATCGATAGTCCATATCTCGGAAACTATAAGAGATAATGCAATTTGGCAACCGGCAATGTAATAAGCATGCCGAATATTACTTGGAATGTGAATTGGAACGAAATCGCCAATAGATAAGACCATTATACAATTTGGGCCCAAGTTAGAAGCAGAGCCTAAGGTGTAAATTATCGATAGTCCATATCTCGGAAACTATAAGAGATAATGCAATTTGGCAACCGGCAATGTAATTAGCATGCCGAGTATTACTTGGAATGTGAATTGGAACGAAATCGCCAATAGATAAGACCATTTTACAATTTGGGCCCAAGTTAGAAGCAGAGCCTAAGGTGTAAATTATCGATAGTCCATATCTCGGAAACTATAAGAGATAATGCAATTTGGCAACCGGCAATGTAATTAGCATGCCGAATATTACTTGGAATGTGAATTGGAACGAAATCGCCAATAGATAAGACCATTTTACAATTTGGGCCCAAGTTAGAAGCAGAGCCTAAGGTGTAAATTATTGATAGTCCATATCTCGGAAACTATAAGAGATAATGCAATTTGGCAACCGGCAATGTAATTAGCATGCCGAATATTACTTGGAATGTGAATTGGAACGAAATCGCCAATAGATAAGACCATTTTACAATTTGGGCCCAAGTTAGAAGCAGAGCTTAAGGTGTAAATTATCGATAGTCCATATCTCGGAAACTATAAGAGATAATGCAATTTGGCAACCGGCAATGTAATTAGCATGCCGAATATTACTTGGAATGTGAATTGGAACGAAATCGCCAATAGATAAGACCATTTTACAATTTGGGCCCAAGTTAGAAGCAGAGCCTAAGGTGTAAATTATCGATAGTCCATATCTCGGAAACTATAAGAGATAATGCAATTTGGCAACCGGCAATGTAATTAGCATGCCGAATATTACTTGGAATGTGAATTGGAACGAAATCGCCAATAGATAAGACCATTTTACAATTTGGGCCCAACTTAGAAGCAGAGCCTAAGGTGTAAATTATTGATAGTCCATATCTCGGAAACTATAAGAGATAATGCAATTTCGCAACCGGCAATGTAATTAGCATGCCGAATATCACTTGGAATGTGAATTGGGACGAAATCGCCAATAGATAAGACCATTTTACAATTTGGGCCCAAGTTAGAAGCAGAGCCTAAGGTGTAAATTATCGATAGTCCATATCTCGGAAACTATAAGAGATAATGCAATTTGGCAACCGGCAATGTAATTAGCATGCCGAATATTACTTGGAATGTGAATTGGAACGAAATCGCCAATAGATAAGACCATTTTACAATTTGGGCCCAAGTTAGAAGCAGAGCCTAAGGTGTAAATTATCGATAGTCCATATCTCGGAAACTATAAGAGATAATGCAATTTGGCAACCGGCAATGTAATTAGCATGCCGAATATTACATGGAATGTGAATTGGAACGAAATCGCCAATAGATAAGACCATTTTACAATTTGGGCCCAAGTTAGAAACAGAGCCTAAAGTGTAAATTATTGATAGTCCATATCTCGGAAACTATAAGAGATAATGCAATTTCGCAATCGGCAATGTAATTAGCATGCCGAATATCACTTGGAATGTGAATTGGGACGAAATCGCCAATAGATAAGACCATTTTACAATTTGGGCCCAAGTTAGAAGCAGAGCCTAAGGTGTAAATTATCGATAGTCCATATCTCGGAAACTATAAGAGATAATGCAATTTGGCAACCGGCAATGTAATTAGCATGCCGAATATTACTTGGAATGTGAATTGGAACGAAATCGCCAATAGATAAGACCATTTTACAATTTGGGCCCAAGTTAGAAGCAGAGCCTAAGGTGTAAATTATCGATAGTCCATATCTCGGAAACTATAAGAGATAATGCAATTTGGCAACCGGCAATGTAATTAGCATGCCGAATATTACATGGAATGTGAATTGGAACGAAATCGCCAATAGATAAGACCATTTTACAATTTGGGCCCAAGTTAGAAGCAGAGCCTAAGGTGTAAATTATCGATAGTCCATATCTCGGAAACTATAAGAGATAATGCAATTTGGCAACCGGCAATGTAATTAGCATGCCGAATATTACTTGGAATGTGAATTGGAACGAAATCGCCAATAGATAAGACCATTTTACAATTTGGGCCCAAGTTAGAAGCAGAGCCTAAGGTGTAAATTATCGATAGTCCATATCTCGGAAACTATAAGAGATAAAGCAATTTGGCAACCGGCAATGTAATTAGCATGCCGAGTATTACTTGGAATGTGAATTGGAACGAAATCGCCAATAGATAAGACCATTTTACAATTTGGGCCCAAGTTAGAAGCAGAGCCTAAGGTGTAAATTATCGATAGTCCATATCTCGGAAACTATAAGAGATAATGCAATTTGGCAACCGGCAATGTAATTAGCATGCCGAATATTACATGGAATGTGAATTGGAACGAAATCGCCAATAGATAAGACCATTTTACAATTTGGGCCCAAGTTAGAAGCAGAGCCTAAGGTGTAAATTATTGATAGTCCATATCTCGGAAACTATAAGAGATAATGCAATTTCGCAATCGGCAAAGTAATTAGCATGCCGAATATCACTTGGAATGTGAATTGGGACGAAATCGCCAATAGATAAGACCATTTTACAATTTGGGCCCAAGTTAGAAGCAGAGCCTAAGGTGTAAATTATTGATAGTCCATATCTCGGAAACTATAAGAGATAATGCAATTTCGCAATCGGCAATGTAATTAGCATGCCGAATATCACTTGGAATGTGAATTGGGACGAAATCGCCAATAGATAAGACCATTTTACAATTTGGGCCCAAGTTAGAAGCAGAGCCTAAGGTGTAAATTATCGATAGTCCATATCTCGGAAACTATAAGAGATAATGCAATTTGGCAACCGGCAATGTAATTAGCATGCCGAATATTACTTGGAATGTGAATTGGAACGAAATCGCCAATAGATAAGACCATTTTACAATTTGGGCCCAAGTTAGAAGCAGAGCCTAAGGTGTAAATTATCGATAGTCCATATCTCGTAAACTATAAGAGATAATGCAATTTCGCAACCGGCAATGTAATTAGCATCCGAATATTACTTGGAGTGTGAATTGGAACGAAATCGCCAATAGATAAGACCATTTTACAATTTGGGCCCAAGTTAGAAGCAGAGCCTAAGGTGTAAATTATCGATAGTCCATATCTCGGAAACTATAAGAGATAATGCAATTTGGCAACCGGCAATGTAATTAGCATGCCGAATATTACTTGGAATGTGAATTGGAACGAAATCGCCAATAGATAAGACCATTTTACAATTTGGGCCCAAGTTAGAAGCAGAGCCTAAGGTGTAAATTATCGATAGTCCATATCTCGGAAACTATAAGAGATAAAGCAATTTGGCAACCGGCAATGTAATTAGCATGCCGAGTATTACTTGGAATGTGAATTGGAACGAAATCGCCAATAGATAAGACCATTTTACAATTTGGGCCCAAGTTAGAAGCAGAGCCTAAGGTGTAAATTATCGATAGTCCATATCTCGGAAACTATAAGAGATAATGCAATTTGGCAACCGGCAATGTAATTAGCATGCCGAATATTACATGGAATGTGAATTGGAACGAAATCGCCAATAGATAAGACCATTTTACAATTTGGGCCCAAGTTAGAAGCAGAGCCTAAGGTGTAAATTATTGATAGTCCATATCTCGGAAACTATAAGAGATAATGCAATTTCGCAATCGGCAATGTAATTAGCCTGCCGAATATCACTTGGAATGTGAATTGGGACGAAATCGCCAATAGATAAGACCATTTTACAATTTGGGCCCAAGTTAGAAGCAGAGCCTAAGGTGTAAATTATCGATAGTCCATATCTCGGAAACTATAAGAGATAATGCAATTTGGCAACCGGCAATGTAATAAGCATGCCGAATATTACTTGGAATGTGAATTGGAACGAAATCGCCAATAGATAAGACCATTATACAATTTGGGCCCAAGTTAGAAGCAGAGCCTAAGGTGTAAATTATCGATAGTCCATATCTCGGAAACTATAAGAGATAATGCAATTTGGCAACCGGCAATGTAATTAGCATGCCGAGTATTACTTGGAATGTGAATTGGAACGAAATCGCCAATAGATAAGACCATTTTACAATTTGGGCCCAAGTTAGAAGCAGAGCCTAAGGTGTAAATTATCGATAGTCCATATCTCGGAAACTATAAGAGATAATGCAATTTGGCAACCGGCAATGTAATTAGCATGCCGAATATTACTTGGAATGTGAATTGGAACGAAATCGCCAATAGATAAGACCATTTTACAATTTGGGCCCAAGTTAGAAGCAGAGCCTAAGGTGTAAATTATTGATAGTCCATATCTCGGAAACTATAAGAGATAATGCAATTTGGCAACCGGCAATGTAATTAGCATGCCGAATATTACTTGGAATGTGAATTGGAACGAAATCGCCAATAGATAAGACCATTTTACAATTTGGGCCCAAGTTAGAAGCAGAGCTTAAGGTGTAAATTATCGATAGTCCATATCTCGGAAACTATAAGAGATAATGCAATTTGGCAACCGGCAATGTAATTAGCATGCCGAATATTACTTGGAATGTGAATTGGAACGAAATCGCCAATAGATAAGACCATTTTACAATTTGGGCCCAAGTTAGAAGCAGAGCCTAAGGTGTAAATTATCGATAGTCCATATCTCGGAAACTATAAGAGATAATGCAATTTGGCAACCGGCAATGTAATTAGCATGCCGAATATTACTTGGAATGTGAATTGGAACGAAATCGCCAATAGATAAGACCATTTTACAATTTGGGCCCAACTTAGAAGCAGAGCCTAAGGTGTAAATTATTGATAGTCCATATCTCGGAAACTATAAGAGATAATGCAATTTCGCAACCGGCAATGTAATTAGCATGCCGAATATCACTTGGAATGTGAATTGGGACGAAATCGCCAATAGATAAGACCATTTTACAATTTGGGCCCAAGTTAGAAGCAGAGCCTAAGGTGTAAATTATCGATAGTCCATATCTCGGAAACTATAAGAGATAATGCAATTTGGCAACCGGCAATGTAATTAGCATGCCGAATATTACTTGGAATGTGAATTGGAACGAAATCGCCAATAGATAAGACCATTTTACAATTTGGGCCCAAGTTAGAAGCAGAGCCTAAGGTGTAAATTATCGATAGTCCATATCTCGGAAACTATAAGAGATAATGCAATTTGGCAACCGGCAATGTAATTAGCATGCCGAATATTACATGGAATGTGAATTGGAACGAAATCGCCAATAGATAAGACCATTTTACAATTTGGGCCCAAGTTAGAAACAGAGCCTAAAGTGTAAATTATTGATAGTCCATATCTCGGAAACTATAAGAGATAATGCAATTTCGCAATCGGCAATGTAATTAGCATGCCGAATATCACTTGGAATGTGAATTGGGACGAAATCGCCAATAGATAAGACCATTTTACAATTTGGGCCCAAGTTAGAAGCAGAGCCTAAGGTGTAAATTATCGATAGTCCATATCTCGGAAACTATAAGAGATAATGCAATTTGGCAACCGGCAATGTAATTAGCATGCCGAATATTACTTGGAATGTGAATTGGAACGAAATCGCCAATAGATAAGACCATTTTACAATTTGGGCCCAAGTTAGAAGCAGAGCCTAAGGTGTAAATTATCGATAGTCCATATCTCGGAAACTATAAGAGATAATGCAATTTGGCAACCGGCAATGTAATTAGCATGCCGAATATTACATGGAATGTGAATTGGAACGAAATCGCCAATAGATAAGACCATTTTACAATTTGGGCCCAAGTTAGAAGCAGAGCCTAAGGTGTAAATTATTGATAGTCCATATCTCGGAAACTATAAGAGATAATGCAATTTCGCAATCGGCAATGTAATTAGCATGCCGAATATCACTTGGAATGTGAATTGGGACGAAATCGCCAATAGATAAGACCATTTTACAATTTGGGCCCAAGTTAGAAGCAGAGCCTAAGGTGTAAATTATCGATAGTCCATATCTCGGATACTATAAGAGATAATGCAATTTGGCAACCGGCAATGTAATTAGCATGCCGAATGTTACTTGGAATGTGAATTGGAACGAAATCGCCAATAGATAAGACCATTTTACAATTTGGGCCCAAGTTAGAAGCAGAGCCTAAGGTGTAAATTATCGAGAGTCCATATCTCGGAAACTATAAGAGATAATGCAATTTCGCAATCGGCAATGTAATTAGCATGCCGAATATCACTTGGAATTTGAATTGGGACGAAATCGCCAATAGATAAGACCATTTTACAATTTGGACCCAAGTTAGAAGCAGAGCCTAAGGTGTAAATTATCGATAGTCCATATCTCGGAAACTATAAGAGATAATGCAATTTGGCAACCGGCAATGTAATTAGCATGCCGAATATTACTTGGAATGTGAATTGGAACGAAATCGCCAATAGATAAGACCATTTTACAATTTGGGCCCAAGTTAGAAGCAGAGCCTAAGGTGTAAATTATCGATAGTCCATATCTCGGATACTATAAGAGATAATGCAATTTGGCAACCGGCAATGTAATTAGCATGCCGAATATTACTTGGAATGTGAATTGGAACGAAATCGCCAATAGATAAGACCATTTTACAATTTGGGCCCAAGTTAGAAGCAGAGCCTAAGGTGTAAATTATCGAGAGTCCATATCTCGGAAACTATAAGAGATAATGCAATTTCGCAATCGGCAATGTAATTAGCATGCCGAATATCACTTGGAATTTGAATTGGGACGAAATCGCCAATAGATAAGACCATTTTACAATTTGGACCCAAGTTAGAAGCAGAGCCTAAGGTGTAAATTATCGATAGTCCATATCTCGGAAACTATAAGAGATAATGCAATTTGGCAACCGGCAATGTAATTAGCATGCCGAATATTACTTGGAATGTGAATTGGAACGAAATCGCCAATAGATAAGACCATTTTACAATTTGGGCCCAAGTTAGAAGCAGAGCCTAAGGTGTAAATTATCGATAGTCCATATCTCGGAAACTATAAGAGATAATGCAATTTGGCAACCGGCAATGTAATTAGCATGCCGAATATTACTTGGAATGTGAATTGGAACGAAATCGCCAATAGATAAGACCATTTTACAATTTGGGCCCAAGTTAGAAGCAGAGCCTAAGGTGTAAATTATCGATAGTCCATATCTCGGAAACTATAAGAGATAATGCAATTTGGCAACCGGCAATGTAATTAGCATGCCGAATATTACTTGGAATGTGAATTGGAACGAAATCGCCAATAGATAAGACCATTTTACAATTTGGGCCCAACTTAGAAGCAGAGCCTAAGGTGTAAATTATTGATAGTCCATATCTCGGAAACTATAAGAGATAATGCAATTTCGCAACCGGCAATGTAATTAGCATGCCGAATATCACTTGGAATGTGAATTGGGACGAAATCGCCAATAGATAAGACCATTTTACAATTTGGGCCCAAGTTAGAAGCAGAGCCTAAGGTGTAAATTATCGATAGTCCATATCTCGGAAACTATAAGAGATAATGCAATTTGGCAACCGGCAATGTAATTAGCATGCCGAATATTACTTGAAATGTGAATTGGAACGAAATCGCCAATAGATAAGACCATTTTACAATTTGGGCCCAACTTAGAAGCAGAGCCTAAGGTGTAAATTATTGATAGTCCATATCTCGGAAACTATAAGAGATAATGCAATTTCGCAACCGGCAATGTAATTAGCATGCCGAATATCACTTGGAATGTGAATTGGGACGAAATCGCCAATAGATAAGACCATTTTACAATTTGGGCCCAAGTTAGAAGCAGAGCCTAAGGTGTAAATTATCGATAGTCCATATCTCGGAAACTATAAGAGATAATGCAATTTGGCAACCGGCAATGTAATTAGCATGCCGAATATTACTTGGAATGTGAATTGGAACGAAATCGCCAATAGATAAGACCATTTTACAATTTGGGCCCAAGTTAGAAGCAGAGCCTAAGGTGTAAATTATCGATAGTCCATATCTCGGAAACTATAAGAGATAATGCAATTTGGCAACCGGCAATGTAATTAGCATGCCGAATATTACTTGGAATGTGAATTGGAACGAAATCGCCAATAGATAAGACCATTTTACAATTTGGGCCCAAGTTAGAAGCAGAGCCTAAGGTGTAAATTATCGATAGTCCATATCTCGGAAACTATAAGAGATAATGCAATTTGGCAACCGGCAATGTAATTAGCATGCCGAATATTACTTGGAATGTGAATTGGAACGAAATCGCCAGTAGATAAGACCATTTTACAATTTGGGCCCAAGTTATAAGCAGAGCCTATGGTGTAAATTATCGATAGTCCATATCTCGGAAACTATAAGAGATAATGCAATTTGGCAACCGGCAATGTAATTAGCATGCCGAATATTACTTGGAATGTGAATTGGAACGAAATCGCCAATAGATAAGACCATTTTACAATTTGGGCCCAAGTTAGAAGCAGAGCCTAAGGTGTAAATTATCGATAGTCCATATCTCGGAAACTATAAGAGATAATGCAATTTGGCAACCGGCAATGTAATTAGCATGCCGAATATTACTTGGAATGTGAATTGGAACGAAATCGCCAATAGATAAGACCATTTTACGATTTGGGCCCAAGTTAGAAGCAGAGCCTAAGGTGTAAATTATCGATAGTCCATATCTCGGAAACTATAAGAGATAATGCAATTTGGCAACCGGCAATGTAATTGGCATGCCGAATATTACTTGGAATGTGAATTGGAACGAAATCGCCAATAGATAAGACCATTTTACAATTTGGGCCCAAGTTAGAAGCAGAGCCTAAGGTGTAAATTATCGATAGTCCATATCTCGGAAACTATAAGAGATAATGCAATTTGGCAACCGGCAATGTAATTAGCATGCCGAATATTACTTGGAATGTGAATTGGAACGAAATCGCCAATAGATAAGACCATTTTACCATTTGGGCCCAAGTTAGAAGCAGAGCCTAAGGTGTAAATTATCGATAGTCCATATCTCGGAAACTATAAGAGATAATGCAATTTGGCAACCGGCAATGTAATTAGCATGCCGAATATTACTTGGAATGTGAATTGGAACGAAATCGCCAATAGATAAGACCATTTTACAATTTGGGCCCAAGTTAGAAGCAGAGCCTAAGGTGTAAATTATCGATAGTCCATATCTCGGAAACTATAAGAGATAATGCAATTTCGCAACCGGCAATGTAATTAGCATCCGAATATTACTTGGAGTGTGAATTGGAACGAAATCGCCAATAGATAAGACCATTTTACAATTTGGGCCCAAGTTAGAAGCAGAGCCTAAGGTGTAAATTATCGATAGTCCATATCTCGGAAACTATAAGAGATAATGCAATTTGGCAACCGGCAATGTAATTAGCATGCCGAATATTACTTGGAATGTGAATTGGAACGAAATCGCCAATAGATAAGACCATTTTACAATTTGGGCCCAAGTTAGAAGCAGAGCCTAAGGTGTAAATTATCGATAGTCCATATCTCGGAAACTATAAGAGATAAAGCAATTTGGCAACCGGCAATGTAATTAGCATGCCGAGTATTACTTGGAATGTGAATTGGAACGAAATCGCCAATAGATAAGACCATTTTACAATTTGGGCCCAAGTTAGAAGCAGAGCCTAAGGTGTAAATTATCGATAGTCCATATCTCGGAAACTATAAGAGATAATGCAATTTGGCAACCGGCAATGTAATTAGCATGCCGAATATTACATGGAATGTGAATTGGAACGAAATCGCCAATAGATAAGACCATTTTACAATTTGGGCCCAAGTTAGAAGCAGAGCCTAAGGTGTAAATTATTTATAGTCCATATCTCGGAAACTATAAGAGATAATGCAATTTCGCAATCGGCAATGTAATTAGCATGCCGAATATCACTTGGAATGTGAATTGGGACGAAATCGCCAATAGATAAGACCATTTTACAATTTGGGCCCAAGTTAGAAGCAGAGCCTAAGGTGTAAATTATTGATAGTCCATATCTCGGAAACTATAAGAGATAATGCAATTTCGCAATCGGCAATGTAATTAGCATGCCGAATATCACTTGGAATGTGAATTGGGACGAAATCGCCAATAGATAAGACCATTTTACAATTTGGGCCCAAGTTAGAAGCAGAGCCTAAGGTGTAAATTATCGATAGTCCATATCTCGGAAACTATAAGGGATAATGCAATTTGGCAACCGGCAATGTAATTAGCATGCCGAATATTACTTGGAATGTGAATTGGAACGAAATCGCCAATAGATAAGACCATTTTACAATTTGGGCCCAAGTTAGAAGCAGAGCCTAAGGTGTAAATTATCGATAGTCCATATCTCGTAAACTATAAGAGATAATGCAATTTCGCAACCGGCAATGTAATTAGCATCCGAATATTACTTGGAGTGTGAATTGGAACGAAATCGCCAATAGATAAGACCATTTTACAATTTGGGCCCAAGTTAGAAGCAGAGCCTAAGGTGTAAATTATCGATAGTCCATATCTCGGAAACTATAAGAGATAATGCAATTTGGCAACCGGCAATGTAATTAGCATGCCGAATATTACTTGGAATGTGAATTGGAACGAAATCGCCAATAGATAAGACCATTTTACAATTTGGGCCCAAGTTAGAAGCAGAGCCTAAGGTGTAAATTATCGATAGTCCATATCTCGGAAACTATAAGAGATAAAGCAATTTGGCAACCGGCAATGTAATTAGCATGCCGAGTATTACTTGGAATGTGAATTGGAACGAAATCGCCAATAGATAAGACCATTTTACAATTTGGGCCCAAGTTAGAAGCAGAGCCTAAGGTGTAAATTATCGATAGTCCATATCTCGGAAACTATAAGAGATAATGCAATTTGGCAACCGGCAATGTAATTAGCATGCCGAATATTACATGGAATGTGAATTGGAACGAAATCGCCAATAGATAAGACCATTTTACAATTTGGGCCCAAGTTAGAAGCAGAGCCTAAGGTGTAAATTATTGATAGTCCATATCTCGGAAACTATAAGAGATAATGCAATTTCGCAATCGGCAATGTAATTAGCATGCCGAATATCACTTGGAATGTGAATTGGGACGAAATCGCCAATAGATAAGACCATTTTACAATTTGGGCCCAAGTTAGAAGCAGAGCCTAAGGTGTAAATTATCGATAGTCCATATCTCGGAAACTATAAGAGATAATGCAATTTGGCAACCGGCAATGTAATAAGCATGCCGAATATTACTTGGAATGTGAATTGGAACGAAATCGCCAATAGATAAGACCATTATACAATTTGGGCCCAAGTTAGAAGCAGAGCCTAAGGTGTAAATTATCGATAGTCCATATCTCGGAAACTATAAGAGATAATGCAATTTGGCAACCGGCAATGTAATTAGCATGCCGAGTATTACTTGGAATGTGAATTGGAACGAAATCGCCAATAGATAAGACCATTTTACAATTTGGGCCCAAGTTAGAAGCAGAGCCTAAGGTGTAAATTATCGATAGTCCATATCTCGGAAACTATAAGAGATAATGCAATTTGGCAACCGGCAATGTAATTAGCATGCCGAATATTACTTGGAATGTGAATTGGAACGAAATCGCCAATAGATAAGACCATTTTACAATTTGGGCCCAAGTTAGAAGCAGAGCCTAAGGTGTAAATTATTGATAGTCCATATCTCGGAAACTATAAGAGATAATGCAATTTGGCAACCGGCAATGTAATTAGCATGCCGAATATTACTTGGAATGTGAATTGGAACGAAATCGCCAATAGATAAGACCATTTTACAATTTGGGCCCAAGTTAGAAGCAGAGCTTAAGGTGTAAATTATCGATAGTCCATATCTCGGAAACTATAAGAGATAATGCAATTTGGCAACCGGCAATGTAATTAGCATGCCGAATATTACTTGGAATGTGAATTGGAACGAAATCGCCAATAGATAAGACCATTTTACAATTTGGGCCCAAGTTAGAAGCAGAGCCTAAGGTGTAAATTATCGATAGTCCATATCTCGGAAACTATAAGAGATAATGCAATTTGGCAACCGGCAATGTAATTAGCATGCCGAATATTACTTGGAATGTGAATTGGAACGAAATCGCCAATAGATAAGACCATTTTACAATTTGGGCCCAACTTAGAAGCAGAGCCTAAGGTGTAAATTATTGATAGTCCATATCTCGGAAACTATAAGAGATAATGCAATTTCGCAACCGGCAATGTAATTAGCATGCCGAATATCACTTGGAATGTGAATTGGGACGAAATCGCCAATAGATAAGACCATTTTACAATTTGGGCCCAAGTTAGAAGCAGAGCCTAAGGTGTAAATTATCGATAGTCCATATCTCGGAAACTATAAGAGATAATGCAATTTGGCAACCGGCAATGTAATTAGCATGCCGAATATTACTTGGAATGTGAATTGGAACGAAATCGCCAATAGATAAGACCATTTTACAATTTGGGCCCAAGTTAGAAGCAGAGCCTAAGGTGTAAATTATCGATAGTCCATATCTCGGAAACTATAAGAGATAATGCAATTTGGCAACCGGCAATGTAATTAGCATGCCGAATATTACATGGAATGTGAATTGGAACGAAATCGCCAATAGATAAGACCATTTTACAATTTGGGCCCAAGTTAGAAGCAGAGCCTAAAGTGTAAATTATTGATAGTCCATATCTCGGAAACTATAAGAGATAATGCAATTTCGCAATCGGCAATGTAATTAGCATGCCGAATATCACTTGGAATGTGAATTGGGACGAAATCGCCAATAGATAAGACCATTTTACAATTTGGGCCCAAGTTAGAAGCAGAGCCTAAGGTGTAAATTATCGATAGTCCATATCTCGGAAACTATAAGAGATAATGCAATTTGGCAACCGGCAATGTAATTAGCATGCCGAATATTACTTGGAATGTGAATTGGAACGAAATCGCCAATAGATAAGACCATTTTACAATTTGGGCCCAAGTTAGAAGCAGAGCCTAAGGTGTAAATTATCGATAGTCCATATCTCGGAAACTATAAGAGATAATGCAATTTGGCAACCGGCAATGTAATTAGCATGCCGAATATTACATGGAATGTGAATTGGAACGAAATCGCCAATAGATAAGACCATTTTACAATTTGGGCCCAAGTTAGAAGCAGAGCCTAAGGTGTAAATTATTGATAGTCCATATCTCGGAAACTATAAGAGATAATGCAATTTCGCAATCGGCAATGTAATTAGCATGCCGAATATCACTTGGAATGTGAATTGGGACGAAATCGCCAATAGATAAGACCATTTTACAATTTGGGCCCAAGTTAGAAGCAGAGCCTAAGGTGTAAATTATCGATAGTCCATATCTCGGATACTATAAGAGATAATGCAATTTGGCAACCGGCAATGTAATTAGCATGCCGAATGTTACTTGGAATGTGAATTGGAACGAAATCGCCAATAGATAAGACCATTTTACAATTTGGGCCCAAGTTAGAAGCAGAGCCTAAGGTGTAAATTATCGAGAGTCCATATCTCGGAAACTATAAGAGATAATGCAATTTCGCAATCGGCAATGTAATTAGCATGCCGAATATCACTTGGAATTTGAATTGGGACGAAATCGCCAATAGATAAGACCATTTTACAATTTGGACCCAAGTTAGAAGCAGAGCCTAAGGTGTAAATTATCGATAGTCCATATCTCGGAAACTATAAGAGATAATGCAATTTGGCAACCGGCAATGTAATTAGCATGCCGAATATTACTTGGAATGTGAATTGGAACGAAATCGCCAATAGATAAGACCATTTTACAATTTGGGCCCAAGTTAGAAGCAGAGCCTAAGGTGTAAATTATCGATAGTCCATATCTCGGAAACTATAAGAGATAATGCAATTTGGCAACCGGCAATGTAATTAGCATGCCGAATATTACTTGGAATGTGAATTGGAACGAAATCGCCAATAGATAAGACCATTTTACCATTTGGGCCCAAGTTAGAAGCAGAGCCTAAGGTGTAAATTATCGATAGTCCATATCTCGGAAACTATAAGAGATAATGCAATTTGGCAACCGGCAATGTAATTAGCATGCCGAATATTACTTGGAATGTGAATTGGAACGAAATCGCCAATAGATAAGACCATTTTACGATTTGGGCCCAAGTTAGAAGCAGAGCCTAAGGTGTAAATTATCGATAGTCCATATCTCGGAAACTATAAGAGATAATGCAATTTGGCAACCGGCAATGTAATTAGCATGCCGAGTATTACTTGGAATGTGAATTGGAACGAAATCGCCAATAGATAAGACCATTTTACAATTTGGGCCCAAGTTAGAAGCAGAGCCTAAGGTGTAAATTATCGATAGTCCATATCTCGGAAACTATAAGAGATAATGCAATTTGGCAACCGGCAATGTAATTAGCATGCCGAATATTACTTGGAATGTGAATTGGAACGAAATCGCCAATAGAAAAGACCATTTTACAATTTGGGCCCAACTTAGAAGCAAAGCCTAAGGTGTAAATTATTGATAGTCCATATCTCGGAAACTATAAGAGATAATGCAATTTCGCAACCGGCAATGTAATTAGCATGCCGAATATCACTTGGAATGTGAATTGGGACGAAATCGCCAATAGATAAGACCATTTTACAATTTGGGCCCAAGTTAGAAGCAGAGCCTAAGGTGTAAATTATCAATAGTCCATATCTCGGAAACTATAAGAGATAATGCAATTTGGCAACCGGCAATGTAATTAGCATGCCGAATATTACTTGGAATGTGAATTGGAACGAAATCGCCAATAGATAAGACCATTTTACAATTTGGGCCCAAGTTAGAAGCAGAGCCTAAGGTGTAAATTATCGATAGTCCATATCTCGGAAACTATAAGAGATAATGCAATTTGGCAACCGGCAATGTATTTAGCATGCCGAATATTACATGGAATGTGAATTGGAACGAAATCGCCAATAGATAAGACCATTTTACAATTTGGGCCCAAGTTAGAAGCAGAGCCTAAGGTGTAAATTATTGAGAGTCCATATCTCGGAAACTATAAGAGATAATGCAATTTGGCAACCGGCAATGGAATTAGCATGCCGAATATTACTTGGAATGTGAATTGGAACGAAATCGCCAATAGATAAGACCATTTTACAATTTGGGCCCAAGTTAGAAGCAGAGCCTAAGGTGTAAATTATTGATAGTCCATATCTCGGAAACTATAAGAGATAATGCAATTTCGCAACCGGCAATGTAATTAGCATGCCGAATATTACTTGTGGTGTGAATTGGAACGAAATCGCCAATAGGTAAGACCATTTTACAATTTGGGCCCAAGTTAGAAGCAGAGCCTAAGGTGTAAATTATCGATAGTCCATATCTCGGAAACTATAAGAGATAATGCAATTTGGCAACCGGCAATGTAATTAGCATGCCGAATATTACTTGGAATGTGAATTGGAACGAAATCGCCAATAGATAAGGCCATTTTACAATTTGGGCCCAAGTTAGAAGCAGAGCCTAAGGTGTAAATTATCGATAGTCCATATCTCGGAAACTATAAGAGATAATGCAATTTGGCAACCGGCAATGTAATTAGCATGCCGAATATTACTTGGAATGTGAATTGGAACGAAATCGCCAATAGATAAGACCATTTTACAATTTGGGCCCAAGTTAGAAGCAGAGCCTAAGGTGTAAATTATTGATAGTCCATATCTCGGAAACTATAAGAGATAATGCAATTTGGCAACCGGCAATGTAATTAGCATGCCGAATATTACTTGGAATGTGAATTGGAACGAAATCGCCAATAGATAAGACCATTTTACAATTTGGGCCCAAGTTAGAAGCAGAGCCTAAGGTGTAAATTATCGATAGTCCATATCTCGGAAACTATAAGAGATAATGCAATTTGGCAACCGGCAATGTAATTAGCATGCCGAATATTACTTGGAATGTGAATTGGAACGAAATCGCCAATAGATAAGACCATTTTACAATTTGGGCCCAAGTTAGAAGCAGAGCCTAAGGTGTAAATTATCGATAGTCCATATCTCGGAAACTATAAGAGATAATGCAATTTGGCAACCGGCAATGTAATTAGCATGCCGAATATTACTTGGAATGTGAATTGGAACGAAATCGCCAATAGATAAGACCATTTTACAATTTGGGCCCAACTTAGAAGCAGAGCCTAAGGTGTAAATTATTGATAGTCCATATCTCGGAAACTATAAGAGATAATGCAATTTCGCAACCGGCAATGTAATTAGCATGCCGAATATCACTTGGAATGTGAATTGGGACGAAATCGCCAATAGATAAGACCATTTTACAATTTGGGCCCAAGTTAGAAGCAGAGCCTAAGGTGTAAATTATCGATAGTCCATATCTCGGAAACTATAAGAGATAATGCAATTTGGCAACCGGCAATGTAATTAGCATGCCGAATATTACTTGGAATGTGAATTGGAACGAAATCGCCAATAGATAAGACCATTTTACAATTTGGGCCCAAGTTAGAAGCAGAGCCTAAGGTGTAAATTATCGATAGTCCATATCTCGGAAACTATAAGAGATAATGCAATTTGGCAACCGGCAATGTAATTAGCATGCCGAATATTACTTGGAATGTGAATTGGAACGAAATCGCCAATAGATAAGACCATTTTACAATTTGGGCCCAAGTTAGAAGCAGAGCCTAAGGTGTAAATTATCGATAGTCCATATCTCGGAAACTATAAGAGATAATGCAATTTGGCAACCGGCAATGTAATTAGCATGCCGAATATTACTTGGAATGTGAATTGGAACGAAATCGCCAGTAGATAAGACCATTTTACAATTTGGGCCCAAGTTATAAGCAGAGCCTATGGTGTAAATTATCGATAGTCCATATCTCGGAAACTATAAGAGATAATGCAATTTGGCAACCGGCAATGTAATTAGCATGCCGAATATTACTTGGAATGTGAATTGGAACGAAATCGCCAATAGATAAGACCATTTTACAATTTGGGCCCAAGTTAGAAGCAGAGCCTAAGGTGTAAATTATCGATAGTCCATATCTCGGAAACTATAAGAGATAATGCAATTTGGCAACCGGCAATGTAATTAGGATGCCGAATATTACTTGGAATGTGAATTGGAACGAAATCGCCAATAGATAAGACCATTTTACGATTTGGGCCCAAGTTAGAAGCAGAGCCTAAGGTGTAAATTATCGATAGTCCATATCTCGGAAACTATAAGAGATAATGCAATTTGGCAACCGGCAATGTAATTAGCATGCCGAATATTACTTGGAATGTGAATTGGAACGAAATCGCCAATAGATAAGACCATTTTACAATTTGGGCCCAAGTTAGAAGCAGAGCCTAAGGTGTAAATTATCGATAGTCCATATCTCGGAAACTATAAGAGATAATGCAATTTGGCAACCGGCAATGTAATTAGCATGCCGAATATTACTTGGAATGTGAATTGGAACGAAATCGCCAATAGATAAGACCATTTTACCATTTGGGCCCAAGTTAGAAGCAGAGCCTAAGGTGTAAATTATCGATAGTCCATATCTCGGAAACTATAAGAGATAATGCAATTTGGCAACCGGCAAAGTAATTAGCATGCCGAATATTACTTGGAATGTGAATTGGAACGAAATCGCCAATAGATAAGACCATTTTACAATTTGGGCCCAAGTTAGAAGCAGAGCCTAAGGTGTAAATTATCGATAGTCCATATCTCGGAAACTATAAGAGATAATGCAATTTCGCAACCGGCAATGTAATTAGCATCCGAATATTACTTGGAGTGTGAATTGGAACGAAATCGCCAATAGATAAGACCATTTTACAATTTGGGCCCAAGTTAGAAGCAGAGCCTAAGGTGTAAATTATCGATAGTCCATATCTCGGAAACTATAAGAGATAATGCAATTTGGCAACCGGCAATGTAATTAGCATGCCGAATATTACTTGGAATGTGAATTGGAACGAAATCGCCAATAGATAAGAGCATTTTACAATTTGGGCCCAAGTTAGAAGCAGAGCCTAAGGTGTAAATTATCGATAGTCCATATCTCGGAAACTATAAGAGATAATGCAATTTGGCAACCGGCAATGTAATTAGCATGCCGAGTATTACTTGGAATGTGAATTGGAACGAAATCGCCAATAGATAAGACCATTTTACAATTTGGGCCCAAGTTAGAAGCAGAGCCTAAGGTGTAAATTATCGATAGTCCATATCTCGGAAACTATAAGAGATAATGCAATTTGGCAACCGGCAATGTAATTAGCATGCCGAATATTACATGGAATGTGAATTGGAACGAAATCGCCAATAGATAAGACCATTTTACAATTTGGGCCCAAGTTAGAAGCAGAGCCTAAGGTGTAAATTATTGATAGTCCATATCTCGGAAACTATAAGAGATAATGCAATTTCGCAATCGGCAATGTAATTAGCATGCCGGATATCACTTGGAATGTGAATTGGGACGAAATCGCCAATAGATAAGACCATTTTACAATTTGGGCCCAAGTTAGAAGCAGAGCCTAAGGTGTAAATTATCGATAGTCCATATCTCGGAAACTATAAGAGATAATGCAATTTGGCAACCGGCAATGTAATAAGCATGCCGAATATTACTTGGAATGTGAATTGGAACGAAATCGCCAATAGATAAGACCATTATACAATTTGGGCCCAAGTTAGAAGCAGAGCCTAAGGTGTAAATTATCGAGAGTCCAGATCTCGGAAACTATAAGAGATAATGCAATTTGGCAACCGGCAATGTAATTAGCATGCCGAATATTACTTGGAATGTGAATTGGAACGAAATCGCCAATAGATAAGACCATTTTACAATTTGGGCCCAAGTTAGAAGCAGAGCCTAAGGTGTAAATTATCGATAGTCCATATCTCGGAAACTATAAGAGATAATGCAATTTGGCAACCGGCAATGTAATTAGCATGCCGAGTATTACTTGGAATGTGAATTGGAACGAAATCGCCAATAGATAAGACCATTTTACAATTTGGGCCCAAGTTAGAAGCAGAGCCTAAGGTGTAAATTATCGATAGTCCATATCTCGGAAACTATAAGAGATAATGCAATTTGGCAACCGGCAATGTAATTAGCATGCCGAATATTACTTGGAATGTGAATTGGAACGAAATCGCAAATAGATAAGACCATTTTACAATTTGGGCCCAAGTTAGAAGCAGAGCCTAAGGTGTAAATTATTGATAGTCCATATCTCGGAAACTATAAGAGATAATGCAATTTGGCAACCGGCAATGTAATTAGCATGCCGAATATTACTTGGAATGTGAATTGGAACGAAATCGCCAATAGATAAGACCATTTTACAATTTGGGCCCAAGTTAGAAGCAGAGCCTAAGGTGTAAATTATCGATAGTCCATATCTCGGAAACTATAAGAGATAATGCAATTTGGCAACCGGCAATGTAATTAGCATGCCGAATATTACTTGGAATGTGAATTGGAACGAAATCGCCAATAGATAAGACCATTTTACAATTTGGGCCCAAGTTAGAAGCAGAGCCTAAGGTGTAAATTATCGATAGTCCATATCTCGGAAACTATAAGAGATAATGCAATTTGGCAACCGGCAATGTAATTAGCATGCCGAATATTACTTGGAATGTGAATTGGAACGAAATCGCCAATAGATAAGGCCATTTTACAATTTGGGCCCAAGTTAGAAGCAGAGCCTAAGGTGTAAATTATCGATAGTCCATATCTCGGAAACTATAAGAGATAATGCAATTTGGCAACCGGCAATGTAATTAGCATGCCGAATATTACTTGGAATGTGAATTGGAACGAAATCGCCAATAGATAAGACCATTTTACAATTTGGGCCCAACTTAGAAGCAGAGCCTAAGGTGTAAATTATTGATAGTCCATATCTCGGAAACTATAAGAGATAATGCAATTTCGCAACCGGCAATGTAATTAGCATGCCGAATATCACTTGGAATGTGAATTGGGACGAAATCGCCAATAGATAAGACCATTTTACAATTTGGGCCCAAGTTAGAAGCAGAGCCTAAGGTGTAAATTATCGATAGTCCATATCTCGGAAACTATAAGAGATAATGCAATTTGGCAACCGGCAATGTAATTAGCATGCCGAATATTACTTGGAATGTGAATTGGAACGAAATCGCCAATAGATAAGACCATTTTACAATTTGGGCCCAAGTTAGAAGCAGAGCCTAAGGTGTAAATTATCGATAGTCCATATCTCGGAAACTATAAGAGATAATGCAATTTGGCAACCGGCAATGTAATTAGCATGCCGAATATTACTTGGAATGTGAATTGGAACGAAATCGCCAATAGATAAGACCATTTTACAATTTGGGCCCAAGTTAGAAGCAGAGCCTAAGGTGTAAATTATCGATAGTCCATATCTCGGAAACTATAAGAGATAATGCAATTTGGCAACCGGCAATGTAATTAGCATGCCGAATATTACTTGGAATGTGAATTGGAACGAAATCGCCAGTAGATAAGACCATTTTACAATTTGGGCCCAAGTTATAAGCAGAGCCTATGGTGTAAATTATCGATAGTCCATATCTCGGAAACTATAAGAGATAATGCAATTTGGCAACCGGCAATGTAATTAGCATGCCGAATATTACTTGGAATGTGAATTGAAACGAAATCGCCAATAGATAAGACCATTTTACAATTTGGGCCCAAGTTAGAAGCAGAGCCTAAGGTGTAAATTATCGATAGTCCATATCTCGGAAACTATAAGAGATAATGCAATTTGGCAACCGGCAATGTAATTAGGATGCCGAATATTACTTGGAATGTGAATTGGAACGAAATCGCCAATAGATAAGACCATTTTACGATTTGGGCCCAAGTTAGAAGCAGAGCCTAAGGTGTAAATTATCGATAGTCCATATCTCGGAAACTATAAGAGATAATGCAATTTGGCAACCGGCAATGTAATTAGCATGCCGAATATTACTTGGAATGTGAATTGGAACGAAATCGCCAATAGATAAGACCATTTTACAATTTGGGCCCAAGTTAGAAGCAGAGCCTAAGGTGTAAATTATCGATAGTCCATATCTCGGAAACTATAAGAGATAATGCAATTTGGCAACCGGCAATGTAATTAGCATGCCGAATATTACTTGGAATGTGAATTGTAACGAAATCGCCAATAGATAAGACCATTTTACCATTTGGGCCCAAGTTAGAAGCAGAGCCTAAGGTGTAAATTATCGATAGTCCATATCTCGGAAACTATAAGAGATAATGCAATTTGGCAACCGGCAAAGTAATTAGCATGCCGAATATTACTTGGAATGTGAATTGGAACGAAATCGCCAATAGATAAGACCATTTTACAATTTGGGCCCAAGTTAGAAGCAGAGCCTAAGGTGTAAATTATCGATAGTCCATATCTTGGAAACTATAAGAGATAATGCAATTTCGCAACCGGCAATGTAATTAGCATCCGAATATTACTTGGAGTGTGAATTGGAACGAAATCGCCAATAGATAAGACCATTTTACAATTTGGGCCCAAGTTAGAAGCAGAGCCTAAGGTGTAAATTATCGATAGTCCATATCTCGGAAACTATAAGAGATAATGCAATTTGGCAACCGGCAATGTAATTAGCATGCCGAATATTACTTGGAATGTGAATTGAAACGAAATCGCCAATAGATAAGACCATTTTACAATTTGGGCCCAAGTTAGAAGCAGAGCCTAAGGTGTAAATTATCGAGAGTCCAGATCTCGGAAACTATAAGAGATAATGCAATTTGGCAACCGGCAATGTAATTAGGATGCCGAATATTACTTGGAATGTGAATTGGAACGAAATCGCCAATAGATAAGACCATTTTACGATTTGGGCCCAAGTTAGAAGCAGAGCCTAAGGTGTAAATTATCGATAGTCCATATCTCGGAAACTATAAGAGATAATGCAATTTGGCAACCGGCAATGTAATTAGCATGCCGAATATTACTTGGAATGAGAATTGGAACGAAATCGCCAATAGATAAGACCATTTTACAATTTGGGCCCAAGTTAGAAGCAGAGCCTAAGGTGTAAATTATCGATAGTCCATATCTCGGAAACTATAAGAGATAATGCAATTTGGCAACCGGCAATGTAATTAGCATGCCGAATATTACTTGGAATGTGAATTGTAACGAAATCGCCAATAGATAAGACCATTTTACCATTTGGGCCCAAGTTAGAAGCAGAGCCTAAGGTGTAAATTATCGATAGTCCATATCTCGGAAACTATAAGAGATAATGCAATTTGGCAACCGGCAAAGTAATTAGCATGCCGAATATTACTTGGAATGTGAATTGGAACGAAATCGCCAATAGATAAGACCATTTTACAATTTGGGCCCAAGTTAGAAGCAGAGCCTAAGGTGTAAATTATCGATAGTCCATATCTCGGAAACTATAAGAGATAATGCAATTTCGCAACCGGCAATGTAATTAGCATCCGAATATTACTTGGAGTGTGAATTGGAACGAAATCGCCAATAGATAAGACCATTTTACAATTTGGGCCCAAGTTAGAAGCAGAGCCTAAGGTGTAAATTATCGATAGTCCATATCTCGGAAACTATAAGAGATAATGCAATTTGGCAACCGGCAATGTAATTAGCATGCCGAATATTACTTGGAATGTGAATTGGAACGAAATCGCCAATAGATAAGACCATTTTACAATTTGGGCCCAAGTTAGAAGCAGAGCCTAAGGTGTAAATTATCGATAGTCCATATCTCGGAAACTATAAGAGATAATGCAATTTGGCAACCGGCAATGTAATTAGCATGCCGAGTATTACTTGGAATGTGAATTGGAACGAAATCGCCAATAGATAAGACCATTTTACAATTTGGGCCCAAGTTAGAAGCAGAGCCTAAGGTGTAAATTATCGATAGTCCATATCTCGGAAACTATAAGAGATAATGCAATTTGGCAACCGGCAATGTAATTAGCATGCCGAATATTACATGGAATGTGAATTGGAACGAAATCGCCAATAGATAAGACCATTTTACAATTTGGGCCCAAGTTAGAAGCAGAGCCTAAGGTGTAAATTATTGATAGTCCATATCTCGGAAACTATAAGAGATAATGCAATTTCGCAATCGGCAATGTAATTAGCATGCCGAATATCACTTGGAATGTGAATTGGGACGAAATCGCCAATAGATAAGACCATTTTACAATTTGGGCCCAAGTTAGAAGCAGAGCCTAAGGTGTAAATTATCGATAGTCCATATCTCGGAAACTATAAGAGATAATGCAATTTGGCAACCGGCAATGTAATAAGCATGCCGAATATTACTTGGAATGTGAATTGGAACGAAATCGCCAATAGATAAGACCATTATACAATTTGGGCCCAAGTTAGAAGCAGAGCCTAAGGTGTAAATTATCGAGAGTCCAGATCTCGGAAACTATAAGAGATAATGCAATTTGGCAACCGGCAATGTAATTAGCATGCCGAATATTACTTGGAATGTGAATTGGAACGAAATCGCCAATAGATAAGACCATTTTACAATTTGGGCCCAAGTTAGAAGCAGAGCCTAAGGTGTAAATTATCGATAGTCCATATCTCGGAAACTATAAGAGATAATGCAATTTGGCAACCGGCAATGTAATTAGCATGCCGAGTATTACTTGGAATGTGAATTGGAACGAAATCGCCAATAGATAAGACCATTTTACAATTTGGGCCCAAGTTAGAAGCAGAGCCTAAGGTGTAAATTATTGATAGTCCATATCTCGGAAACTATAAGAGATAATGCAATTTCGCAATCGGCAATGTAATTAGCATGCCGAATATCACTTGGAATGTGAATTGGGACGAAATCGCCAATAGATAAGACCATTTTACAATTTGGGCCCAAGTTAGAAGCAGAGCCTAAGGTGTAAATTATCGATAGTCCATATCTCGGAAACTATAAGAGATAATGCAATTTGGCAACCGGCAATGTAATTAGCATGCCGAATATTACATGGAATGTGAATTGGAACGAAATCGCCAATAGATAAGACCATTTTACAATTTGGGCCCAAGTTAGAAGCAGAGCCTAAAGTGTAAATTATTGATAGTCCATATCTCGGAAACTATAAGAGATAATGCAATTTCGCAATCGGCAATGTAATTAGCATGCCGAATATCACTTGGAATGTGAATTGGGACGAAATCGCCAATAGATAAGACCATTTTGCAATTTGGGCCCAAGTTAGAAGCAGAGCCTAAGGTGTAAATTATCGATAGTCCATATCTCGGAAACTATAAGAGATAATGCAATTTGGCAACCGGCAATGTAATTAGCATGCCGAATATTACTTGGAATGTGAATTGGAACGAAATCGCCAATAGATAAGACCATTATACAATTTGGGCCCAAGTTAGAAGCAGAGCCTAAGGTGTAAATTATCGAGAGTCCAGATCTCGGAAACTATAAGAGATAATGCAATTTGGCAACCGGCAATGTAATTAACATGCCGAATATTACTTGGAATGTGAATTGGAACGAAATCGCCAATAGATAAGACCATTTTACAATTTGGGCCCAAGTTAGAAGCAGAGCCTAAGGTGTAAATTATCGATAGTCCATATCTCGGAAACTATAAGAGATAATGCAATTTGGCAACCGGCAATGTAATTAGCATGCCGAATATTACTTGGAATGTGAATTGGAACGAAATCGCCAATGGATAAGACCATTTTACAATTTGGGCCCAAGTTAGAAGCAGAGCCTAAGGTGTAAATTATCGATAGTCCATATCTCGGAAACTATAAGAGATAATGCAATTTGGCAACCGGCAATGTAATTAGCATGCCGAATATTACTTGGAATGTGAATTGGAACGAAATCGCCAATAGATAAGACGATTTTACAATTTGGGCCCAAGTTAGAAGCAGAGCCTAAGATGTAAATTATAGATAGTCCATATCTCGGAAACTATAAGAGATAATGCAATTTGGCAACCGGCAATGTAATTAGCATGCCGAATATTACTTGGAATGTGAATTGGAACGAAATCGCCAATAGATAAGACCATTTTACAATTTGGGCCCAAGTTAGAAGCAAAGCCTAAGGTGTAAATTATCGATAGTCCATATCTCGGAAACTATAAGAGATAATGCAATTTGGCAACCGGTAATGTAATTAGCATGCCGAATATTACTTGGAATGTGAATTGGAACGAAATCGCCAATAGGTAAGACCATTTTACAATTTGGGCCCAAGTTAGAAGCAGAGCCTAAGGTGTAAATAATCGATAGTCCATATCTCGGAAACTATAAGAGATAATGCAATTTGGCAACCGGAAATGTAATTAGCATGCCGAATATTACTTGGAATGTGAATTGGAACGAAATCGCCAATAGAGAAGACCATTTTACAATTTGGGCCCAAGTTAGAAGCAGAGCCTAAGGTGTAAATTATCGATAGTCCATATCTCGGAAACTATAAGAGATAATGCAATTTGGCAACCGGCAATGTAATTAGCATGCCGAATATTACTTGGAATGTGAATTGGAACGAAATCGCCAATAGAGAAGACCATTTTACAATTTGGGCCCAAGTTAGAAGCAGAGCCTAAGGTGTAAATTATCGATAGTCCATATCTCGGAAACTATAAGAGATAATGCAATTTGGCAACCGGCAATGTAATTAGCATGCCGAATATTACTTGGAATGTGAATTGGAACGAAATCGCCAATAGAGAAGACCATTTTACAATTTGGGCCCAAGTTAGAAGCAGAGACTAAGGTGTAAATTATCGATAGTCCATATCTCGGAAACTATAAGAGATAATGCAATTTGGCAACCGGCAATGTAATTAGCATGCCGAATATTACTTGGAATGTGAATTGGAACGAAATCGCCAATAGATAAGACCATTTTACAATTTGGGCCCAAGTTAGAAGCAGAGCCTAAGGTGTAAATTATCGATACTCCATATCTCGGAAACTATAAGAGATAATGCAATTTGGCAACCGGCAATGTAATTAGCATGCCGAATATTACTTGGAATGTGAATTGGAACGAAATCGCCAATAGATAAGACCATTTTACAATTTGGGCCCAAGTTAGAAGCAGAGCCTAAGGTGTAAATTATCGATAGTCCATATCTCGGAAACTATAAGAGATAATGCAATTTGGCAACCGGCAATGTAATTAGCATGCCGAGTATTACTTGGAATGTGAATTGGAACGAAATCGCCAATAGATAAGACCATTTTACAATTTGGGCCCAAGTTAGAAGAAGAGCCTAAGGTGTAAATTATCGATAGTCCATATCTCGGAAACTATAAGAGATAATGCAATTTGGCAACCGGCAATGTAATTAGCATGCCGAATATTACTTGGAATGTGAATTGGAATGAAATCGCCAATAGATAAGACCATTTTACAATTTGGGCCCAAGTTAGAAGCAGAGCCTAAGGTGTAAATTATCGATAGTCCATATCTCGGAAACTATAAGAGATAATGCAATTTGGCAACCGGCAATGTAATTAGCATGCCGAATATTATTTGGAATGTGAATTGGAACGAAATCGCCAATAGATAAGACCATTTTACAATTTGGGCCCAAGTTAGAAGCAGAGCCTAAGGTGTAAATTATCGATAGTCCATATCTCGGAAACTATAAGAGATAATGCAATTTGGCAACCGGCAATGTAATTAGCATGCCGAGTATTACTTGGAATGTGAATTGGAACGAAATCGCCAATAGATAAGGCCATTTTACAATTTGGGCCCAAGTTAGAAGCAGAGCCTAAGGTGTAAATTATCGATAGTCCATATCTCGGAAACTATAAGAGATAATGCAATTTGGCAACCGGCAATGTAATTAGCATGCCGAATATTACTTGGAATGTGAATTGGAACGAAATCGCCAATAGATAAGACCATTTTACAATTTGGGCCCAAGTTAGAAGCAGAGCCTAAGGTGTAAATTATTGATAGTCCATATCTCGGAAACTATAAGAGATAATGCAATTTGGCAACCGGCAATGTAATTAGCATGCCGAATATTACTTGGAATGTGAATTGGAACGAAATCGCCAATAGATAAGACCATTTTACAATTTGGGCCCAAGTTAGAAGCAGAGCCTAAGGTGTAAATTATTGATAGTCCATATCTCGGAAACTATAAGAGATAATGCAATTTCGCAACCGGCAATGTAATTAGCATGCCGAATATTACTTGGGGTGTGAATTGGAACGAAATCGCCAATAGGTAAGACCATTTTACAATTTGGGCCCAAGTTAGAAGCAGAGCCTAAGGTGTAAATTATTGATAGTCCATATCTCGGAAACTATAAGAGATAATGCAATTTGGCAACCGGCAATGGAATTAGCATGCCGAATATTACTTGGAATGTGAATTGGAACGAAATCGCCAATAGATAAGACCATTTTACAATTTGGGCCCAAGTTAGAAGCAGAGCCTAAGGTGTAAATTATTGATAGTCCATATCTCGGAAACTATAAGAGATAATGCAATTTCGCAACCGGCAATGTAATTAGCATGCCGAATATTACTTGGGGTGTGAATTGGAACGAAATCGCCAATAGGTAAGACCATTTTACAATTTGGGCCCAAGTTAGAAGCAGAGCCTAAGGTGTAAATTATTGATAGTCCATATCTCGGAAACTATAAGAGATAATGCAATTTCGCAACCGGCAATGTAATTAGCATGCCGAATATTACTTGGGGTGTGAATTGGAACGAAATCGCCAATAGGTAAGACCATTTTACAAGTTGGGCCCAAGTTAGAAGCAGAGCCTAAGGTGTAAATTATCGAGAGTCCAGATCTCGGAAACTATAAGAGATAATGCAATTTGGCAACCGGCAATGTAATTAGCATGCCGAATATTACTTGGAATGTGAATTGGAACGAAATCGCCAATAGATAAGACCATTTTACAATTTGGGCCCAAGTTAGAAGCAGAGCCTAAGGTGTAAATTATCGATAGTCCATATCTCGGAAACTATAAGAGATAATGCAATTTGGCAACCGGCAATGTAATTAGCATGCCGAGTATTACTTGGAATGTGAATTGGAACGAAATCGCCAATAGATAAGACCATTTTACAATTTGGGCCCAAGTTAGAAGCAGAGCCTAAGGTGTAAATTATCGATAGTCCATATCTCGGAAACTATAAGAGATAATGCAATTTGGCAACCGGCAATGTAATTAGCATGCCGAATATTACTTGGAATGTGAATTGGAACGAAATCGCAAATAGATAAGACCATTTTACAATTTGGGCCCAAGTTAGAAGCAGAGCCTAAGGTGTAAATTATTGATAGTCCATATCTCGGAAACTATAAGAGATAATGCAATTTGGCAACCGGCAATGTAATTAGCATGCCGAATATTACTTGGAATGTGAATTGGAACGAAATCGCCAATAGATAAGACCATTTTACAATTTGGGCCCAAGTTAGAAGCAGAGCCTAAGGTGTAAATTATCGATAGTCCATATCTCGGAAACTATAAGAGATAATGCAATTTGGCAACCGGCAATGTAATTAGCATGCCGAATATTACTTGGAATGTGAATTGGAACGAAATCGCCAATAGATAAGACCATTTTACAATTTGGGCCCAAGTTAGAAGCAGAGCCTAAGGTGTAAATTATCGATAGTCCATATCTCGGAAACTATAAGAGATAATGCAATTTGGCAACCGGCAATGTAATTAGCATGCCGAATATTACTTGGAATGTGAATTGGAACGAAATCGCCAATAGATAAGGCCATTTTACAATTTGGGCCCAAGTTAGAAGCAGAGCCTAAGGTGTAAATTATCGATAGTCCATATCTCGGAAACTATAAGAGATAATGCAATTTGGCAACCGGCAATGTAATTAGCATGCCGAATATTACTTGGAATGTGAATTGGAACGAAATCGCCAATAGATAAGACCATTTTACAATTTGGGCCCAACTTAGAAGCAGAGCCTAAGGTGTAAATTATTGATAGTCCATATCTCGGAAACTATAAGAGATAATGCAATTTCGCACCCGGCAATGTAATTAGCATGCCGAATATCACTTGGAATGTGAATTGGGACGAAATCGCCAATAGATAAGACCATTTTACAATTTGGGCCCAAGTTAGAAGCAGAGCCTAAGGTGTAAATTATCGATAGTCCATATCTCGGAAACTATAAGAGATAATGCAATTTGGCAACCGGCAATGTAATTAGCATGCCGAATATTACTTGGAATGTGAATTGGAACGAAATCGCCAATAGATAAGACCATTTTACAATTTGGGCCCAAGTTAGAAGCAGAGCCTAAGGTGTAAATTATCGATAGTCCATATCTCGGAAACTATAAGAGATAATGCAATTTGGCAACCGGCAATGTAATTAGCATGCCGAATATTACTTGGAATGTGAATTGGAACGAAATCGCCAATAGATAAGACCATTTTACAATTTGGGCCCAAGTTAGAAGCAGAGCCTAAGGTGTAAATTATCGATAGTCCATATCTCGGAAACTATAAGAGATAATGCAATTTGGCAACCGGCAATGTAATTAGCATGCCGAATATTACTTGGAATGTGAATTGGAACGAAATCGCCAGTAGATAAGACCATTTTACAATTTGGGCCCAAGTTATAAGCAGAGCCTATGGTGTAAATTATCGATAGTCCATATCTCGGAAACTATAAGAGATAATGCAATTTGGCAACCGGCAATGTAATTAGCATGCCGAATATTACTTGGAATGTGAATTGAAACGAAATCGCCAATAGATAAGACCATTTTACAATTTGGGCCCAAGTTAGAAGCAGAGCCTAAGGTGTAAATTATCGATAGTCCATATCTCGGAAACTATAAGAGATAATGCAATTTGGCAACCGGCAATGTAATTAGGATGCCGAATATTACTTGGAATGTGAATTGGAACGAAATCGCCAATAGATAAGACCATTTTACGATTTGGGCCCAAGTTAGAAGCAGAGCCTAAGGTGTAAATTATCGATAGTCCATATCTCGGAAACTATAAGAGATAATGCAATTTGGCAACCGGCAATGTAATTAGCATGCCGAATATTACTTGGAATGTGAATTGGAACGAAATCGCCAATAGATAAGACCATTTTACAATTTGGGCCCAAGTTAGAAGCAGAGCCTAAGGTGTAAATTATCGATAGTCCATATCTCGGAAACTATAAGAGATAATGCAATTTGGCAACCGGCAATGTAATTAGCATGCCGAATATTACTTGGAATGTGAATTGTAACGAAATCGCCAATAGATAAGACCATTTTACCATTTGGGCCCAAGTTAGAAGCAGAGCCTAAGGTGTAAATTATCGATAGTCCATATCTCGGAAACTATAAGAGATAATGCAATTTGGCAACCGGCAAAGTAATTAGCATGCCGAATATTACTTGGAATGTGAATTGGAACGAAATCGCCAATAGATAAGACCATTTTACAATTTGGGCCCAAGTTAGAAGCAGAGCCTAAGGTGTAAATTATCGATAGTCCATATCTTGGAAACTATAAGAGATAATGCAATTTCGCAACCGGCAATGTAATTAGCATCCGAATATTACTTGGAGTGTGAATTGGAACGAAATCGCCAATAGATAAGACCATTTTACAATTTGGGCCCAAGTTAGAAGCAGAGCCTAAGGTGTAAATTATCGATAGTCCATATCTCGGAAACTATAAGAGATAATGCAATTTGGCAACCGGCAATGTAATTAGCATGCCGAATATTACTTGGAATGTGAATTGAAACGAAATCGCCAATAGATAAGACCATTTTACAATTTGGGCCCAAGTTAGAAGCAGAGCCTAAGGTGTAAATTATCGAGAGTCCAGATCTCGGAAACTATAAGAGATAATGCAATTTGGCAACCGGCAATGTAATTAGGATGCCGAATATTACTTGGAATGTGAATTGGAACGAAATCGCCAATAGATAAGACCATTTTACGATTTGGGCCCAAGTTAGAAGCAGAGCCTAAGGTGTAAATTATCGATAGTCCATATCTCGGAAACTATAAGAGATAATGCAATTTGGCAACCGGCAATGTAATTAGCATGCCGAATATTACTTGGAATGAGAATTGGAACGAAATCGCCAATAGATAAGACCATTTTACAATTTGGGCCCAAGTTAGAAGCAGAGCCTAAGGTGTAAATTATCGATAGTCCATATCTCGGAAACTATAAGAGATAATGCAATTTGGCAACCGGCAATGTAATTAGCATGCCGAATATTACTTGGAATGTGAATTGTAACGAAATCGCCAATAGATAAGACCATTTTACCATTTGGGCCCAAGTTAGAAGCAGAGCCTAAGGTGTAAATTATCGATAGTCCATATCTCGGAAACTATAAGAGATAATGCAATTTGGCAACCGGCAAAGTAATTAGCATGCCGAATATTACTTGGAATGTGAATTGGAACGAAATCGCCAATAGATAAGACCATTTTACAATTTGGGCCCAAGTTAGAAGCAGAGCCTAAGGTGTAAATTATCGATAGTCCATATCTCGGAAACTATAAGAGATAATGCAATTTCGCAACCGGCAATGTAATTAGCATCCGAATATTACTTGGAGTGTGAATTGGAACGAAATCGCCAATAGATAAGACCATTTTACAATTTGGGCCCAAGTTAGAAGCAGAGCCTAAGGTGTAAATTATCGATAGTCCATATCTCGGAAACTATAAGAGATAATGCAATTTGGCAACCGGCAATGTAATTAGCATGCCGAATATTACTTGGAATGTGAATTGGAACGAAATCGCCAATAGATAAGACCATTTTACAATTTGGGCCCAAGTTAGAAGCAGAGCCTAAGGTGTAAATTATCGATAGTCCATATCTCGGAAACTATAAGAGATAATGCAATTTGGCAACCGGCAATGTAATTAGCATGCCGAGTATTACTTGGAATGTGAATTGGAACGAAATCGCCAATAGATAAGACCATTTTACAATTTGGGCCCAAGTTAGAAGCAGAGCCTAAGGTGTAAATTATCGATAGTCCATATCTCGGAAACTATAAGAGATAATGCAATTTGGCAACCGGCAATGTAATTAGCATGCCGAATATTACATGGAATGTGAATTGGAACGAAATCGCCAATAGATAAGACCATTTTACAATTTGGGCCCAAGTTAGAAGCAGAGCCTAAGGTGTAAATTATTGATAGTCCATATCTCGGAAACTATAAGAGATAATGCAATTTCGCAATCGGCAATGTAATTAGCATGCCGAATATCACTTGGAATGTGAATTGGGACGAAATCGCCAATAGATAAGACCATTTTACAATTTGGGCCCAAGTTAGAAGCAGAGCCTAAGGTGTAAATTATCGATAGTCCATATCTCGGAAACTATAAGAGATAATGCAATTTGGCAACCGGCAATGTAATAAGCATGCCGAATATTACTTGGAATGTGAATTGGAACGAAATCGCCAATAGATAAGACCATTATACAATTTGGGCCCAAGTTAGAAGCAGAGCCTAAGGTGTAAATTATCGAGAGTCCAGATCTCGGAAACTATAAGAGATAATGCAATTTGGCAACCGGCAATGTAATTAGCATGCCGAATATTACTTGGAATGTGAATTGGAACGAAATCGCCAATAGATAAGACCATTTTACAATTTGGGCCCAAGTTAGAAGCAGAGCCTAAGGTGTAAATTATCGATAGTCCATATCTCGGAAACTATAAGAGATAATGCAATTTGGCAACCGGCAATGTAATTAGCATGCCGAGTATTACTTGGAATGTGAATTGGAACGAAATCGCCAATAGATAAGACCATTTTACAATTTGGGCCCAAGTTAGAAGCAGAGCCTAAGGTGTAAATTATTGATAGTCCATATCTCGGAAACTATAAGAGATAATGCAATTTCGCAATCGGCAATGTAATTAGCATGCCGAATATCACTTGGAATGTGAATTGGGACGAAATCGCCAATAGATAAGACCATTTTACAATTTGGGCCCAAGTTAGAAGCAGAGCCTAAGGTGTAAATTATCGATAGTCCATATCTCGGAAACTATAAGAGATAATGCAATTTGGCAACCGGCAATGTAATTAGCATGCCGAATATTACATGGAATGTGAATTGGAACGAAATCGCCAATAGATAAGACCATTTTACAATTTGGGCCCAAGTTAGAAGCAGAGCCTAAAGTGTAAATTATTGATAGTCCATATCTCGGAAACTATAAGAGATAATGCAATTTCGCAATCGGCAATGTAATTAGCATGCCGAATATCACTTGGAATGTGAATTGGGACGAAATCGCCAATAGATAAGACCATTTTGCAATTTGGGCCCAAGTTAGAAGCAGAGCCTAAGGTGTAAATTATCGATAGTCCATATCTCGGAAACTATAAGAGATAATGCAATTTGGCAACCGGCAATGTAATTAGCATGCCGAATATTACTTGGAATGTGAATTGGAACGAAATCGCCAATAGATAAGACCATTATACAATTTGGGCCCAAGTTAGAAGCAGAGCCTAAGGTGTAAATTATCGAGAGTCCAGATCTCGGAAACTATAAGAGATAATGCAATTTGGCAACCGGCAATGTAATTAACATGCCGAATATTACTTGGAATGTGAATTGGAACGAAATCGCCAATAGATAAGACCATTTTACAATTTGGGCCCAAGTTAGAAGCAGAGCCTAAGGTGTAAATTATCGATAGTCCATATCTCGGAAACTATAAGAGATAATGCAATTTGGCAACCGGCAATGTAATTAGCATGCCGAATATTACTTGGAATGTGAATTGGAACGAAATCGCCAATGGATAAGACCATTTTACAATTTGGGCCCAAGTTAGAAGCAGAGCCTAAGGTGTAAATTATCGATAGTCCATATCTCGGAAACTATAAGAGATAATGCAATTTGGCAACCGGCAATGTAATTAGCATGCCGAATATTACTTGGAATGTGAATTGGAACGAAATCGCCAATAGATAAGACGATTTTACAATTTGGGCCCAAGTTAGAAGCAGAGCCTAAGATGTAAATTATAGATAGTCCATATCTCGGAAACTATAAGAGATAATGCAATTTGGCAACCGGCAATGTAATTAGCATGCCGAATATTACTTGGAATGTGAATTGGAACGAAATCGCCAATAGATAAGACCATTTTACAATTTGGGCCCAAGTTAGAAGCAAAGCCTAAGGTGTAAATTATCGATAGTCCATATCTCGGAAACTATAAGAGATAATGCAATTTGGCAACCGGTAATGTAATTAGCATGCCGAATATTACTTGGAATGTGAATTGGAACGAAATCGCCAATAGGTAAGACCATTTTACAATTTGGGCCCAAGTTAGAAGCAGAGCCTAAGGTGTAAATAATCGATAGTCCATATCTCGGAAACTATAAGAGATAATGCAATTTGGCAACCGGAAATGTAATTAGCATGCCGAATATTACTTGGAATGTGAATTGGAACGAAATCGCCAATAGAGAAGACCATTTTACAATTTGGGCCCAAGTTAGAAGCAGAGCCTAAGGTGTAAATTATCGATAGTCCATATCTCGGAAACTATAAGAGATAATGCAATTTGGCAACCGGCAATGTAATTAGCATGCCGAATATTACTTGGAATGTGAATTGGAACGAAATCGCCAATAGAGAAGACCATTTTACAATTTGGGCCCAAGTTAGAAGCAGAGCCTAAGGTGTAAATTATCGATAGTCCATATCTCGGAAACTATAAGAGATAATGCAATTTGGCAACCGGCAATGTAATTAGCATGCCGAATATTACTTGGAATGTGAATTGGAACGAAATCGCCAATAGAGAAGACCATTTTACAATTTGGGCCCAAGTTAGAAGCAGAGACTAAGGTGTAAATTATCGATAGTCCATATCTCGGAAACTATAAGAGATAATGCAATTTGGCAACCGGCAATGTAATTAGCATGCCGAATATTACTTGGAATGTGAATTGGAACGAAATCGCCAATAGATAAGACCATTTTACAATTTGGGCCCAAGTTAGAAGCAGAGCCTAAGGTGTAAATTATCGATACTCCATATCTCGGAAACTATAAGAGATAATGCAATTTGGCAACCGGCAATGTAATTAGCATGCCGAATATTACTTGGAATGTGAATTGGAACGAAATCGCCAATAGATAAGACCATTTTACAATTTGGGCCCAAGTTAGAAGCAGAGCCTAAGGTGTAAATTATCGATAGTCCATATCTCGGAAACTATAAGAGATAATGCAATTTGGCAACCGGCAATGTAATTAGCATGCCGAGTATTACTTGGAATGTGAATTGGAACGAAATCGCCAATAGATAAGACCATTTTACAATTTGGGCCCAAGTTAGAAGAAGAGCCTAAGGTGTAAATTATCGATAGTCCATATCTCGGAAACTATAAGAGATAATGCAATTTGGCAACCGGCAATGTAATTAGCATGCCGAATATTACTTGGAATGTGAATTGGAATGAAATCGCCAATAGATAAGACCATTTTACAATTTGGGCCCAAGTTAGAAGCAGAGCCTAAGGTGTAAATTATCGATAGTCCATATCTCGGAAACTATAAGAGATAATGCAATTTGGCAACCGGCAATGTAATTAGCATGCCGAATATTATTTGGAATGTGAATTGGAACGAAATCGCCAATAGATAAGACCATTTTACAATTTGGGCCCAAGTTAGAAGCAGAGCCTAAGGTGTAAATTATCGATAGTCCATATCTCGGAAACTATAAGAGATAATGCAATTTGGCAACCGGCAATGTAATTAGCATGCCGAGTATTACTTGGAATGTGAATTGGAACGAAATCGCCAATAGATAAGGCCATTTTACAATTTGGGCCCAAGTTAGAAGCAGAGCCTAAGGTGTAAATTATCGATAGTCCATATCTCGGAAACTATAAGAGATAATGCAATTTGGCAACCGGCAATGTAATTAGCATGCCGAATATTACTTGGAATGTGAATTGGAACGAAATCGCCAATAGATAAGACCATTTTACAATTTGGGCCCAAGTTAGAAGCAGAGCCTAAGGTGTAAATTATTGATAGTCCATATCTCGGAAACTATAAGAGATAATGCAATTTGGCAACCGGCAATGTAATTAGCATGCCGAATATTACTTGGAATGTGAATTGGAACGAAATCGCCAATAGATAAGACCATTTTACAATTTGGGCCCAAGTTAGAAGCAGAGCCTAAGGTGTAAATTATTGATAGTCCATATCTCGGAAACTATAAGAGATAATGCAATTTCGCAACCGGCAATGTAATTAGCATGCCGAATATTACTTGGGGTGTGAATTGGAACGAAATCGCCAATAGGTAAGACCATTTTACAATTTGGGCCCAAGTTAGAAGCAGAGCCTAAGGTGTAAATTATTGATAGTCCATATCTCGGAAACTATAAGAGATAATGCAATTTGGCAACCGGCAATGGAATTAGCATGCCGAATATTACTTGGAATGTGAATTGGAACGAAATCGCCAATAGATAAGACCATTTTACAATTTGGGCCCAAGTTAGAAGCAGAGCCTAAGGTGTAAATTATTGATAGTCCATATCTCGGAAACTATAAGAGATAATGCAATTTCGCAACCGGCAATGTAATTAGCATGCCGAATATTACTTGGGGTGTGAATTGGAACGAAATCGCCAATAGGTAAGACCATTTTACAAGTTGGGCCCAAGTTAGAAGCAGAGCCTAAGGTGTAAATTATCGATAGTCCATATCCCGGAAACTATAAGAGATAATGCAATTTGGCAACCGGCAATGTAATTAGCATGCCGAATATTACTTGGAATGTGAATTGGAACGAAATCGCCAATAGATAAGGCCATTTTACAATTTGGGCCCAAGTTAGAAGCAGAGCCTAAGGTGTAAATTATTGATAGTCCATATCTCGGAAACTATAAGAGATAATGCAATTTGGCAACCGGCAATGTAATTAGCATGCCGAATATTACTTGGAATGTGAATTGGAACGAAATCGCCAATAGATAAGACCATTTTACAATTTGGGCCCAAGTTAGAAGCAGAGCCTAAGGTGTAAATTATCGATAGTCCATATCTCGGAAACTATAAGAGATAATGCAATTTGGCAACCGGCAATGTAATTAGCATGCCGAATATTACTTGGAATGTGAATTGGAACGAAATCGCCAATAGATAAGACCATTTTACAATTTGGGCCCAAGTTAGAAGCAGAGCCTAAGGTGTAAATTATCGATAGTCCATATCTCGGAAACTATAAGAGATAATGCAATTTGGCAACCGGCAATGTAATTAGCATGCCGAATATTACTTGGAATGTGAATTGGAACGAAATCGCCAATAGATAAGACCATTTTACAATTTGTGCCCAACTTAGAAGCAGAGCCTAAGGTGTAAATTATTGATAGTCCATATCTCGGAAACTATAAGAGATAATGCAATTTCGCAACCGGCAATGTAATTAGCATGCCGAATATCACTTGGAATGTGAATTGGGACGAAATCGCCAATAGATAAGACCATTTTACAATTTGGGCCCAAGTTAGAAGCAGAGCCTAAGGTGTAAATTATCGATAGTCCATATCTCGGAAACTATAAGAGATAATGCAATTTGGCAACCGGCAATGTAATTAGCATGCCGAATATTACTTGGAATGTGAATTGGAACGAAATCGCCAATAGATAAGACCATTTTACAATTTGGGCCCAAGTTAGAAGCAGAGCCTAAGGTGTAAATTATTGATAGTCCATATCTCGGAAACTATAAGAGATAATGCAATTTCGCAACCGGCAATGTAATTAGCATGCCGAATATTACTTGGGGTGTGAATTGGAACGAAATCGCCAATAGGTAAGACCATTTTACAATTTGGGCCCAAGTTAGAAGCAGAGCCTAAGGTGTAAATTATCGATAGTCCATATCCCGGAAACTATAAGAGATAATGCAATTTGGCAACCGGCAATGTAATTAGCATGCCGAATATTACTTGGAATGTGAATTGGAACGAAATCGCCAATAGATAAGGCCATTTTACAATTTGGGCCCAAGTTAGAAGCAGAGCCTAAGGTGTAAATTATCGATAGTCCATATCTCGGAAACTATAAGAGATAATGCAATTTGGCAACCGGCAATGTAATTAGCATGCCGAATATTACTTGGAATGTGAATTGGAACGAAATCGCCAATAGATAAGACCATTTTACAATTTGGGCCCAAGTTAGAAGCAGAGCCTAAGGTGTAAATTATTGATAGTCCATATCTCGGAAACTATAAGAGATAATGCAATTTGGCAACCGGCAATGTAATTAGCATGCCGAATATTACTTGGAATGTGAATTGGAACGAAATCGCCAATAGATAAGACCATTTTACAATTTGGGCCCAAGTTAGAAGCAGAGCCTAAGGTGTAAATTATCGATAGTCCATATCTCGGAAACTATAAGAGATAATGCAATTTGGCAACCGGCAATGTAATTAGCATGCCGAATATTACTTGGAATGTGAATTGGAACGAAATCGCCAATAGATAAGACCATTTTACAATTTGGGCCCAAGTTAGAAGCAGAGCCTAAGGTGTAAATTATCGATAGTCCATATCTCGGAAACTATAAGAGATAATGCAATTTGGCAACCGGCAATGTAATTAGCATGCCGAATATTACTTGGAATGTGAATTGGAACGAAATCGCCAATAGATAAGACCATTTTACAATTTGTGCCCAACTTAGAAGCAGAGCCTAAGGTGTAAATTATTGATAGTCCATATCTCGGAAACTATAAGAGATAATGCAATTTCGCAACCGGCAATGTAATTAGCATGCCGAATATCACTTGGAATGTGAATTGGGACGAAATCGCCAATAGATAAGACCATTTTACAATTTGGGCCCAAGTTAGAAGCAGAGCCTAAGGTGTAAATTATCGATAGTCCATATCTCGGAAACTATAAGAGATAATGCAATTTGGCAACCGGCAATGTAATTAGCATGCCGAATATTACTTGGAATGTGAATTGGAACGAAATCGCCAATAGATAAGACCATTTTACAATTTGGGCCCAAGTTAGAAGCAGAGCCTAAGGTGTAAATTATCGATAGTCCATATCTCGGAAACTATAAGAGATAATGCAATTTGGCAACCGGCAATGTAATTAGCATGCCGAATATTACTTGGAATGTGAATTGGAACGAAATCGCCAATAGATAAGACCATTTTACAATTTGGGCCCAAGTTAGAAGCAGAGCCTAAGGTGTAAATTATCGATAGTCCATATCTCGGAAACTATAAGAGATAATGCAATTTGGCAACCGGCAATGTAATTAGCATGCCGAATATTACTTGGAATGTGAATTGGAACGAAATCGCCAATAGATAAGACCATTTTACAATTTGGGCCCAAGTTATAAGCAGAGCCTATGGTGTAAATTATCGATAGTCCATATCTCGGAAACTATAAGAGATAATGCAATTTGGCAACCGGCAATGTAATTAGCATGCCGAATATTACTTGGAATGTGAATTGGAACGAAATCGCCAATAGATAAGACCATTTTACAATTTGGGCCCAAGTTAGAAGCAGAGCCTAAGGTGTAAATTATCGATAGTCCATATCTCGGAAACTATAAGAGATAATGCAATTTGGCAACCGGCAATGTAACTAGCATGCCGAATATTACTTGGAATGTGAATTGGAACGAAATCGCCAATAGATAAGGCCATTTTACAATTTGGGCCCAAGTTAGAAGCAGAGCCTAAGGTGTAAATTATCGATAGTCCATATCTCGGAAACTATAAGAGATAATGCAATTTGGCAACCGGCAATGTAATTAGCATGCCGAATATTACTTGGAATGTGAATTGGAACGAAATCGCCAATAGATAAGACCATTTTACAATTTGGGCCCAAGTTAGAAGCAGAGTCTAAGGTGTAAATTATTGATAGTCCATATCTCGGAAACTATAAGAGATAATGCAATTTGGCAACCGGCAATGTAATTAGCATGCCGAATATTACTTGGAATGTGAATTGGAACGAAATCGCCAATAGATAAGACCATTTTACAATTTGGGCCCAAGTTAGAAGCAGAGCCTAAGGTGTAAATTATCGATAGTCCATATCTCGGAAACTATAAGAGATAATGCAATTTGGCAACCGGCAATATAATTAGCATGCCGAATATTACTTGGAATGTGAATTGGAACGAAATCGCCAATAGATAAGACCATTTTACAATTTGGGCCCAAGTTAGAAGCAGAGCCTAAGGTGTAAATTATCGATAGTCCATATCTCGGAAACTATAAGAGATAATGCAATTTGGCAACCGGCAATGTAATTAGCATGCCGAATATTACTTGGAATGTGAATTGGAACGAAATCGCCAATAGATAAGACCATTTTACAATTTGGGCCCAACTTAGAAGCAGAGCCTAAGGTGTAAATTATTGATAGTCCATATCTCGGAAACTATAAGAGATAATGCAATTTCGCAACCGGCAATGTAATTAGCATGCCGAATATCACTTGGAATGTGAATTGGGACGAAATCGCCAATAGATAAGGCCATTTTACAATTTGGGCCCAAGTTAGAAGCAGAGCCTAAGGTGTAAATTATCGATAGTCCATATCTCGGAAACTATAAGAGATAATGCAATTTGGCAACCGGCAATGTAATTAGCATGCCGAATATTACTTGGAATGTGAATTGGAACGAAATCGCCAATAGATAAGACCATTTTACAATTTGGGCCCAAGTTAGAAGCAGAGCCTAAGGTGTAAATTATCGATAGTCCATATCTCGGAAACTATAAGAGATAATGCAATTTGGCAACCGGCAATGTAATTAGCATGCCGAATATTACTTGGAATGTGAATTGGAACGAAATCGCCAATAGATAAGACCATTTTACAATTTGGGCCCAAGTTAGAAGCAGAGCCTAAGGTGTAAATTATCGATAGTCCATATCTCGGAAACTATAAGAGATAATGCAATTTGGCAACCGGCAATGTAATTAGCATGCCGAATATTACTTGGAATGTGAATTGGAACGAAATCGCCAATAGATAAGACCATTTTACAATTTGGGCCCAAGTTAGAAGCAGAGCCTAAGGTGTAAATTATCGATAGTCCATATCTCGGAAACTATAAGAGATAATGCAATTTGGCAACCGGCAATGTAATTAGCATGCCGAATATTACTTGGAATGTGAATTGGAACGAAATCGCCAATAGATAAGACCATTTTACAATTTGGGCCCAAGTTAGAAGCAGAGCCTAAGGTGTAAATTATCGATAGTCCATATCTCGGAAACTATAAGAGATAATGCAATTTGGCAACCGGCAATGTAATTAGCATGCCGAATATTACTTGGAATGTGAATTGGAACGAAATCGCCAATAGATAAGACCATTTTACAATTTGGGCCCAAGTTAGAAGCAGAGCCTAAGGTGTAAATTATCGATAGTCCATATCTCGGAAACTATAAGAGATAATGCAATTTGGCAACCGGCAATGTAATTAGCATGACGAATATTACTTGGAATGTGAATTGGAACGAAATCGCCAATAGATAAGACCATTTTACAATTTGGGCCCAAGTTATAAGCAGAGCCTATGGTGTAAATTATCGATAGTCCATATCTCGGAAACTATAAGAGATAATGCAATTTGGCAACCGGCAATGTAATTAGCATGCCGAATATTACTTGGAATGTGAATTGGAACGAAATCGCCAATAGATAAGACCATTTTACAATTTGGGCCCAAGTTAGAAGCAGAGCCTAAGGTGTAAATTATCGATAGTCCATATCTCGGAAACTATAAGAGTTAATGCAATTTGGCAACCGGCAATGTAATTAGCATGCCGAATATTACTTGGAATGTGAATTGGAACGAAATCGCCAATAGATAAGACCATTTTACAATTTGGGCCCAAGTTAGAAGCAGAGCCTAAGGTGTAAATTATCGATAGTCCATATCTCGGAAACTATAAGAGATAATGCAATTTGGCAACCGGCAATGTAATTAGCATGCCGAATATTACTTGGAATGTGAATTGGAACGAAATCGCCAATAGATAAGACCATTTTACAATTTGGGCCCAAGTTAGAAGCAGAGCCTAAGGTGTAAATTATTGATAGTCCATATCTCGGAAACTATAAGAGATAATGCAATTTCGCAACCGGCAATGTAATTAGCATGCCGAATATTACTTGGGGTGTGAATTGGAACGAAATCGCCAATAGGTAAGACCATTTTACAATTTGGGCCCAAGTTAGAAGCAGAGCCTAAGGTGTAAATAATCGATAGTCCATATCTCGGAAACTATAAGAGATAATGCAATTTGGCAACCGGCAATGTAATTAGCATGCCGAATATTACTTGGAATGTGAATTGGAACGAAATCGCCAATAGATAAGGCCATTTTACAATTTGGGCCCAAGTTAGAAGCAGAGCCTAAGGTGTAAATTATCGATAGTCCATATCTCGGAAACTATAAGAGATAATGCAATTTGGCAACCGGTAATGTAATTAGCATGCCGAATATTACTTGGAATGTGAATTGGAACGAAATCGCCAATAGATAAGACCATTTTACAATTTGGGCCCAAGTTAGAAGCAGAGCCTAAGGTGTAAATTATTGATAGTCCATATCTCGGAAACTATAAGAGATAATGCAATTTCGCAACCGGCAATGTAATTAGCATGCCGAATATCACTTGGAATGTGAATTGGGACGAAATTGCCAATAGATAAGACCATTTTACAATTTGGGCCCAAGTTAGAAGCAGAGCCTAAGGTGTAAATTATCGATAGTCCATATCTCGGAAACTATAAGAGATAATGCAATTTGGCAACCGGCAATGTAATTAGCATGCCGAATATTACTTGGAATGTGAATTGGAACGAAATCGCCAATAGATAAGACCATTTTACAATTTGGGCCCAAGTTAGAAGCAGAGCCTAAGGTGTAAATTATCGATAGTACATATCTCGGAAACTATAAGAGATAATGCAATTTGGCAACCGGCAATGTAATTAGCATGCCGAATATTACTTGGAATGTGAATTGGAACGAAATCGCCAATAGATAAGACCATTTTACAATTTGGGCCCAAGTTGGAAGCAGAGCCTAAGGTGTAAATTATCGATAGTCCATATCTCGGAAACTATAAGAGATAATGCAATTTGGCAACCGGCAATGTAATTAGCATGCCGAATATTACTTGGATTGTGAATTGGAACGAAATCGCCAATAGATAAGACCATTTTACAATTTGGGCCCAAGTTATAAGCAGAGCCTATGGTGTAAATTATCGATAGTCCATATCTCGGAAACTATAAGAGATAATGCAATTTGGCAACCGGCAATGTAATTAGCATGCCGAATATTACTTGGAATGTGAATTGGAACGAAATCGCCAATAGATAAGACCATTTTACAATTTGGGCCCAAGTTAGAAGCAGAGCCTAAGGTGTAAATTATCGATAGTCCATATCTCGGAAACTATAAGAGTTAATGCAATCTGGCAACCGGCAATGTAATTAGCATGCCGAATATTACTTGGAATGTGAATTGGAACGAAATCGCCAATAGATAAGACCATTTTACAATTTGGGCCCAAGTTAGAAGCAGAGCCTAAGGTGTAAATTATCGATAGTCCATATCTCGGAAACTATAAGAGATAATGCAATTTGGCAACCGGCAATGTAATTAGCATACCGAATATTACTTGGAATGTGAATTGGAACGAAATCGCCAATAGATAAGACCATTTTACGATTTGGGCCCAAGTTAGAAGCAGAGCCTAAGGTGTAAATTATCGATAGTCCATATCTCGGAAACTATAAGAGATAATGCAATTTGGCAACCGGCAATGTAATTAGCATGCCGAATATTACTTGGAATGTGAATTGGAACGAAATCGCCAATAGATAAGACCATTATACAATTTGGGCCCAAGTTAGAAGCAGAGCCTAAGGTGTAAATTATCGAGAGTCCAGATCTCGGAAACTATAAGAGATAATGCAATTTGGCAACCGGCAATGTAATTAGCATGCCGAATATTACTTGGAATGTGAATTGGAACGAAATCGCCAATAGATAAGACCATTTTACAATTTGGGCCCAAGTTAGAAGCAGAGCCTAAGGTGTAAATTATCGATAGTCCATATCTCGGAAACTATAAGAGATAATGCAATTTGGCAACCGGCAATGTAATTAGCATGCCGAGTATTACTTGGAATGTGAATTGGAACGAAATCGCCAATAGATAAGACCATTTTACAATTTGGGCCCAAGTTAGAAGCAGAGCCTAAGGTGTAAATTATCGATAGTCCATATCTCGGAAACTATAAGAGATAATGCAATTTGGCAACCGGCAATGTAATTAGCATGCCGAATATTACTTGGAATGTGAATTGGAACGAAATCGCCAATAGAAAAGACCATTTTACAATTTGGGCCCAAATTAGAATCAGAGCCTAAGGTGTAAATTATCAATAGTCCATATCTCGGAAACTATAAGAGATAATGCAATTTGGCAACCGGCAATGTAATTAGCATGCCGAATATTACTTGGAATGTGAATTGGAACGAAATCGCCAATAGATAAGACCATTTTACAATTTGGGCCCAAGTTAGAAGCAGAGCCTAAGGTGTAAATTATCGATAGTCCATATCTCGGAAACTATAAGAGATAATGCAATTTGGCAACCGGCAATGTAATTAGCATGCCGAATATTACATGGAATGTGAATTGGAACGAAATCGCCAATAGATAAGACCATTTTACAATTTGGGCCCAAGTTAGAAGCAGAGCCTAAGGTGTAAATTATTGAGAGTCCATATCTCGGAAACTATAAGAGATAATGCAATTTGGCAACCGGCAATGGAATTAGCATGCCGAATATTACTTGGAATGTGAATTGGAACGAAATCGCCAATAGATAAGACCATTTTACAATTTGGGCCCAAGTTAGAAGCAGAGCCTAAGGTGTAAATTATTGATAGTCCATATCTCGGAAACTATAAGAGATAATGCAATTTCGCAACCGGCAATGTAATTAGCATGCCGAATATTACTTGGGGTGTGAATTGGAACGAAATCGCCAATAGGTAAGACCATTTTACAATTTGGGCCCAAGTTAGAAGCAGAGCCTAAGGTGTAAATTATCGATAGTCCATATCTCGGAAACTATAAGAGATAATGCAATTTGGCAACCGGCAATGTAATTAGCATGCCGAATATTACTTGGAATGTGAATTGGAACGAAATCGCCAATAGATAAGGCCATTTTACAATTTGGGCCCAAGTTAGAAGCAGAGCCTAAGGTGTAAATTATCGATAGTCCATATCTCGGAAACTATAAGAGATAATGCAATTTGGCAACCGGCAATGTAATTAGCATGCCGAATATTACTTGGAATGTGAATTGGAACGAAATCGCCAATAGATAAGACCATTTTACAATTTGGGCCCAAGTTAGAAGCAGAGCCTAAGGTGTAAATTATTGATAGTCCATATCTCGGAAACTATAAGAGATAATGCAATTTCGCAACCGGCAATGTAATTAGCATGCCGAATATTACTTGGGGTGTGAATTGGAACGAAATCGCCAATAGGTAAGACCATTTTACAATTTGGGCCCAAGTTAGAAGCAGAGCCTAAGGTGTAAATAATCGATAGTCCATATCTCGGAAACTATAAGAGATAATGCAATTTGGCAACCGGCAATGTAATTAGCATGCCGAATATTACTTGGAATGTGAATTGGAACGAAATCGCCAATAGATAAGGCCATTTTACAATTTGGGCCCAAGTTAGAAGCAGAGCCTAAGGTGTAAATTATCGATAGTCCATATCTCGGAAACTATAAGAGATAATGCAATTTGGCAACCGGTAATGTAATTAGCATGCCGAATATTACTTGGAATGTGAATTGGAACGAAATCGCCAATAGATAAGACCATTTTACAATTTGGGCCCAAGTTAGAAGCAGAGCCTAAGGTGTAAATTATTGATAGTCCATATCTCGGAAACTATAAGAGATAATGCAATTTCGCAACCGGCAATGTAATTAGCATGCCGAATATCACTTGGAATGTGAATTGGGACGAAATTGCCAATAGATAAGACCATTTTACAATTTGGGCCCAAGTTAGAAGCAGAGCCTAAGGTGTAAATTATCGATAGTCCATATCTCGGAAACTATAAGAGATAATGCAATTTGGCAACCGGCAATGTAATTAGCATGCCGAATATTACTTGGAATGTGAATTGGAACGAAATCGCCAATAGATAAGACCATTTTACAATTTGGGCCCAAGTTAGAAGCAGAGCCTAAGGTGTAAATTATCGATAGTACATATCTCGGAAACTATAAGAGATAATGCAATTTGGCAACCGGCAATGTAATTAGCATGCCGAATATTACTTGGAATGTGAATTGGAACGAAATCGCCAATAGATAAGACCATTTTACAATTTGGGCCCAAGTTGGAAGCAGAGCCTAAGGTGTAAATTATCGATAGTCCATATCTCGGAAACTATAAGAGATAATGCAATTTGGCAACCGGCAATGTAATTAGCATGCCGAATATTACTTGGATTGTGAATTGGAACGAAATCGCCAATAGATAAGACCATTTTACAATTTGGGCCCAAGTTATAAGCAGAGCCTATGGTGTAAATTATCGATAGTCCATATCTCGGAAACTATAAGAGATAATGCAATTTGGCAACCGGCAATGTAATTAGCATGCCGAATATTACTTGGAATGTGAATTGGAACGAAATCGCCAATAGATAAGACCATTTTACAATTTGGGCCCAAGTTAGAAGCAGAGCCTAAGGTGTAAATTATCGATAGTCCATATCTCGGAAACTATAAGAGTTAATGCAATCTGGCAACCGGCAATGTAATTAGCATGCCGAATATTACTTGGAATGTGAATTGGAACGAAATCGCCAATAGATAAGACCATTTTACAATTTGGGCCCAAGTTAGAAGCAGAGCCTAAGGTGTAAATTATCGATAGTCCATATCTCGGAAACTATAAGAGATAATGCAATTTGGCAACCGGCAATGTAATTAGCATGCCGAATATTACTTGGAATGTGAATTGGAACGAAATCGCCAATAGATAAGACCATTTTACGATTTGGGCCCAAGTTAGAAGCAGAGCCTAAGGTGTAAATTATCGATAGTCCATATCTCGGAAACTATAAGAGATAATGCAATTTGGCAACCGGCAATGTAATTAGCATGCCGAATATTACTTGGAATGTGAATTGGAACGAAATCGCCAATAGATAAGACCATTATACAATTTGGGCCCAAGTTAGAAGCAGAGCCTAAGGTGTAAATTATCGAGAGTCCAGATCTCGGAAACTATAAGAGATAATGCAATTTGGCAACCGGCAATGTAATTAGCATGCCGAATATTACTTGGAATGTGAATTGGAACGAAATCGCCAATAGATAAGACCATTTTACAATTTGGGCCCAAGTTAGAAGCAGAGCCTAAGGTGTAAATTATCGATAGTCCATATCTCGGAAACTATAAGAGATAATGCAATTTGGCAACCGGCAATGTAATTAGCATGCCGAGTATTACTTGGAATGTGAATTGGAACGAAATCGCCAATAGATAAGACCATTTTACAATTTGGGCCCAAGTTAGAAGCAGAGCCTAAGGTGTAAATTATCGATAGTCCATATCTCGGAAACTATAAGAGATAATGCAATTTGGCAACCGGCAATGTAATTAGCATGCCGAATATTACTTGGAATGTGAATTGGAACGAAATCGCCAATAGAAAAGACCATTTTACAATTTGGGCCCAAATTAGAATCAGAGCCTAAGGTGTAAATTATCAATAGTCCATATCTCGGAAACTATAAGAGATAATGCAATTTGGCAACCGGCAATGTAATTAGCATGCCGAATATTACTTGGAATGTGAATTGGAACGAAATCGCCAATAGATAAGACCATTTTACAATTTGGGCCCAAGTTAGAAGCAGAGCCTAAGGTGTAAATTATCGATAGTCCATATCTCGGAAACTATAAGAGATAATGCAATTTGGCAACCGGCAATGTAATTAGCATGCCGAATATTACATGGAATGTGAATTGGAACGAAATCGCCAATAGATAAGACCATTTTACAATTTGGGCCCAAGTTAGAAGCAGAGCCTAAGGTGTAAATTATTGAGAGTCCATATCTCGGAAACTATAAGAGATAATGCAATTTGGCAACCGGCAATGGAATTAGCATGCCGAATATTACTTGGAATGTGAATTGGAACGAAATCGCCAATAGATAAGACCATTTTACAATTTGGGCCCAAGTTAGAAGCAGAGCCTAAGGTGTAAATTATTGATAGTCCATATCTCGGAAACTATAAGAGATAATGCAATTTCGCAACCGGCAATGTAATTAGCATGCCGAATATTACTTGGGGTGTGAATTGGAACGAAATCGCCAATAGGTAAGACCATTTTACAATTTGGGCCCAAGTTAGAAGCAGAGCCTAAGGTGTAAATTATCGATAGTCCATATCTCGGAAACTATAAGAGATAATGCAATTTGGCAACCGGCAATGTAATTAGCATGCCGAATATTACTTGGAATGTGAATTGGAACGAAATCGCCAATAGATAAGGCCATTTTACAATTTGGGCCCAAGTTAGAAGCAGAGCCTAAGGTGTAAATTATCGATAGTCCATATCTCGGAAACTATAAGAGATAATGCAATTTGGCAACCGGCAATGTAATTAGCATGCCGAATATTACTTGGAATGTGAATTGGAACGAAATCGCCAATAGATAAGACCATTTTACAATTTGGGCCCAAGTTAGAAGCAGAGCCTAAGGTGTAAATTATTGATAGTCCATATCTCGGAAACTATAAGAGATAATGCAATTTGGCAACCGGCAATGTAATTAGCATGCCGAATATTACTTGGAATGTGAATTGGAACGAAATCGCCAATAGATAAGACCATTTTACAATTTGGGCCCAAGTTAGAAGCAGAGCCTAAGGTGTAAATTATCGATAGTCCATATCTCGGAAACTATAAGAGATAATGCAATTTGGCAACCGGCAATGTAATTAGCATGCCGAATATTACTTGGAATGTGAATTGGAACGAAATCGCCAATAGATAAGACCATTTTACAATTTGGGCCCAAGTTAGAAGCAGAGCCTAAGGTGTAAATTATCGATAGTCCATATCTCGGAAACTATAAGAGATAATGCAATTTGGCAACCGGCAATGTAATTAGCATGCCGAATATTACTTGAAATGTGAATTGGAACGAAATCGCCAATAGATAAGACCATTTTACAATTTGGGCCCAACTTAGAAGCAGAGCCTAAGGTGTAAATTATTGATAGTCCATATCTCGGAAACTATAAGAGATAATGCAATTTCGCAACCGGCAATGTAATTAGCATGCCGAATATCACTTGGAATGTGAATTGGGACGAAATCGCCAATAGATAAGACCATTTTACAATTTGGGCCCAAGTTAGAAGCAGAGCCTAAGGTGTAAATTATCGATAGTCCATATCTCGGAAACTATAAGAGATAATGCAATTTGGCAACCGGCAATGTAATTAGCATGCCGAATATTACTTGGAATGTGAATTGGAACGAAATCGCCAATAGATAAGACCATTTTACAATTTGGGCCCAAGTTAGAAGCAGAGCCTAAGGTGTAAATTATCGATAGTCCATATCTCGGAAACTATAAGAGATAATGCAATTTGGCAACCGGCAATGTAATTAGCATGCCGAATATTACTTGGAATGTGAATTGGAACGAAATCGCCAATAGATAAGACCATTTTACAATTTGGGCCCAAGTTAGAAGCAGAGCCTAAGGTGTAAATTATCGATAGTCCATATCTCGGAAACTATAAGAGATAATGCAATTTGGCAACCGGCAATGTAATTAGCATGCCGAATATTACTTGGAATGTGAATTGGAACGAAATCGCCAGTAGATAAGACCATTTTACAATTTGGGCCCAAGTTATAAGCAGAGCCTATGGTGTAAATTATCGATAGTCCATATCTCGGAAACTATAAGAGATAATGCAATTTGGCAACCGGCAATGTAATTAGCATGCCGAATATTACTTGGAATGTGAATTGGAACGAAATCGCCAATAGATAAGACCATTTTACAATTTGGGCCCAAGTTAGAAGCAGAGCCTAAGGTGTAAATTATCGATAGTCCATATCTCGGAAACTATAAGAGATAATGCAATTTGGCAACCGGCAATGTAATTAGCATGCCGAATATTACTTGGAATGTGAATTGGAACGAAATCGCCAATAGATAAGACCATTTTACGATTTGGGCCCAAGTTAGAAGCAGAGCCTAAGGTGTAAATTATCGATAGTCCATATCTCGGAAACTATAAGAGATAATGCAATTTGGCAACCGGCAATGTAATTAGCATGCCGAATATTACTTGGAATGTGAATTGGAACGAAAGCGCCAATAGATAAGACCATTTTACAATTTGGGCCCAAGTTAGAAGCAGAGCCTAAGGTGTAAATTATCGATAGTCCATATCTCGGAAACTATAAGAGATAATGCAATTTGGCAACTGGCAATGTAATTAGCATGCCGAATATTACTTGGAATGTGAATTGGAACGAAATCGCCAATAGATAAGACCATTTTACAATTTGGGCCCAAGTTAGAAGCAGAGCCTAAGGTGTAAATTATCGATAGTCCATATCTCGGAAACTATAAGAGATAAAGCAATTTGGCAACCGGCAATGTAATTAGCATGCCGAATATTACTTGGAATGTGAATTGGAACGAAATCGCCAATAGATAAGACCATTTTACAATTTGGGCCCAAGTTAGAAGCAGAGCCTAAGGTGTAAATTATCGATAGTCCATATCTCGGAAACTATAAGAGATAAAGCAATTTGGCAACCGGCAATGTAATTAGCATGCCGAATATTACTTGGAATGTGAATTGGAACGAAATCGCCAATAGATAAGACCATTTTACGATTTGGGCCCAAGTTAGAAGCAGAGCCTAAGGTGTAAATTATCGATAGTCCATATCTCGGAAACTATAAGAGATAATGCAATTTGGCAACCGGCAATGTAATTAGCATGCCGAATATTACTTGGAATGTGAATTGGAACGAAAGCGCCAATAGATAAGACCATTTTACAATTTGGGCCCAAGTTAGAAGCAGAGCCTAAGGTGTAAATTATCGATAGTCCATATCTCGGAAACTATAAGAGATAATGCAATTTGGCAACTGGCAATGTAATTAGCATGCCGAATATTACTTGGAATGTGAATTGGAACGAAATCGCCAATAGATAAGACCATTTTACAATTTGGGCCCAAGTTAGAAGCAGAGCCTAAGGTGTAAATTATCGATAGTCCATATCTCGGAAACTATAAGAGATAATGCAATTTGGCAACCGGCAATGTAATTAGCATGCCGAATATTACTTGGAATGTGAATTGGAACGAAATCGCCAATAGATAAGACCATTTTACAATTTGGGCCCAAGTTAGAAGCAGAGCCTAAGGTGTAAATTATCGATAGTCCATATCTCGGAAACTATAAGAGATAAAGCAATTTGGCAACCGGCAATGTAATTAGCATGCCGAGTATTACTTGGAATGTGAATTGGAACGAAATCGCCAATAGATAAGACCATTTTACAATTTGGGCCCAAGTTAGAAGCAGAGCCTAAGGTGTAAATTATCGATAGTCCATATCTCGGAAACTATAAGAGATAATGCAATTTGGCAACCGGCAATGTAATTAGCATGCCGAATATTACATGGAATGTGAATTGGAACGAAATCGCCAATAGATAAGACCATTTTACAATTTGGGCCCAAGTTAGAAGCAGAGCCTAAGGTGTAAATTATTGATAGTCCATATCTCGGAAACTATAAGAGATAATGCAATTTCGCAATCGGCAATGTAATTAGCATGCCGAATATCACTTGGAATGTGAATTGGGACGAAATCGCCAATAGATAAGACCATTTTACAATTTGGGCCCAAGTTAGAAGCAGAGCCTAAGGTGTAATTTATCGATAGTCCATATCTCGGAAACTATAAGAGATAATGCAATTTGGCAACCGGCAATGTAATAAGCATGCCGAATATTACTTGGAATGTGAATTGGAACGAAATCGCCAATAGATAAGACCATTATACAATTTGGGCCCAAGTTAGAAGCAGAGCCTAAGGTGTAAATTATCGAGAGTCCAGATCTCGGAAACTATAAGAGATAATGCAATTTGGCAACCGGCAATGTAATTAGCATGCCGAATATTACTTGGAATGTGAATTGGAACGAAATCGCCAATAGATAAGACCATTTTACAATTTGGGCCCAAGTTAGAAGCAGAGCCTAAGGTGTAAATTATCGATAGTCCATATCTCGGAAACTATAAGAGATAATGCAATTTGGCAACCGGCAATGTAATTAGCATGCCGAGTATTACTTGGAATGTGAATTGGAACGAAATCGCCAATAGATAAGACCATTTTACAATTTGGGCCCAAGTTAGAAGCAGAGCCTAAGGTGTAAATTATCGATAGTCCATATCTCGGAAACTATAAGAGATAATGCAATTTGGCAACCGGCAATGTAATTAGCATGCCGAATATTACTTGGAATGTGAATTGGAACGAAATCGCCAATAGATAAGACCATTTTACAATTTGGGCCCAAGTTAGAAGCAGAGCCTAAGGTGTAAATTATTGATAGTCCATATCTCGGAAACTATAAGAGATAATGCAATTTGGCAACCGGCAATGTAATTAGCATGCCGAATATTACTTGGAATGTGAATTGGAACGAAATCGCCAATAGATAAGACCATTTTACAATTTGGGCCCAAGTTAGAAGCAGAGCTTAAGGTGTAAATTATCGATAGTCCATATCTCGGAAACTATAAGAGATAATGCAATTTGGCAACCGGCAATGTAATTAGCATGCCGAATATTACTTGGAATGTGAATTGGAACGAAATCGCCAATAGATAAGACCATTTTACAATTTGGGCCCAAGTTAGAAGCAGAGCCTAAGGTGTAAATTATCGATAGTCCATATCTCGGAAACTATAAGAGATAATGCAATTTGGCAACCGGCAATGTAATTAGCATGCCGAATATTACTTGGAATGTGAATTGGAACGAAATCGCCAATAGATAAGACCATTTTACAATTTGGGCCCAACTTAGAAGCAGAGCCTAAGGTGTAAATTATTGATAGTCCATATCTCGGAAACTATAAGAGATAATGCAATTTCGCAACCGGCAATGTAATTAGCATGCCGAATATCACTTGGAATGTGAATTGGGACGAAATCGCCAATAGATAAGACCATTTTACAATTTGGGCCCAAGTTAGAAGCAGAGCCTAAGGTGTAAATTATCGATAGTCCATATCTCGGAAACTATAAGAGATAATGCAATTTGGCAACCGGCAATGTAATTAGCATGCCGAATATTACTTGGAATGTGAATTGGAACGAAATCGCCAATAGATAAGACCATTTTACAATTTGGGCCCAAGTTAGAAGCAGAGCCTAAGGTGTAAATTATCGATAGTCCATATCTCGGAAACTATAAGAGATAATGCAATTTGGCAACCGGCAATGTAATTAGCATGCCGAATATTACTTGGAATGTGAATTGGAACGAAATCGCCAATAGATAAGACCATTTTACCATTTGGGCCCAAGTTAGAAGCAGAGCCTAAGGTGTAAATTATCGATAGTCCATATCTCGGAAACTATAAGAGATAATGCAATTTGGCAACCGGCAATGTAATTAGCATGCCGAATATTACATGGAATGTGAATTGGAACGAAATCGCCAATAGATAAGACCATTTTACAATTTGGGCCCAAGTTAGAAGCAGAGCCTAAGGTGTAAATTATTGATAGTCCATATCTCGGAAACTATAAGAGATAATGCAATTTCGCAATCGGCAATGTAATTAGCATGCCGAATATCACTTGGAATGTGAATTGGGACGAAATCGCCAATAGATAAGACCATTTTACAATTTGGGCCCAAGTTAGAAGCAGAGCCTAAGGTGTAAATTATCGATAGTCCATATCTCGGAAACTATAAGAGATAATGCAATTTGGCAACCGGCAATGTAATTAGCATGCCGAATATTACTTGGAATGTGAATTGGAACGAAATCGCCAATAGATAAGACCATTATACAATTTGGGCCCAAGTTAGAAGCAGAGCCTAAGGTGTAAATTATCGAGAGTCCAGATCTCGGAAACTATAAGAGATAATGCAATTTGGCAACCGGCAATGTAATTAGCATGCCGAATATTACTTGGAATGTGAATTGGAACGAAATCGCCAATAGATAAGACCATTTTACAATTTGGGCCCAAGTTAGAAGCAGAGCCTAAGGTGTAAATTATCGATAGTCCATATCTCGGAAACTATAAGAGATAATGCAATTTGGCAACCGGCAATGTAATTAGCATGCCGAGTATTACTTGGAATGTGAATTGGAACGAAATCGCCAATAGATAAGACCATTTTACAATTTGGGCCCAAGTTAGAAGCAGAGCCTAAGGTGTAAATTATCGATAGTCCATATCTCGGAAACTATAAGAGATAATGCAATTTGGCAACCGGCAATGTAATTAGCATGCCGAATATTACTTGGAATGTGAATTGGAACGAAATCGCCAATAGAAAAGACCATTTTACAATTTGGGCCCAACTTAGAAGCAAAGCCTAAGGTGTAAATTATTGATAGTCCATATCTCGGAAACTATAAGAGATAATGCAATTTCGCAACCGGCAATGTAATTAGCATGCCGAATATCACTTGGAATGTGAATTGGGACGAAATCGCCAATAGATAAGACCATTTTACAATTTGGGCCCAAGTTAGAATCAGAGCCTAAGGTGTAAATTATCAATAGTCCATATCTCGGAAACTATAAGAGATAATGCAATTTGGCAACCGGCAATGTAATTAGCATGCCGAATATTACTTGGAATGTGAATTGGAACGAAATCGCCAATAGATAAGACCATTTTACAATTTGGGCCCAAGTTAGAAGCAGAGCCTAAGGTGTAAATTATCGATAGTCCATATCTCGGAAACTATAAGAGATAATGCAATTTGGCAACCGGCAATATAATTAGCATGCCGAATATTACATGGAATGTGAATTGGAACGAAATCGCCAATAGATAAGACCATTTTACAATTTGGGCCCAAGTTAGAAGCAGAGCCTAAGGTGTAAATTATTGAGAGTCCATATCTCGGAAACTATAAGAGATAATGCAATTTGGCAACCGGCAATGGAATTAGCATGCCGAATATTACTTGGAATGTGAATTGGAACGAAATCGCCAATAGATAAGACCATTTTACAATTTGGGCCCAAGTTAGAAGCAGAGCCTAAGGTGTAAATTATTGATAGTCCATATCTCGGAAACTATAAGAGATAATGCAATTTCGCAACCGGCAATGTAATTAGCATGCCGAATATTACTTGGGGTGTGAATTGGAACGAAATCGCCAATAGGTAAGACCATTTTACAATTTGGGCCCAAGTTAGAAGCAGAGCCTAAGGTGTAAATTATCGATAGTCCATATCTCGGAAACTATAAGAGATAATGCAATTTGGCAACCGGCAATGTAATTAGCATGCCGAATATTACTTGGAATGTGAATTGGAACGAAATCGCCAATAGATAAGGCCATTTTACAATTTGGGCCCAAGTTAGAAGCAGAGCCTAAGGTGTAAATTATCGATAGTCCATATCTCGGAAACTATAAGAGATAATGCAATTTGGCAACCGGCAATGTAATTAGCATGCCGAATATTACTTGGAATGTGAATTGGAACGAAATCGCCAATAGATAAGACCATTTTACAATTTGGGCCCAAGTTAGAAGCAGAGCCTAAGGTGTAAATTATTGATAGTCCATATCTCGGAAACTATAAGAGATAATGCAATTTGGCAACCGGCAATGTAATTAGCATGCCGAATATTACTTGGAATGTGAATTGGAACGAAATCGCCAATAGATAAGACCATTTTACAATTTGGGCCCAAGTTAGAAGCAGAGCCTAAGGTGTAAATTATCGATAGTCCATATCTCGGAAACTATAAGAGATAATGCAATTTGGCAACCGGCAATGTAATTAGCATGCCGAATATTACTTGGAATGTGAATTGGAACGAAATCGCCAATAGATAAGACCATTTTACAATTTGGGCCCAAGTTAGAAGCAGAGCCTAAGGTGTAAATTATCGATAGTCCATATCTCGGAAACTATAAGAGATAATGCAATTTGGCAACCGGCAATGTAATTAGCATGCCGAATATTACTTGAAATGTGAATTGGAACGAAATCGCCAATAGATAAGACCATTTTACAATTTGGGCCCAACTTAGAAGCAGAGCCTAAGGTGTAAATTATTGATAGTCCATATCTCGGAAACTATAAGAGATAATGCAATTTCGCAACCGGCAATGTAATTAGCATGCCGAATATCACTTGGAATGTGAATTGGGACGAAATCGCCAATAGATAAGACCATTTTACAATTTGGGCCCAAGTTAGAAGCAGAGCCTAAGGTGTAAATTATCGATAGTCCATATCTCGGAAACTATAAGAGATAATGCAATTTGGCAACCGGCAATGTAATTAGCATGCCGAATATTACTTGGAATGTGAATTGGAACGAAATCGCCAATAGATAAGACCATTTTACAATTTGGGCCCAAGTTAGAAGCAGAGCCTAAGGTGTAAATTATCGATAGTCCATATCTCGGAAACTATAAGAGATAATGCAATTTGGCAACCGGCAATGTAATTAGCATGCCGAATATTACTTGGAATGTGAATTGGAACGAAATCGCCAATAGATAAGACCATTTTACAATTTGGGCCCAAGTTAGAAGCAGAGCCTAAGGTGTAAATTATCGATAGTCCATATCTCGGAAACTATAAGAGATAATGCAATTTGGCAACCGGCAATGTAATTAGCATGCCGAATATTACTTGGAATGTGAATTGGAACGAAATCGCCAATAGATAAGACCATTTTACAATTTGGGCCCAAGTTAGAAGCAGAGCCTAAGGTGTAAATTATCGATAGTCCATATCTCGGAAACTATAAGAGATAATGCAATTTGGCAACCGGCAATGTAATTAGCATGCCGAATATTACTTGGAATGTGAATTGGAACGAAATCGCCAATAGATAAGACCATTTTACAATTTGGGCCCAACTTAGAAGCAGAGCCTAAGGTGTAAATTATTGATAGTCCATATCTCGGAAACTATAAGAGATAATGCAATTTCGCAACCGGCAATGTAATTAGCATGCCGAATATCACTTGGAATGTGAATTGGGACGAAATCGCCAATAGATAAGACCATTTTACAATTTGGGCCCAAGTTAGAAGCAGAGCCTAAGGTGTAAATTATCGATAGTCCATATCTCGGAAACTATAAGAGATAATGCAATTTGGCAACCGGCAATGTAATTAGCATGCCGAATATTACTTGGAATGTGAATTGGAACGAAATCGCCAATAGATAAGACCATTTTACAATTTGGGCCCAAGTTAGAAGCAGAGCCTAAGGTGTAAATTATCGATAGTCCATATCTCGGAAACTATAAGAGATAATGCAATTTGGCAACCGGCAATGTAATTAGCATGCCGAGTATTACTTGGAATGTGAATTGGAACGAAATCGCCAATAGATAAGACCATTTTACAATTTGGGCCCAAGTTAGAAGCAGAGCCTAAGGTGTAAATTATCGATAGTCCATATCTCGGAAACCAAGTAATATTCGGCATGCTAATTACATTGCCGGTTGCCAAATTGCATTATCTCTTATAGTTTCCGAGATATGGACTATCGATAATTTACACCTTAGGCTCTGCTTCTAACTTGGGCCCAAATTGTAAAATGGTCTTATCTATTGGCGATTTCGTTCCAATTCACATTCCAAGTAATATTCGGCATGCTAATTACATTGCCGGTTGCCAAATTGCATTATCTCTTATAGTTTCCGAGATATGGACTATCGATAATTTACACCTTAGGCTCTGCTTCTAACTTTGGCCCAAATTGTAAAATGGTCTTCTCTATTGGCGATTTCGTTCCAATTCACATTCCAAGTAATATTCGGCATGCTAATTACATTGCCGGTTGCCAAATTGCATTACCTCTTATAGTTTCCGAGATATGGACTATCGATAATTTACACCTTAGGCTCTGCTTCTAACTTTGGCCCAAATTGTAAAATGGTCTTATCTATTGGCGATTTCGTTCCAATTCACATTCCAAGTAATATCCGGCATGCTAATTACATTGCCGGTTGCCAAATTGAATTATCTCTTATAGTTTCCGAGATATGGACTATCGATAATTTACACCTTAGGCTCTGCTTCTAACTTGGGCCCAAATTGTAAAATGGTCTTATCTATTGGCGATTTCGTTCCAATTCACATTCCAAGTAATATTCGGCATGCTAATTACATTGCCGGTCGCCAAATTGCATTATCTCTTATAGTTTCCGAGATATGGACTATCGATAATTTACATCTTAGGCTCTGCTTCTAACTTGGGCCCAAATTGTAAAATGGTCTTATCTATTGGCGATTTCGTTCCAATTCACATTCCAAGTAATATTCGGCATGCTAATTACATTGCCGGTTGCCAAATTGCATTATCTCTTATAGTTTCCGAGATATGGACTATCGATAATCTACACCTTAGGCTCTGCTTCTAACTTGGGCCCAAATTGTAAAATGGTCTTATCTATTGGCGATTTCGTCCCAATTCACATTCCAAGTGATATTCGGCATGCTAATTACATTGCCGGTTGCGAAATTGCATTATCTCTTATAGTTTCCGAGATATGGACTATCAATAATTTACACCTTAGGCTCTGCTTCTAACTTGGGCCCAAATTGTAAAATGGCCTTATCTATTGGCGATTTCGTTCCAATTCACATTCCAAGTAATATTCGGCATGCTAATTACATTGCCGGTTGCCAAATTGCATTATCTCTTATAGTTTCCGAGATATGGACTATCGATAATTTACACCTTAGGCTCTGCTTCTAACTTGGGCCCAAATTGTAAAATGGTCTTATCTATTGGCGATTTCGTTCCAATTCACATTCCAAATAATATTCGGCATGCTAATTACATTGCCGGTTGCCAAATTGCATTATCTCTTATAGTTTCCGAGATATGGACTATCGATAATTTACACCTTAGGCTCTGCTTCTAACTTGGGCCCAAATTGTAAAATGGTCTTATCTATTGGAGATTTCGTTCCAATTCACATTCCAAGTAATATTCGGCATGCTAATTACATTGCCGGTTGCCAAATTGCATTATCTCTTATAGTTTCCGAGATATGGACTATCGATAATTTACACCTTAGGCTCTGCTTCTAACTTGGGCCCAAATTGTAAAATGGTCTTATCTATTGGCAATTTCGTTCCAATTCACATTCCAAGTAATATTCGGCATGCTAATTACATTGCCGGCTGCCAAATTGCATTATCTCTTATAGTTTCCGAGATATGGACTATCGATAATTTACACCTTAGGCTCTGCTTCTAACTTGGGCCCAAATTGTAAAATGGTCTTATCTATTGGCGATTTCGTTCCAATTCACACTCCAAGTAATATTCGGCATGCTAATTACATTGCCGGTTGCGAAATTGCATTATCTCTTATAGTTTCCGAGATATGGACTATCAATAATTTACACCTTAGGCTCTGCTTCTAACTTGGGCCCAAATTGTAAAATGGTCTTATCTATTGGCGATTTCGTTCCAATTCACATTCCAAGTAATATTCGGCATGCTAATTACATTGCCGGTTGCCAAATTGCATTATTTCTTATAGTTTCCGAGATATGGACTATCGATAATTTACACCTTAGGCTCTGCTTCTAACTAGGGACGAACCTGTAAAATGGTCTTATCTATTGGCGATTTCATTCCAATTCACATTCCAAGTAATATTCGGCATGCTAATTACATTGCCGGTTGCCAAATTGCATTATCTCTTATAGTTTCCGAGATATGGACTATCGATAATTTACACCTTAGGCTCTGCTTCTAACTTGGGCCCAAATTGTAAAATGGTCTTATCTATTGGCGATTTCGTTCCAATTCACATTCCAAGTAATATTCGGCATGCTAATTACATTGCCGGTTGCCGAATTGCATTATCTCTTATAGTTTCCGAGATATGGACTATCGATAATTTACACCTTAGGCTCTGCTTCTAACTTGGGCCCAAATTGTAAAATGGTCTTCTCTATTGGCGATTTCGTTCCAATTCACATTCCAAGTAATATTCGGCATGCTAATTACATTGCCGGTTGCCAAATTGCATTACCTCTTATAGTTTCCGAGATATGGACTATCGATAATTTACACCTTAGGCTCTGCTTCTAACTTGGGCCCAAATTGTAAAATGGTCTTATCTATTGGCGATTTCGTTCCAATTCACATTCCAAGTAATATTCGGCATGCTAATTACATTGCCGGTTGCCAAATTGCATTATCTCTTATAGTTTCCGAGATATGGACTATCGATAATTTACACCTTAGGCTCTGCTTCTAACTTGGGCCCAAATTGTAAAATGGTCTTATCTATTGGCGATTTCGTTCCAATTCACATTCCAAGTAATATTCGGCATGCTAATTACATTGCCGGTTGCCAAATTGCATTATCTCTTATAGTTTCCGAGATATGGACTATCCATAATTTACACCTTAGGCTCTGCTTCTAACTTGGGCCCAAATTGTAAAATGGTCTTATCTATTGGCGATTTCGTTCCAATTCACATTCCAAGTAATATTCGGCATGCTAATTACATTGCCGGTTGCCAAATTGAATTATCTCTTATAGTTTCCGAGATATGGACTATCGATAATTTACACCTTAGGCTCTGCTTCTAACTTGGGCACAAATTGTAAAATGGTCTTACCTATTGGCGATTTCGTTCCAATTCACATTCCAAGTAATATTCGGCATGCTAATTACATTGCCGGTTGCCAAATTGCATTATCTCTTATAGTTTCCGAGATATGGACTATCGATAATTTACACCTTAGGCTCTGCTTCTAACTTGGGCCCAAATTGTAAAATGGTCTTATCTATTGGCGATTTCGTTCCAATTCACATTCCAAGTAATATTCGGCATGCTAATTACATTGCCGGTTGCCAAATTGCATTATCTCTTATAGTTTCCGAGATATGGACTATCGATAATTTACACCTTAGGCTCTGCTTCTAACTTGGGCCCAAATTGTAAAATGGTCTTATCTATTGGCGATTTCGTTCCAATTCACATTCCAAGTAATATTCGGCATGCTAATTACATTGCCGGTTGCCAAATTGCATTATCTCTTATAGTTTCCGAGATATGGACTATCGATAATTTACACCTTAGGCTCTGCTTCTAACTTGGGCCCAAATTGTAAAATGGTCTTATCTATTGGCGATTTCGTTCCAATTCACATTCCAAGTAATATTCGGCATGCTAATTACATTGCCGGTTGCCAAATTGCATTATCTCTTATAGTTTCCGAGATATGGACTATCGATAATTTACACCTTAGGCTCTGCTTCTAACTTGGGCCCAAATTGTAAAATGGTCTTATCTATTGGCGATTTCGTTCCAATTCACATTCCAAGTAATATTCGGCATGCTAATTACATTGCCGGTTGCCAAATTGCATTATCTCTTATAGTTTCCGAGATATGGACTATCGATAATTTACACCTTAGGCTCTGCTTCTAACTTGGGCCCAAATTGTAAAATGGTCTTATCTATTGGCGATTTCGTTCCAATTCACATTCCAAGTAATATTCGGCATGCTAATTACATTGCCGGTTGCCAAATTGAATTATCTCTTATAGTTTCCGAGATATGGACTATCGATAATTTACATCTTAGGCTCTGCTTCTAACTTGGGCCCAAATTGTAAAATGGTCTTACCTATTGGCGATTTCGTTCCAATTCACATTCCAAGTAATATTCGGCATGCTAATTACATTGCCGGTTGCCAAATTGCATTATCTCTTATAGTTTCCGAGATATGGACTATCGATAATTTACACCTTAGGCTCTGCTTCTAACTTGGGCCCAAATTGTAAAATGATCTTATCTATTGGCGATTTCGTTCCAATTCACATTCCAAGTAATATTCGGCATGCTAATTACATTGCCGGTTGCCAAATTGCATTATCTCTTATAGTTTCCGAGATATGGACTATCGATAATTTACACCTTAGGCTCTGCTTCAAACTTGGGCCCAAATTGTAAAATCGTCTTATCTATTGGCGATTTCGTTCCAATTCACATTCCAAGTAATATTCGGCATGCTAATTACATTGCCGGTTGCCAAATTGCATTATCTCTTATAGTTTCCGAGATATGGACTATCGGTAATTTACACCTTAGGCTCTGCTTCTAACTTGGGCCCAAATTGTAAAATGGTCTTATCTATTGGCGATTTCGTTCCAATTCACATTCCAAGTAATATCCGGCATGCTAATCACATTGCCGGTTGCCAAATTGAATTATCTCTTATAGTTTCCGAGATATGGACTATCGATAACTTACACCTTAGGCTCTGCTTCTAACTTGGGCCCAAATTGTAAAATGGTCTTACCTATTGGCGATTTCGTTCCAATTCACATTCCAAGTAATATTCGGCATGCTAATTACATTGCCGGTTGCCAAATTGCATTATCTCTTATAGTTTCCGAGATATGGACTATCGATAATTTACACCTTAGGCTCTGCTTCTAACTTGGGCCCAAATTGTAAAATGGTCTTATCTATTGGCGATTTCGTTCCAATTCACATTCCAAGTAATATTCGGCATGCTAATTACATTGCCGGTTGCGAAATTGCATTATATCTTATAGTTTCCGAGATACGGACTATCGATAATTTACATCTTAGGCTCTGCTTCTAACTTGGGCCCAAATTGTAAAATCGTCTTATCTATTGGCGATTTCGTTCCAATTCACATTACAAGTAATATTCGGCATGCTAATTACATTGCCGGTTGCCAAATTGCATTATCTCTTATAGTTTCCGAGATATGGACTATCGATAATTTACACCTTAGGCTCTGCTTCTAACTTGGGCCCAAATTGTAAAATGGTCTTATCTATTGGCGATTTCGCTCCAATTCACATTCCAGGTAATATCCGGCATGCTAATTACATTGCCGGTTGCCAAATTGAATTATCTCTTATAGTTTCCGAGATATGGACTATCGATAATTTACACCTTAGGCTCTGCTTCTAACTTGGGCCCAAATTGTAAAATGGCCTTATCTATTGGCGATTTCGTTCCAATTCACATTCCAAGTAATATTCGGCATGCTAATTACATTGCCGGTTGCCAAATTGCATTATCTCTTATAGTTTCCAAGATATGGACTATCGATAATTTACATCTTAGGCTCTGCTTCTAACTTGGGCCCAAATTGTAAATTGGTCTTATCTATTGGCGATTTCGTTCCAATTCACATTCCAAGTAATATTCGGCATGCTAATTACATTGCCGGTTGCCAAATTGCATTATCTCTTATAGTTTCCGAGATATGGACTATCGATAATTTACACCTTAGGCTCTGCTTCTAACTTGGGCCCAAATTGTAAAATGGTCTTATCTATTGGCGATTTCGTCCCAATTCACATTCCAAGTGATATTCGGCATGCTCATTACATTGCCGGTTGCGAAATTGCATTATCTCTTATAGTTTCCGAGATATGGACTATCAATAATTTACACCTTAGGCTCTGCTTCTAACTTGGGCCCAAATTGTAAAATGGTCTTATCTATTGGCGATTTCGTTCCAATTCACATTCCAAGTAATATTCGGCATGCTAATTACATTGCCGGTTGCCAAATTGCATTATCTCTTATAGTTTCCGAGATATGGACTATCGATAATTTACACCTTAGGCTCTGCTTCTAACTTGGGCCCAAATTGTAAAATGGTCTTATCTATTGGCGATTTCGTTCCAATTCACATTCCAAGTAATATTCGGCATGCTAATTACATTGCCGGTTGCCAAATTGCATTATCTCTTATAGTTTCCGAGATATGGACTATCGATAATTTACACCTTAGGCTCTGCTTCTAACTTGGGCCCAAATTGTAAAATGGTCTTATCTATTGGCGATTTCGTTCTAATTCACATTCCAAGTAATATTCGGCATGCTAATTACATTGCCGGTTGCCAAATTGCATTATCTCTTATAGTTTCCGAGATATGGACTATCGATAATTTACACCTTAGGCTCTGCTTCTAACTTGGGCCCAAATTGTAAAATGGTCTTATCTATTGGCGATTTCGTTCCAATTCACATTCCAAGTAATATTCGGCATGCTAATTACATTGCCGGTTGCCAAATTGCATTATCTCTTATAGTTTCCGAGATATGGACTATCGATAATTTACACCTTAGGCTCTGCTTCTAACTTGGGCCCAAATTGTAAAATGGTCTTCTCTATTGGCGATTTCGTTCCAATTCACACTCCAAGTAATATTCGGCATGCTAATTACATTGCCGGTTGCGAAATTGCATTATCTCTTATAGTTTCCGAGATATGGACTATCAATAATTTACACCTTAGGCTCTGCTTCTAACTTGGGCCCAAATTGTAAAATGGTCTTATCTATTGGCGATTTCCTTCCAATTCACATTCCAAGTAATATTCGGCATGCTAATTACATTGCCGGTTGCCAAATTGCATTATCTCTTATAGTTTCCGAGATATGGACTATCGATAATTTACACCTTAGGCTCTGCTTCTAACTTGGGCCCAAATTGTAAAATGGTCTTATCTATTGGCGATTTCGTCCCAATTCACATTCCAAGTAATATTCGGCATGCTAATTACATTGCCGGTTGCCAAATTGCATTATCTCTTATAGTTTCCGAGATATGGACTATCGATAATTTACACCTTAGGCTCTGCTTCTAACTTGGGCCCAAATTGTAAAATGGTCTTATCTATTGGCGATTTCGTTCCAATTCACATTCCAAGTAATATTCGGCATGCTTATTACATTGCCGGTTGCCAAATTGCATTACCTCTTATAGTTTCCGAGATATGGACTATCGATAATTTACACCTTAGGCTCTGCTTCTAACTTGGGCCCAAATTGTAAAATGGTCTTCTCTATTGGCGATTTCGTTCCAATTCACATTCCAAGTAATATTCGGCATGCTAATTACATTGCCGGTTGCCAAATTGCATTACCTCTTATAGTTTCCGAGATATGGACTATCGATAATTTACACCTTAGGCTCTGCTTCTAACTTGGGCCCAAATTGTAAAATGGTCTTCTCTATTGGCGATTTCGTTCCAATTCACATTCCAAGTAATATTCGGCATGCTAATTACATTGCCGGTTGCCAAATTGCATTACCTCTTATAGTTTCCGAGATATGGACTATCGATAATTTACACCTTAGGCTCTGCTTCTAACTTGGGCCCAAATTGTAAAATGGTCTTCTCTATTGGCGATTTCGTTCCAATTCACATTCCAAGTAATATTCGGCATGCTAATTACATTGCCTGTTGCCAAATTGCATTAACTCTTATAGTTTCCGAGATATGGACTATCGATAATTTACACCTTAGGCTCTGCTTCTAACTTGGGCCCAAATTGTAAAATGGTCTTATCTATTGGCGATTTCGTTCCAATTCACATTCCAAGTAATATTCGGCATGCTAATTACATTGCCGGTTGCCAAATTGCATTATCTCTTATAGTTTCCGAGATATGGACTATCGATAATTTACACCATAGGCTCTGCTTCTAACTTGGGCCCAAATTGTAAAATGGTCTTATCTATTGGCGATTTCGTTCCAATTCACATTCCAAGTAATATTCGGCATGCTAATTACATTGCCGGTTGCCAAATTGCATTATCTCTTATAGTTTCCGAGATATGGACTATCGATAATTTACACCTTAGGCTCTGCTTCTAACTTGGGCCCAAATTGTAAAATGGTCTTACCTATTGGCGATTTCGTTCCAATTCACATTCCAAGTAATATTCGGCATGCTAATTACATTGCCGGTTGCCAAATTGCATTATCTCTTATAGTTTCCGAGATATGGACTATCGATAATTTACACCTTAGGCTCTGCTTCTAACTTGGGCCCAAATTGTAAAATGGTCTTATCTATTGGCGATTTCGTTCCAATTCACATTCCAAGTAATATTCGGCATGCTAATTACATTGCCGGTTGCGAAATTGCATTATCTCTTATAGTTTCCGAGATATGGACTATCGATAATTTACATCTTAGGCTCTGCTTCTAACTTGGGCCCAAATTGTAAAATCGTCTTATCTATTGGCGATTTCGTTCCAATTCACATTCCAAGTAATATTCGGCATGCTAATTACATTGCCGGTTGCCAAATTGCATTATCTCTTATAGTTTCCGAGATATGGACTATCGATAATTTACACCTTAGGCTCTGCTTCTAACTTGGGCCCAAATTGTAAAATGGTCTTATCTATTGGCGATTTCGTTCCAATTCACATTCCAGGTAATATCCGGCATGCTAATTACATTGCCGGTTGCCAAATTGAATTATCTCTTATAGTTTCCGAGATATGGACTATCGATAATTTACACCTTAGGCTCTGCTTCTAACTTGGGCCCAAATTGTAAAATGGCCTTATCTATTGGCGATTTCGTTCCAATTCACATTCCAAGTAATATTCGGCATGCTAATTACATTGCCGGTTGCCAAATTGCATTATCTCTTATAGTTTCCAAGATATGGACTATCGATAATTTACATCTTAGGCTCTGCTTCTAACTTGGGCCCAAATTGTAAAATGGTCTTATCTATTGGCGATTTCGTTCCAATTCACATTCCAAGTAATATTCGGCATGCTAATTACATTGCCGGTTGCCAAATTGCATTATCTCTTATAGTTTCCGAGATATGGACTATCGATAATTTACACCTTAGGCTCTGCTTCTAACTTGGGCCCAAATTGTAAAATGGTCTTATCTATTGGCGATTTCGTTCCAATTCACATTCCAAGTAATATTCGGCATGCTAATTACATTGCCGGTTGCCAAATTGCATTATCTCTTATAGTTTCCAAGATATGGACTATCGATAATTTACATCTTAGGCTCTGCTTCTAACTTGGGCCCAAATTGTAAAATGGTCTTATCTATTGGAGATTTCGTCCCAATTCACATTCCAAGTGATATTCGGCATGCTCATTACATTGCCGGTTGCGAAATTGCATTATCTCTTATAGTTTCCGAGATATGGACTATCAATAATTTACACCTTAGGCTCTGCTTCTAACTTGGGCCCAAATTGTAAAATGGTCTTATCTATTGGCGATTTCGTTCCAATTCACATTCCAAGTAATATTCGGCATGCTAATTACATTGCCGGTTGCCAAATTGCATTATCTCTTATAGTTTCCGAGATATGGACTATCGATAATTTACACCTTAGGCTCTGCTTCTAACTTGGGCCCAAATTGTAAAATGGTCTTATCTATTGGCGATTTCGTTCCAATTCACATTCCAAGTAATATTCGGCATGCTAATTACATTGCCGGTTGCCAAATTGCATTATCTCTTATAGTTTCCGAGATATGGACTATCGATAATTTACACCTTAGGCTCTGCTTCTAACTTGGGCCCAAATTGTAAAATGGTCTTCTCTATTGGCGATTTCGTTCCAATTCACACTCCAAGTAATATTCGGCATGCTAATTACATTGCCGGTTGCGAAATTGCATTATCTCTTATAGTTTCCGAGATATGGACTATCAATAATTTACATCTTAGGCTCTGCTTCTAACTTGGGCCCAAATTGTAAAATGGTCTTATCTATTGGCGATTTCGTTCCAATTCACATTCCAAGTAATATTCGGCATGCTAATTACATTGCCGGTTGCCAAATTGCATTATCTCTTATAGTTTCCGAGATATGGACTATCGATAATTTACACCTTAGGCTCTGCTTCTAACTTGGGCCCAAATTGTAAAATGGTCTTATCTATTGGCGATTTCGTCCCAATTCACATTCCAAGTAATATTCGGCATGCTAATTACATTGCCGGTTGCCAAATTGCATTATCTCTTATAGTTTCCGAGATATGGACTATCGATAATTTACACCTTAGGCTCTGCTTCTAACTTGGGCCCAAATTGTAAAATGGTCTTATCTATTGGCGATTTCGTTCCAATTCACATTCCAAGTAATATTCGGCATGCTAATTACATTGCCGGTTGCCAAATTGCATTACCTCTTATAGTTTCCGAGATATGGACTATCGATAATTTACACCTTAGGCTCTGCTTCTAACTTGGGCCCAAATTGTAAAATGGTCTTCTCTATTGGCGATTTCGTTCCAATTCACATTCCAAGTAATATTCGGCATGCTAATTACATTGCCGGTGTCCAAATTGCATTACCTCTTATAGTTTCCGAGATATGGACTATCGATAATTTACACCTTAGGCTCTGCTTCTAACTTGGGCCCAAATTGTAAAATGGTCTTATCTATTGGCGATTTCGTTCCAATTCACATTCCAAGTAATATTCGGCATGCTAATGACATTGCCAGTTGCCAAATCGCATTATATCTTATAGTTTCCGAGATATGGACTATCGATATTTTACACCTTAGGCTCTGCTTCTAACTTGGGCCCAAATTGTAAAATGGTCTTATCTATTGGCGATTTCGTCCCAATTCACATTCCAAGTAATATTCGGCATGCTAATTACATTGCCGGTTGCCAAATTGCATTATCTCTTATAGTTTCCGAGATATGGACTATCGATAATTTACACCTTAGGCTCTGCTTCTAACTTGGGCCCAAATTGTAAAATGGTCTTATCTATTGGCGATTTCGTCCCAATTCACATTCCAAGTAATATTCGGCATGCTAATTACATTGCCGGTTGCCAAATTGCATTATCTCTTATAGTTTCCGAGATATGGACTATCGATAATTTACACCTTAGGCTCTGCTTCTAACTTGGGCCCAAATTGTAAAATGGTCTTATCTATTGGCGATTTCGTCCCAATTCACATTCCAAGTGATATTCGGCATGCTAATTACATTGCCGGTTGCGAAATTGCATTATATCTTATAGTTTCCGAGATATGGACTATCAATAATTTACACCTTAGGCTCTGCTTCTAACTTGGGCCCAAATTGTAAAATGGCCTTATCTATTGGCGATTTCGTTCCAATTCACATTCCAAGTAATATTCGGCATGCTAATTACATTGCCGGTTGCCAAATTGCATTATCTCTTATAGTTTCCGAGATATGGACTATCGATAATTTACACCTTAGGCTCTGCTTCTAACTTGGGCCCAAATTGTAAAATGGTCTTATCTATTGGCGATTTCGTTCCAATTCACATTCCAAGTAATATTCGGCATGCTAATTACATTGCCGGTTGCCAAATTGCATTATCTCTTATAGTTTCCGAGATATGGACTATCGATAATTTACACCTTAGGCTCTGCTTCTAACTTGGGCCCAAATTGTAAAATGGTCTTATCTATTGGCGATTTCGTTCCAATTCACATTCCAAGTAATATTCGGCATGCTAATTACATTGCCGGTTGCCAAATTGCATTATCTCTTATAGTTTCCGAGATATGGACTATCGATAATTTACACCTTAGGCTCTGCTTCTAACTTGGGCCCAAATTGTAAAATGGTCTTATCTATTGGCGATTTCGTTCCAATTCACACTCCAAGTAATATTCGGCATGCTAATTACATTGCCGGTTGCGAAATTGCATTATCTCTTATAGTTTCCGAGATATGGACTATCAATAATTTACACCTTAGGCTCTGCTTCTAACTTGGGCCCAAATTGTAAAATGGTCTTATCTATTGGCGATTTCGTTCCAATTCACATTCCAAGTAATATTCGGCATGCTAATTACATTGCCGGTTGCCAAATTGCATTATCTCTTATAGTTTCCGAGATATGGACTATCGATAATTTACACCTTAGGCTCTGCTTCTAACTTGGGCCCAAATTGTAAAATGGTCTTATCTATTGGCGATTTCGTTCCAATTCACATTCCAAGTAATATTCGGCATGCTAATTACATTGCCGGTTGCCAAATTGCATTATCTCTTATAGTTTCCGAGATATGGACTATCGATAATTTACACCTTAGTCTCTGCTTCTAACTTGGACCCAAATTGTAAAATGGTCTTATCTATTGGCGATTTCGTTCCAATTCACATTCCAAGTAATATTCGGCATGCTAATTACATTGCCGGTTGCCAAATTGCATTATCTCTTATAGTTTCCGAGATATGGACTATCGATAATTTACACCTTAGGCTCTGCTTCTAACTTGGGCCCAAATTGTAAAATGGTCTTCTCTATTGGCGATTTCGTTCCAATTCACATTCCAAGTAATATTCGGCATGCTAATTACATTGCCGGTTGCCAAATTGCATTATCTCTTATAGTTTCCGAGATATGGACTATCGATAATTTACGCCTTAGGCTCTGCTTCTAACTTGGGCCCAAATTGTAAAATGGTCTTATCTATTGGCGATTTCGTTCCAATTCACATTCCAAGTAATATTCGGCATGCTAATTACATTGCCGGTTGCCAAATTGCATTATCTCTTATAGTTTCCGAGATATGGACTATCAATAATTTACACCTTAGGCTCTGCTTCTAACTTGGGCCCAAATTGTAAAATGGTCTTCTCTATTGGCGATTTCGTTCCAATTCACATTCCAAGTAATATTCGGCATGCTAATTACATTGCCGGTTGCCAAATTGCATTATCTCTTATAGTTTCCGAGATATGGACTATCAATAATTTACACCTTAGGCTCTGCTTCTAACTTGGGCCCAAATTGTAAAATGGTCTTATCTATTGGCGATTTCGTTCCAATTCACATTCCAAGTAATATTCGGCATGCTAATTACATTGCCTGTTGCCAAATTGAATTATCTCTTATAGTTTCCGAGATATGGACTATCGATAATTTACACCTTAGGCTCTGCTTCTAACTTGGGCCCAAATTGTAAAATGGTCTTACCTATTGGCGATTTCGTTCCAATTCACATTCCAAGTAATATTCGGCATGCTAATTACATTGCCGGTTGCCAAATTGCATTATCTCTTATAGTTTCCGAGATATGGACTATCGATAATTTACACCTTAGGCTCTGCTTCTAACTTGGGCCCAAATTGTAAAATGGTCTTATCTATTGGCGATTTCGTTCCAATTTACATTCCAATTAATATTCGGCATGCTAATTACATTGCCGGTTGCCAAATTGCATTATCTCTTATAGTTTCCGAGATATGGACTATCGATAATTTACACCTTAGGCTCTGCTTCTAACTTGGGCCCAAATTGTAAAATGGTCTTATCTATTGGCGATTTCGTTCCAATTCACATTCCAAGTAACATTCGGCATGCTAATTACATTGCCGTTTGCCAAATTGCATTATCTCTTATAGTTTCCGAGATATGGACTATCGATAATTTACACCTTAGGCTCTGCTTCTAACTTGGGCCCAAATTGTAAAATGCTCTTATCTATTGGCGATTTCGTTCCAATTCACATTCCAAGTAATATTCGGCATGCTAATTACATTGCCGGTTGCCAAATTGCATTATATCTTATAGTTTCCGAGATATGGACTATCGATAATTTACACCTTAGGCTCTGCTTCTAACTTGGGCCCAAATTGTAAAATGGTCTTATCTATTGGCGATTTCGTTCCAATTCACATTCCAAGTAATATTCGGCATGCTAATTACATTGCCGGTTGCCAAATTGAATTATCTCTTATAGTTTCCGAGATATGGACTATCGATAATTTACACCTTAGGCTCTGCTTCTAACTTGGGCCCAAATTGTAAAATGGTCTTACCTATTGGCGATTTCGTTCCAATTCACATTCCAAGTAATATTCGGCATGCTAATTACATTGCCGGTTGCCAAATTGCATTATCTCTTATAGTTTCCGAGATATGGACCATCGATAATTTACACCTTAGGCTCTGCTTCTAACTTGGGCCCAAATTGTAAAATGGTCTTATCTATTGGCGATTTCGTTCCAATTCACATTCCAAGTAATATTCGGCATGCTAATTACATTGCCGGTTGCCAAATTGCATTATCTCTTATAGTTTCCGAGATATGGACTATCGATAATTTACACCTTAGGCTCTGCTTCTAACTTGGGCCCAAATTGTAAAATCGTCTTATCTATTGGCGATTTCGTTCCAATTCACATTCCAAGTAATATTCGGCATGCTAATTACATTGCCGGTTGCCAAATTGCATTATCTCTTATAGTTTCCGAGATATGGACTATCGATAATTTACACCTTAGGCTCTGCTTCTAACTTGGGCCCAAATTGTAAAATGGTCTTATCTATTGGCGATTTCGTTCCAATTCACATTCCAAGTAATATCCAGCATGCTAATTACATTGCCGGTTGCCAAATTGAATTATCACTTATAGTTTCCGAGATATGGACTATCGATAATTTACACCTTAGGCTCTGCTTCTAACTTGGGCCCAAATTGTAAAATGGTCTTATCTATTGGCGATTTCGTTCCAATTCACATTCCAAGTAATATTCGGCATGCTAATTACATTGCCGGTTGCCAAATTGCATTATCTCTTATAGTTTCCGAGATATGGACTATCGATAATTTACATCTTAGGCTCTGCTTCTAACTTGGGCCCAAATTGTAAAATGGTCTTATCTATTGGCGGTTTCGTTCCAATTCACATTCCAAGTAATATTCGGCATGCTAATTACATTGCCGGTTGCCAAATTGCATTATCTCTTATAGTTTCCGAGATATGGACTATCGATAATTTACACCTTAGGCTCTGCTTCTAACTTGGGCCCAAATTGTAAAATGGTCTTCTCTATTGGCGATTTCGTTCCAATTCACATTCCAAGTAATATTCGGCATGCTAATTACATTGCCGGTTGCCAAATTGCATTATCTCTTATAGTTTCCGAGATATGGACTATCAATAATTTACACCTTAGGCTCTGCTTCTAACTTGGGCCCAAATTGTAAAATGGTCTTATCTATTGGCGATTTCGTTCCAATTCACATTCCAATTAATATTCGGCATGCTAATTACATTGCCGGTTGCCAAATTGCATTATCTCTTATAGTTTCCGAGATATGGACTATCGATAATTTACACCTTAGGCTCTGCTTCTAACTTGGGCCCAAATTGTAAAATGGTCTTATCTATTGGCGATTTCGTTCCAATTCACATTCCAAGTAACATTCGGCATGCTAATTACATTGCCGTTTGCCAAATTGCATTATCTCTTATAGTTTCCGAGATATGGACTATCGATAATTTACACCTTAGGCTCTGCTTCTAACTTGGGCCCAAATTGTAAAATGGTCTTATCTATTGGCGATTTCGTTCCAATTCACATTCCAAGTAATATTCGGCATGCTAATTACATTGCCGGTTGCCAAATCGCATTATATCTTATAGTTTCCGAGATATGGACTATCGATAATTTACACCTTAGGCTCTGCTTCTAACTTGGGCCCAAATTGTAAAATGGTCTTATCTATTGGCGATTTCGTTCCAATTCACATTCCAAGTAATATTCGGCATGCTAATTACATTGCCGGTTGCCAAATTGAATTATCCCTTATAGTTTCCGAGATATGGACTATCGATAATTTACACCTTAGGCTCTGCTTCTAACTTGGGCCCAAATTGTAAAATGGTTTTATCTATTGGCGATTTCGTTCCAATTCACATTCCAAGTAATATTCGGCATGCTAATTACATTGCCGGTTGCCAAATTGCATTATCTCTTATAGTTTCCGAGATATGGACTATCGATAATTTACACCTTAGGCTCTGCTTCTAACTTGGGCCCAAATTGTAAAATGGTCTTATCTATTGGCGATTTCGTTCCAATTCACATTCCAAGTAATATTCGGCATGCTAATTACATTGCCGGTTGCCAAATTGCATTATCTCTTATAGTTTCCGAGATATGGACTATCGATAATTTACACCTTAGGCTCTGCTTCTAACTTGGGCCCAAATTGTAAAATCGTCTTATCTATTGGAGATTTCGTTCCAATTCACATTCCAAGTAATATTCGGCATGCTAATTACATTGCCGGTTGCCAAATTGCATTATCTCTTATAGTTTCCGAGATATGGACTATCGGTAATTTACACCTTAGGCTCTGCTTCTAACTTGGGCCCAAATTATAAAATGGTCTTATCTATTGGCGATTTCGTTCCAATTCACATTCCAAGTAATATCCGGCATGCTAATTACATTGACGGTTGCCAAATTGAATTATCTCTTATAGTTTCCGAGATATGGACTATCGATAATTTACACCTTAGGCTCTGCTTCTAACTTGGGCCCAAATTGTAAAATGGTCTTATCTATTGGCGATTTCGTTCCAATTCACATTCCAAGTAATATTCGGCATGCTAATTACATTGCCGGTTGCCAAATTGCATTATCTCTTATAGTTTCCGAGATATGGACTATCGATAATTTACACCTTAGGCTCTGCTTCTAACTTGGGCCCAAATTGTAAAATCGTCTTATCTATTGGCGATTTCGTTCCAATTCACATTCCAAGTAATATTCGGCATGCTAATTACATTGCCGGTTGCCAAATTGCATTATCTCTTATAGTTTCCGAGATATGGACTATCGGTAATTTACACCTTAGGCTCTGCTTCTAACTTGGGCCCAAATTATAAAATGGTCTTATCTATTGGCGATTTCGTTCCAATTCACATTCCAAGTAATATTCGGCATGCTAATTACATTGCCGGTTGCCAAATTGCATTATCTCTTATAGTTTCCGAGATATGGACTATCGGTAATTTACACCTTAGGCTCTGCTTCTAACTTGGGCCCAAATTATAAAATGGTCTTATCTATTGGCGATTTCGTTCCAATTCACATTCCAAGTAATATCCGGCATGCTAATTACATTGACGGTTGCCAAATTGAATTATCTCTTATAGTTTCCGAGATATGGACTATCGATAATTTACACCTTAGGCTCTGCTTCTAACTTGGGCCCAAATTGTAAAATGGTCTTACCTATTGGCGATTTCGTTCCAATTCACATTCCAAGTAATATTCGGCATGTTGATTACATTGCCGGTTGCCAAATTGCATTATCTCTTATAGTTTCCGAGATATGGACTATCGATAATTTACACCTTAGGCTCTGCTTCTAACTTGGGCCCAAATTGTAAAATGGTCTTATCTATTGGCGATTTCGTTCCAATTCACATTCCAAGTAATATTCGGCATGCTAATTACATTGCCGGTTGCCAAATTGCATTATCTCTTATAGTTTCCGAGATATGGACTATCGATAATTTACATCTTAGGCTCTGCTTCTAACTTGGGCCCAAATTGTAAAATCGTCTTATCTATTGGCGATTTCGTTCCAATTCACATTCCAAGTAATATTCGGCATGCTAATTACATTGCCGGTTGCCAAATTGCATTATCTCTTATAGTTTCCGAGATATGGACTATCGATAATTTACACCTTAGGCTCTGCTTCTAACTTGGGCCCAAATTGTAAAATGGTCTTATCTATTGGCGATTTCGTTCCAATTCACATTCCAAGTAATATCCAGCATGCTAATTACATTGCCGGTTGCCAAATTGAATTATCTCTTATAGTTCCCGAGATATGGACTATCGATAATTTACACCTTAGGCTCTGCTTCTAACTTGGGCCCAAATTGTAAAATGGTCTTATCTATTGGCGATTTCGTTCCAATTCACATTCCAAGTAATATTCGGCATGCTAATTACATTGCCGGTTGCCAAATTGCATTATCTCTTATAGTTTCCGAGATATGGACTATCGATAATTTACACCTTAGGCTCTGCTTCTAACTTGGGCCCAAATTGTAAAATGGTCTTCTCTATTGGCGATTTCGTTCCAATTCACATTCCAAGTAATATTCGGCATGCTAATTACATTGCCGGTTGCCAAATTGCATTATCTCTTATAGTTTCCGAGATATGGACTATCAATAATTTACACCTTAGGCTCTGCTTCTAACTTGGGCCCAAATTGTAAAATGGTCTTATCTATTGGCGATTTCGTTCCAATTCACATTCCAATTAATATTCGGCATGCTAATTACATTGCCGGTTGCCAAATTGCATTATCTCTTATAGTTTCCGAGATATGGACTATCGATAATTTACACCTTAGGCTCTGCTTCTAACTTGGGCCCAAATTGTAAAATGGTCTTATCTATTGGCGATTTCGTTCCAATTCACATTCCAAGTAACATTCGGCATGCTAATTACATTGCCGTTTGCCAAATTGCATTATCTCTTATAGTTTCCGAGATATGGACTATCGATAATTTACACCTTAGGCTCTGCTTCTAACTTGGGCCCAAATTGTAAAATGGTCTTATCTATTGGCGATTTCGTTCCAATTCACATTCCAAGTAATATTCGGCATGCTAATTACATTGCCGGTTGCCAAATTGCATTATATCTTATAGTTTCCGAGATATGGACTATCGATAATTTACACCTTAGGCTCTGCTTCTAACTTGGGCCCAAATTGTAAAATGGTCTTATCTATTGGCGATTTCGTTCCAATTCACATTCCAAGTAATATTCGGCATGCTAATTACATTGCCGGTTGCCAAATTGAATTATCTCTTATAGTTTCCGAGATATGGACTATCGATAATTTACACCTTAGGCTCTGCTTCTAACTTGGGCCCAAATTGTAAAATGGTCTTACCTATTGGCGATTTCGTTCCAATTCACATTCCAAGTAATATTCGGCATGCTAATTACATTGCCGGTTGCCAAATTGCATTATCTCTTATAGTTTCCGAGATATGGACTATCGATAATTTACACCTTAGGCTCTGCTTCTAACTTGGGCCCAAATTGTAAAATGGTCGTATCTATTGGCGATTTCGTTCCAATTCACATTCCAAGTAATATTCGGCATGCTAATTACATTGCCGGTTGCCAAATTGCATTATCTCTTATAGTTTCCGAGATATGGACTATCGATAATTTACACCTTAGGCTCTGCTTCTAACTTGGGCCCAAATTGTAAAATCGTCTTATCTATTGGCGATTTCGTTCCAATTCACATTCCAAGTAATATTCGGCATGCTAATTACATTGCCGGTTGCCAAATTGCATTATCTCTTATAGTTTCCGAGATATGGACTATCGGTAATTTACACCTTAGGCTCTGCTTCTAACTTGGGCCCAAATTATAAAATGGTCTTATCTATTGGCGATTTCGTTCCAATTCACATTCCAAGTAATATCCGGCATGCTAATTACATTGACGGTTGCCAAATTGAATTATCTCTTATAGTTTCCGAGATATGGACTATCGATAATTTACACCTTAGGCTCTGCTTCTAACTTGGGCCCAAATTGTAAAATGGTCTTATCTATTGGCGATTTCGTTCCAATTCACATTCCAAGTAATATTCGGCATGCTAATTACATTGCCGGTTGCCAAATTGCATTATCTCTTATAGTTTCCGAGATATGGACTATCGATAATTTACACCTTAGGCTCTGCTTCTAACTTGGGCCCAAATTGTAAAATCGTCTTATCTATTGGCGATTTCGTTCCAATTCACATTCCAAGTAATATTCGGCATGCTAATTACATTGCCGGTTGCCAAATTGCATTATCTCTTATAGTTTCCGAGATATGGACTATCGGTAATTTACACCTTAGGCTCTGCTTCTAACTTGGGCCCAAATTATAAAATGGTCTTATCTATTGGCGATTTCGTTCCAATTCACATTCCAAGTAATATTCGGCATGCTAATTACATTGCCGGTTGCCAAATTGCATTATCTCTTATAGTTTCCGAGATATGGACTATCGGTAATTTACACCTTAGGCTCTGCTTCTAACTTGGGCCCAAATTATAAAATGGTCTTATCTATTGGCGATTTCGTTCCAATTCACATTCCAAGTAATATCCGGCATGCTAATTACATTGACGGTTGCCAAATTGAATTATCTCTTATAGTTTCCGAGATATGGACTATCGATAATTTACATCTTAGGCTCTGCTTCTAACTTGGGCCCAAATTGTAAAATGGTCTTATCTATTGGCGATTTCGTTCCAATTCACATTCCAAGTAATATTCGGCATGCTAATTACATTGCCGGTTGCCAAATTGCATTATCTCTTATAGTTTCCGAGATATGGACTATCGATAATTTACACCTTAGGCTCTGCTTCTAACTTGGGCCCAAATTGTAAAATGGTCTTATCTATTGGCGATTTCGTCCCAATTCACATTCCAAGTGATATTCGGTATGCTAATTACATTGCCGGTTGCGAAATTGCATTATCTCTTATAGTTTCCGAGATATGGACTATCAATAATTTACACCTTAGGCTCTGCTTCTAACTTGGGCCCAAATTGTAAAATGGTCTTATCTATTGGCGATTTCGTTCCAATTCACATTCCAGGTAATATTCGGCATGCTAATTACATTGCCGGTTGCCAAATTACATTATCCCTTATAGTTTCCGAGATTTGGACTATCGATAATTTACACCTTAGGCTCTGCTTCTAACTTGGGCCCAAATTGTAAAATGGTCTTATCTATTGGCGATTTCGTTCCAATTCACATTCCAAGTAATATTCGGCATGCTAATTACATTGCCGGTTGCCAAATTGCATTATCTCTTATAGTTTTCGAGATATGGACTATCGATAATTTACACCTTAGGCTCTGCTTCTAACTTGGGCCCAAATTGTAAAATGGTCTTATCTATTGGCGATTTCGTTCCAATTCTCATTCCAAGTAATATTCGGCGTGCTAATTACATTGCCGGTTGCCAAATTGCATTATCTCTTATAGTTTCCGAGATATGGACTATCGATAATTTACACCTTAGGCTCTGCTTCTAACTTGGGCCCAAATTGTAAAATGGTCTTATCTATTGGCGATTTCGTTCCAATTCACATTCCAAGTAATATTCGGCATGCTAATTACATTGCCGGTTGCCAAATTGCATTATCTCTTATAGTTTCCGAGATATGAACTATCGATAATTTACACCTTAGGCTCTGCTTCTAACTTGGGCCCAAATTGTAAAATGGTCTTCTCTATTGGCGATTTCGTTCCAATTCACATTCCAAGTAATATTCGGCATGCTAATTACATTGCCGGTTGCCAAATTGCATTATCTCTTATAGTTTCCGAGATATGGACTATCAATAATTTACACCTTAGGCTCTGCTTCTAACTTGGGCCCAAATTGTAAAATGGTCTTATCTATTGGCGATTTCGTTCCAATTCACATTCCAAGTAATATTCGGCATGCTAATTGCATTGCCGGTTGCCAAATTGCATTATCTCTTATAGTTTCCCAGATATGGACTATCGATAATTTACACCTTAGGCTCTGCTTCTAACTTGGGCCCAAATTGTAAAATGGTCCTATCTATTGGCGGTTTCGTTCCAATTCACATTCCAAGTAATATTCGGCATGCTAATTACATTGCCGGTTGCCAAATTGCATTATCTCTTATAGTTTCCGAGATATGGACTATCGATAATTTACACCTTAGGCTCTGCTTCTAACTTGGGCCCAAATTGTAAAATGGTCTTATCTATTGGCGATTTAGTTGCAATTCACATTCCAAGTAATATTCGGCATGCTAATTACATTGCCGGTTGCCAAATTGCATTATATCTTATAGTTTCCGAGATATGGACTATCGATAATTTACACCTTAGGCTCTGCTTCTAACTTGGGCCCAAATTGTAAAATGGTCTTATCTATTGGCGATTTCGTTCCAATTCACATTCCAAGTAATATTCGGCATGCTAATTACATTGCCGGTTGCCAAATTGAATTATCTCTTATAGTTTCCGAGATATGGACTATCGATAATTTACACCTTAGGCTCTGCTTCTAACTTGGGCCCAAATTGTAAAATGGTCTTACCTATTGGCGATTTCGTTCCAATTCACATTCCAAGTAATATTCGGCATGCTAATTACATTGCCGGTTGCCAAATTGCATTATCTCTTATAGTTTCCGAGATATGGACTATCGATAATTTACACCTTAGGCTCTTCTTCTAACTTGGGCCCAAATTGTAAAATGGTCGTATCTATTGGCGATTTCGTTCCAATTCACAGTCCAAGTAATATTCGGCATGCTAATTACATTGCCGGTTGCCAAATTGCATTATCTCTTATAGTTTCCGAGATATGGACTATCGATAATTTACACCTTAGGCTCTGCTTCTAACTTGGGCCCAAATTGTAAAATCGTCTTATCTATTGGCGATTTCGTTCCAATTCACATTCCAAGTAATATTCGGCATGCTAATTACATTGCCGGTTGCCAAATTGCATTATCTCTTATAGTTTCCGAGATATGGACTATCGGTAATTTACACCTTAGGCTCTGCTTCTAACTTGGGCCCAAATTATAAAATGGTCTTATCTATTGGCGATTTCGTTCCAATTCACATTCCAAGTAATATCCGGCATGCTAATTACATTGACGGTTGCCAAATTGAATTATCTCTTATAGTTTCCGAGATATGGACTATCGATAATTTACACCTTAGGCTCTGCTTCTAACTTGGGCCCAAATTGTAAAATGGTCTTATCTATTGGCGATTTCGTTCCAATTCACATTCCAAGTAATATTCGGCATGCTAATTACATTGCCGGTTGCCAAATTGCATTATCTCTTATAGTTTCCGAGATATGGACTATCGATAATTTACACCTTAGGCTCTGCTTCTAACTTGGGCCCAAATTGTAAAATCGTCTTATCTATTGGCGATTTCGTTCCAATTCACATTCCAAGTAATATTCGGCATGCTAATTACATTGCCGGTTGCCAAATTGCATTATCTCTTATAGTTTCCGAGATATGGACTATCGGTAATTTACACCTTAGGCTCTGCTTCTAACTTGGGCCCAAATTATAAAATGGTCTTATCTATTGGCGATTTCGTTCCAATTCACATTCCAAGTAATATTCGGCATGCTAATTACATTGCCGGTTGCCAAATTGCATTATCTCTTATAGTTTCCGAGATATGGACTATCGGTAATTTACACCTTAGGCTCTGCTTCTAACTTGGGCCCAAATTATAAAATGGTCTTATCTATTGGCGATTTCGTTCCAATTCACATTCCAAGTAATATCCGGCATGCTAATTACATTGACGGTTGCCAAATTGAATTATCTCTTATAGTTTCCGAGATATGGACTATCGATAATTTACATCTTAGGCTCTGCTTCTAACTTGGGCCCAAATTGTAAAATGGTCTTATCTATTGGCGATTTCGTTCCAATTCACATTCCAAGTAATATTCGGCATGCTAATTACATTGCCGGTTGCCAAATTGCATTATCTCTTATAGTTTCCGAGATATGGACTATCGATAATTTACACCTTAGGCTCTGCTTCTAACTTGGGCCCAAATTGTAAAATGGTCTTATCTATTGGCGATTTCGTCCCAATTCACATTCCAAGTGATATTCGGCATGCTAATTACATTGCCGGTTGCGAAATTGCATTATCTCTTATAGTTTCCGAGATATGGACTATCAATAATTTACACCTTAGGCTCTGCTTCTAACTTGGGCCCAAATTGTAAAATGGTCTTATCTATTGGCGATTTCGTTCCAATTCACATTCCAGGTAATATTCGGCATGCTAATTACATTGCCGGTTGCCAAATTACATTATCCCTTATAGTTTCCGAGATTTGGACTATCGATAATTTACACCTTAGGCTCTGCTTCTAACTTGGGCCCAAATTGTAAAATGGTCTTATCTATTGGCGATTTCGTTCCAATTCACATTCCAAGTAATATTCGGCATGCTAATTACATTGCCGGTTGCCAAATTGCATTATCTCTTATAGTTTTCGAGATATGGACTATCGATAATTTACACCTTAGGCTCTGCTTCTAACTTGGGCCCAAATTGTAAAATGGTCTTATCTATTGGCGATTTCGTTCCAATTCTCATTCCAAGTAATATTCGGCGTGCTAATTACATTGCCGGTTGCCAAATTGCATTATCTCTTATAGTTTCCGAGATATGGACTATCGATAATTTACACCTTAGGCTCTGCTTCTAACTTGGGCCCAAATTGTAAAATGGTCTTATCTATTGGCGATTTCGTTCCAATTCACATTCCAAGTAATATTCGGCATGCTAATTACATTGCCGGTTGCCAAATTGCATTATCTCTTATAGTTTCCGAGATATGAACTATCGATAATTTACACCTTAGGCTCTGCTTCTAACTTGGGCCCAAATTGTAAAATGGTCTTCTCTATTGGCGATTTCGTTCCAATTCACATTCCAAGTAATATTCGGCATGCTAATTACATTGCCGGTTGCCAAATTGCATTATCTCTTATAGTTTCCGAGATATGGACTATCAATAATTTACACCTTAGGCTCTGCTTCTAACCTGGGCCCAAATTGTAAAATGGTCTTATCTATTGGCGATTTCGTTCCAATTCACATTCCAAGTAATATTCGGCATGCTAATTGCATTGCCGGTTGCCAAATTGCATTATCTCTTATAGTTTCCGAGATATGGACTATCGATAATTTACACCTTAGGCTCTGCTTCTAACTTGGGCCCAAATTGTAAAATGGTCCTATCTATTGGCGGTTTCGTTCCAATTCACATTCCAAGTAATATTCGGCATGCTAATTACATTGCCGGTTGCCAAATTGCATTATCTCTTATAGTTTCCGAGATATGGACTATCGATAATTTACACCTTAGGCTCTGCTTCTAACTTGGGCCCAAATTGTAAAATGGTCTTATCTATTGGCGATTTAGTTGCAATTCACATTCCAAGTAATATTCGGCATGCTAATTACATTGCCGGTTGCCAAATTGCATTATCTCTTATAGTTTCCGAGATATGGACTATCGAAAATTTACACCTTAGTCTCTGCTTCTAACTTGGGCCCAAATTGTAATATGGTCATATATATTGGCGATTTCGTTCCAATTCACATTCCAAGTAATATTCGGCATGCTAATTACATTGCCTGTTGCCAAATTGCATTATCTCTTATAGTTTCCGAGATATGAACTATCGATAATTTACACCTTAGGCTCTGCTTCTAACTTGGGCCCAAATTGAAAAATGGTCTTATCTATTGGCGATTTCGTTCCAATTCACATTCCAAGTAATATTCGGCATGCTAATTACATTGCCGGTTGCCAAATTGCATCATCTCTTATAGTTTCCGAGATATGGACTATCGATAATTTACACCTTAGGCTCTGCTTCTAACTTGGGCCCAAATTGTAAAATGGTCTTATCTATTGGCGATTTCGTTCCAATTCACACTCCAAGTAATATTCGGCATGCTAATTACATTGCCGGTTGCGAAATTGCATTATCTCTTATGGTTTCCGAGATATGGACTATCGATAATTTACACCTTAGGCTCTGCTTCTAACTTGGGCCCAAATTGTAAAATGGTCTTATCTATTGGCGATTTCGTTCCAATTCACATTCCAAGTAATATTCGGCATGCTAATTACATTGCCGGTTGCCAAATTGCATTATCTCTTATAGTTTCCGAGATATGGACTATCGATAATTTACACCTTAGGCTCTGCTTCTAACTTGGGCCCAAATTGTAAAATGGTCTTACCTATTGGCGATTCCGTTCCAATTCACATTCCAAGTAATATTCGGCATGCTAATTACATTGCCGGTTGCCAAATTGCATTATCTCTTATAGTTTCCGAGATATGGACTATCGATAATTTACACCTTAGGCTCTGCTTCTAACTTGGGCCCAAATTGTAAAATGGTCTTATCTATTTGCGATTTCGTTCCAATTCACAATCCAAGTAATATTCGGCATGCTAATTACATTGCCGGTTGCCAAATTGCATTATCTCTTATAGTTTCCGAGATATGGACTATCGATAATTTACACCTTAGGCTCTGCTTCTAACTTGGGCCCAAATTGTAAAATGGTCTTATCTATTGGCGATTTCGTCCCAATTCACATTCCAAGTGATATTCGGCATGCTAATTACATTGCCGGTTGCGAAATTGCATTATCTCTTATAGTTTCCGAGATATGGACTATCGATAATTTGCACCTTAGGCTCTGCTTCTAACTTGCTCCCAAATTGTAAAATGGTCTTATCTATTGGCGATTTCGTTCCAATTCACATTCCAAGTAATATTCGGCATGCTAATTACATTGCCGGTTGCCAAATTGCATTATCTCTTATAGTTTCCGAGATATGGACTATCGATAATTTACACCTTAGGCTCTGCTTCTAACTTGGGCCCAAATTGTAAAATGGTCTTATCTATTGGCGATTTCGTTCCAATTCACATTCCAAGTAATATTCGGCATGCTAATTACATTGCCGGTTGCCAAATTGCATTATCTCTTATAGTTTCCGAGATATGGACTATCGATAATTTACACCATAGGCTCTGCTTCTAACTTGGGCCCAAATTGTAAAATGGTCTTACCTATTGGCGATTTCGTTCCAATTCACATTCCAAGTAATATTCGGCATGCTAATTACATTGCCGGTTGCCAAATTGCATTATCTCTTATAGTTTCCGAGATATGGACTATCGATAATTTACACCTTAGGCTCTGCTTCTAACTTGGGCCCAAATTGTAAAATGGTCTTATCTATTGGCGATTTCGTTCCAATTCACATTCCAATTAATATTCGGCATGCTAATTACATTGCCGGTTGCCAAATTGCATTATCTCTTATAGTTTCCGAGATATGGACTATCGATAATTTACACCTTAGGCTCTGCTTCTAACTTGGGCCCAAATTGTAAAATGGTCTTATCTATTGGCGATTTCGTTCCAATTCACATTCCAAGTAATATTCGGCATGCTAATTACATTGCCGGTTGCCAAATTGCATTATCTCTTATAGTTTCCGAGATATGGACTATCGATAATTTACACCTTAGGCTCTGCTTCTAACTTGGGCCCAAATTGTAAAATGGTCTTATCTATTGGCGATTTCGTTCCAATTCACATTCCAAGTAATATTCGGCATGCTAATTACATTGCCGGTTGCCAAATTGCATTATCTCTTATAGTTTCCGAGATATGGACTATCGATAATTTACACCTTAGGCTCTGCTTCTAACTTGGGCCCAAATTGTAAAATGGTCTTATCTATTGGCGATTTCGTCCCAATTCACATTCCAAGTGATATTCGGCATGCTAATTACATTGCCGGTTGCGAAATTGCATTATCTCTTATAGTTTCCGAGATATGGACTATCGATAATTTACACATTAGGCTCTGCTTCTAACTTGGGCCCAAATTGTAAAATGGTCTTATCTATTGGCGATTTCGTTCCAATTCACATTCCAAGTAATATTAAGCATGCTAATTACATTGCCGGTTGTCAAATTGCATTATCTCTTATAGTTTCCGAGATATGGACTATCGATAATTTACACCTTAGGCTCTGCTTCTAACTTGGGCCCAAATTGTAAAATGGTCTTATCTATTGGCGATTTTGTTCCAATTCACATTCCAAGTAATATTCGGCATGCTAATTACATTGCCGGTTGCCAAATTGCATTATCTCTTATAGTTTCCGAGATATGGACTATCGATAATTTACACCTTAGGCTCTGCTTCTAACTTGGGCCCAAATTGTAAAATGGTCTTATCTATTGGCGATTTCGTTCCAATTCACATTCCAAGTAATATTCGGCATGCTAATTACATTGCCGGTTGTCAAATTGCATTATCTCTTATAGTTTCCGAGATATGGACTATCGATAATTTACACCTTAGGCTCTGCTTCTAACTTGGGCCCAAATTGTAAAATGGTCTTATCTATTGGCGATTTCGTTCCAATTCACACTCCTAGTAATATTCGGCATGCTAATTACATTGCCGGTTGCGAAATTGCATTATCTCTTATAGTTTCAGAGATATGGACTATCGATAATTTACACCTTAGGCTCTGCTTCTAACTTGGGCCCAAATTGTAAAATGGTCTTATCTATTGGCGATTTCGTTCCAATTCACATTCCAAGTAATATTCGGCATGCTAATTACATTGCAGGTTGCCAATTTGCATTATCTCTTATAGTTTCCGAGATATGGACTATCGATAATTTACACCTTAGGCTCTGCTTCTAACTTGGGCCCAAATTGTAAAATGGTTTTATCTATTGGCGATTTCGTTCCAATTCACATTCCAAGTAATATTCGGCATGCTAATTACATTGCCAGTTGCCAAATTGCATTAACTCTTATAGTTTCCGAGATATGGACTATCGATAATTTACACATTAGGCTCTGCTTCTAACTTGGGCCCAAATTGTAAAATGGTCTTATCTATTGGCGATTTCGTTCCAATTCACATTCCAAGTAATATTCGGCATGCTAATTACATTGCCGGTTGCCAAATTGCATTATCTCTTATAGTTTCCGAGATATGGACTATCGATTATTTACACCATAGGCTCTGCTTCTAACTTGGGCCCAAATTGTAAAATGGCCTTATCTATTGGCGATTTCGTTCCAATTCACATTCCAAGTAATATTCGGCATGCTTATTACATTGCCGGTTGCCAAATTGCATTATCTCTTATAGTTTCCGAGTTATGGACTATCGATAATTTACACCTTAGGCTCTGCTTCTAACTTGGGCCCAAATTGTAAAATGGTCTTATCTATTGGCGATTTCCTTCCAATTCACATTCCAAGTAATATTCGGTATGCTAATTACATTGCCGGTTGCCAAATTGCATTATCTCTTATAGTTTCCGAGATATGGACTATCGATAATTTACACCTTAGGCTCTGCTTCTAACTTGGGCCCAAATTGTAAAATGGTCTTATCTATTGGCGATTTCGTTCCAATTCACATTCCAAGTAATATTCGGCATGCTAATTACATTGCCGGTTGCCAAATTGAATTATCTCTTATAGTTTCCGAGATATGGACTATCGATAATTTACACCTTAGGCTCTGCTTCTAACTTGGGCCCAAATTGTAAAATGGTCTTACCTATTGGCGATTTCGTTCCAATTCACATTCCAAGTAATATTCGGCATGCTAATTACATTGCCGGTTGCCAAATTGCATTATCTCTTATAGTTTCCGAGATATGGACTATCGATAATTTACACCTTAGGCTCTGCTTCTAACTTGGGCCCAAATTGTAAAATGGTCTTATCTATTGGCGATTTCGTTCCAATTCACATTCCAAGTAATATTCGGCATGCTAATTACATTGCCGGTTGCCAAATTGCATTATCTCTTATAGTTTCCGAGATATGGACTATCGATAATTTACACCATAGGCTCTGCTTCTAACTTGGGCCCAAATTGTAAAATGGTCTTACCTATTGGCGATTTCGTTCCAATTCACATTCCAAGTAATATTCGGCATGCTAATTACATTGCCGGTTGCCAAATTGCATTATCTCTTATAGTTTCCGAGATATGGACTATCGATAATTTACACCTTAGGCTCTGCTTCTAACTTGGGCCCAAATTGTAAAATGGTCTTATCTATTGGCGATTTCGTTCCAATTCACATTCCAATTAATATTCGGCATGCTAATTACATTGCCGGTTGCCAAATTGCATTATCTCTTATAGTTTCCGAGATATGGACTATCGATAATTTACACCTTAGGCTCTGCTTCTAACTTGGGCCCAAATTGTAAAATGGTCTTATCTATTGGCGATTTCGTTCCAATTCACATTCCAAGTAATATTCGGCATGCTAATTACATTGCCGGTTGCCAAATTGCATTATCTCTTATAGTTTCCGAGATATGGACTATCGATAATTTACACCTTAGGCTCTGCTTCTAACTTGGGCCCAAATTGTAAAATGGTCTTATCTATTGGCGATTTCGTTCCAATTCACATTCCAAGTAATATTCGGCATGCTAATTACATTGCCGGTTGCCAAATTGCATTATCTCTTATAGTTTCCGAGATATGGACTATCGATAATTTACACCTTAGGCTCTGCTTCTAACTTGGGCCCAAATTGTAAAATGGTCTTATCTATTGGCGATTTCGTCCCAATTCACATTCCAAGTGATATTCGGCATGCTAATTACATTGCCGGTTGCGAAATTGCATTATCTCTTATAGTTTCCGAGATATGGACTATCGATAATTTACACATTAGGCTCTGCTTCTAACTTGGGCCCAAATTGTAAAATGGTCTTATCTATTGGCGATTTCGTTCCAATTCACATTCCAAGTAATATTAAGCATGCTAATTACATTGCCGGTTGTCAAATTGCATTATCTCTTATAGTTTCCGAGATATGGACTATCGATAATTTACACCTTAGGCTCTGCTTCTAACTTGGGCCCAAATTGTAAAATGGTCTTATCTATTGGCGATTTTGTTCCAATTCACATTCCAAGTAATATTCGGCATGCTAATTACATTGCCGGTTGCCAAATTGCATTATCTCTTATAGTTTCCGAGATATGGACTATCGATAATTTACACCTTAGGCTCTGCTTCTAACTTGGGCCCAAATTGTAAAATGGTCTTATCTATTGGCGATTTCGTTCCAATTCACATTCCAAGTAATATTCGGCATGCTAATTACATTGCCGGTTGTCAAATTGCATTATCTCTTATAGTTTCCGAGATATGGACTATCGATAATTTACACCTTAGGCTCTGCTTCTAACTTGGGCCCAAATTGTAAAATGGTCTTATCTATTGGCGATTTCGTTCCAATTCACACTCCTAGTAATATTCGGCATGCTAATTACATTGCCGGTTGCGAAATTGCATTATCTCTTATAGTTTCAGAGATATGGACTATCGATAATTTACACCTTAGGCTCTGCTTCTAACTTGGGCCCAAATTGTAAAATGGTCTTATCTATTGGCGATTTCGTTCCAATTCACATTCCAAGTAATATTCGGCATGCTAATTACATTGCAATTTGCCAAATTGCATTATCTCTTATAGTTTCCGAGATATGGACTATCGATAATTTACACCTTAGGCTCTGCTTCTAACTTGGGCCCAAATTGTAAAATGGTCTTATCTATTGGCGATTTCGTTCCAATTCACATTCCAAGTAATATTCGGCATGCTAATTACATTGCCAGTTGCCAAATTGCATTAACTCTTATAGTTTCCGAGATATGGACTATCGATAATTTACACATTAGGCTCTGCTTCTAACTTGGGCCCAAATTGTAAAATGGTCTTATCTATTGGCGATTTCGTTCCAATTCACATTCCAAGTAATATTCGGCATGCTAATTACATTGCCGGTTGCCAAATTGCATTATCTCTTATAGTTTCCGAGATATGGACTATCGATTATTTACACCATAGGCTCTGCTTCTAACTTGGGCCCAAATTGTAAAATGGCCTTATCTATTGGCGATTTCGTTCCAATTCACATTCCAAGTAATATTCGGCATGCTAATTACATTGCCGGTTGCCAAATTGCATTATCTCTTATAGTTTCCGAGTTATGGACTATCGATAATTTACACCTTAGGCTCTGCTTCTAACTTGGGCCCAAATTGTAAAATGGTCTTACCTATTGGCGATTTCGTTCCAATTCACATTCCAAGTAATATTCGGCATGCTAATTACATTGCCGGTTGCCAAATTGCATTATCTCTTATAGTTTCCGAGATATGGACTATCGATAATTTACATCTTAGGCTCTGCTTCTAACTTGGGCCCAAATTGTAAAATGGTCTTATCTATTGGCGATTTCGTTCCAATTCACATTCCAAGTAATATTCGGCATGCTAATTACATTGCCGGTTGCCAAATTGCATTATCTCTTATAGTTTCCGAGATATGGACTATCGATAATTTACACATTAGGCTCTGCTTCTAACTTGGGCCCAAATTGTAAAATGGTCTTCTCTATTGGCGATTTCGTTCCAATTCACATTCCAAGTAATATTCGGCATGCTAATTACATTGCCGGTTGCCAAATTGCATTATCTCTTATAGTTTCCGAGATATGGACTATCAATAATTTACACCTTAGGCTCTGCTTCTAACTTGGGCCCAAATTGTAAAATGGTCTTATCTATTGGCGATTTCGTTCCAATTCACATTCCAAGTAATATTCGGCATGCTAATTGCATTGCCGGTTGCCAAATTGCATTATCTCTTATAGTTTCCGAGATATGGACTATCGATAATTTACACCTTAGGCTCTGCTTCTAACTTGGGCCCAAATTGTAAAATGGTCTTATCTATTGGCGGTTTCGTTCCAATTCACATTCCAAGTAATATTCGGCATGCTAATTACATTGCCGGTTGCCAAATTGCATTATCTCTTATAGTTTCCGAGATATGGACTATCGATAATTTACACCTTAGGCTCTGCTTCTAACTTGGGCCCAAATTGTAAAATGGTCTTATCTATTGGCGATTTAGTTGCAATTCACATTCCAAGTAATATTCGGCATGCTAATTACATTGCCGGTTGCCAAATTGCATTATCTCTTATAGTTTCCGAGATATGGACTATCGATAATTTACACCTTAGTCTCTGCTTCTAACTTGGGCCCAAATTGTAAAATGGTCTTATATATTGGCGATTTCGTTCCAATTCACATTCCAAGTAATATTCGGCATGCTAATTACATTGCCCGTTGCCAAATTGCATTATCTCTTATAGTTTCCGAGATATGAACTATCGATAATTTACACCTTAGGCTCTGCTTCTAACTTGGGCCCAAATTGTAAAATGGTCTTATCTATTGGCGATTTCGTTCCAATTCACATTCCAAGTAATATTCGGCATGCTAATTACATTGCCGGTTGCCAAATTGCATTATCTCTTATAGTTTCCGAGATATGGACTATCGATAATTTACACCTTAGGCTCTGCTTCTAACTTGGGCCCAAATTGTAAAATGGTCTTTTCTATTGGCGATTTCGTTCCAATTCACACTCCAAGTAATATTCGGCATGCTAATTACATTGCCGGTTGCGAAATTGCATTATCTCTTATAGTTTCCGAGATATGGACAATCGATAATTTACACCTTAGGCTCTGCTTCTAACTTGGGCCCAAATTGTAAAATGGTCTTATCTATTGGCGATTTCGTTCCAATTCACATTCCAACTAATATTCGGCATGCTAATTACATTGCCGGTTGCCAAATTGCATTATCTCTTATAGTTTCCGAGATATGGACTATCGATAATTTACACCTTAGGCTCTGCTTCTAACTTGGGCCCAAATTGTAAAATGGTCTTATCTATTGGCGATTTCGTTCCAATTCACATTCCAAGTAATATTCGGCATGCTAATTACATTGCCGGTTGCCAAATTGCATTATCTCTTATAGTTTCCGAGATATGGACTATCGATAATTTACACCTTAGGCTCTGCTTCTAACTTGGGCCCAAATTGTAAAATGGTCTTATCTATTGGCGATTTCGTCCCAATTCACATTCCAAGTGATATTCGGCATGCTAATTACATTGCCGGTTGCGAAATTGCATTATCTCTTATAGTTTCCGAGATATGGACTATCGATAATTTGCACCTTAGGCTCTGCTTCTAACTTGCTCCCAAATTGTAAAATGTTCTTATCTATTGGCGATTTCGTTCCAATTCACATTCCAAGTAATATTCGGCATGCTAATTACGTTGCCGGTTGCCAAATTGCATTATCTCTTATAGTTTCCGAGATATGGACTATCGATAATTTACACCTTAGGCTCTGCTTCTAACTTGGGCCCAAATTGTAAAATGGTCTTATCTATTGGCGATTTCGTTCCAATTCACATTCCAAGTAATATTCGGCATGCTAATTACATTGCCGGTTGCCAAATTGAATTATCTCTTATAGTTTCCGAGATATGGACTATCGATAATTTACACCTTAGGCTCTGCTTCTAACTTGGGCCCAAATTGTAAAATGGTCTTATCTATTGGCGATTTCGTTCCAATTCACATTCCAAGTAATATTGGGCATGCTAATTACATTGCCGGTTGCCAAATTGCATTATCTCTTATAGTTTCCGAGATATGGACTATCGATAATTTACACCTTAGGCTCTGCTTCTAACTTGGGCCCAAATTGTAAAATGGTCTTACCTATTGGCGATTTCGTTCCAATTCACATTCCAAGTAATATTCGGCATGCTAATTACATTGCCGGTTGCCAAATTGCATTATCTCTTATAGTTTCCGAGATATGGACTATCGATAATTTACACCTTAGGCTCTGCTTCTAACTTGGGCCCAAATTGTAAAATGGTCTTATCTATTGGCGATTTCGTTCCAATTCACATTCCAAGTAATATTCGGCATGCTAATTACATTGCCGGTTGCCAAATTGCATTATCTCTTATAGTTTCCGAGATATGGACTATCGATAATTTACACCTTAGGCTCTGCTTCTAACTTGGGCCCAAATTGTAAAATGGTCTTATCTATTGGCGATTTCGTTCCAATTCACATTCCAAGTAATATTCGGCATGCTAATTACATTGCCGGTTGCCAAATTGCATTATCTCTTATAGTTTCCGAGATATGGACTATCGATAATTTACACCTTAGGCTCTGCTTCTAACTTGGGCCCAAATTGTAAAATGGTCTTATCTATTGGCGATTTCGTCCCAATTCACATTCCAAGTGATATTCGGCATGCTAATTACATTGCCGGTTGCGAAATTGCATTATCTCTTATAGTTTCCGAGATATGGACTATCGATAATTTACACATTAGGCTCTGCTTCTAACTTGGGCCCAAATTGTAAAATGGTCTTATCTATTGGCGATTTCGTTCCAATTCACATTCCAAGTAATATTCGGCATGCTAATTACATTGCCGGTTGCCAAATTGCATTATCTCTTATAGTTTCCGAGATATGGACTATCGATAATTTACACCTTAGGCTCTGCTTCTAACTTGGGCCCAAATTGTAAAATGGTCTTATCTATTGGCGATTTTGTTCCAATTCACATTCCAAGTAATATTCGGCATGCTAATTACATTGCCGGTTGCCAAATTGCATTATCTCTTATAGTTTCCGAGATATGGACTATCGATAATTTACACCTTAGGCTCTGCTTCTAACTTGGGCCCAAATTGTAAAATGGTCTTATCTATTGGCGATTTCGTTCCAATTCACATTCCAAGTAATATTCGGCATGCTAATTACATTGCCGGTTGTCAAATTGCATTATCTCTTATAGTTTCCGAGATATGGACTATCGATAATTTACACCTTAGGCTCTGCTTCTAACTTGGGCCCAAATTGTAAAATGGTCCTTACCTATTGGCGATTCCGTTCCAATTCACATTCCAAGTAATATTCGGCATGCTAATTACATTGCCGGTTGCCAAATTGCATTATCTCTTATAGTTTCCGAGATATGGACTATCGATAATTTACACCTTAGGCTCTGCTTCTAACTTGGGCCCAAATTGTAAAATGGTCTTATCTATTGGCGATTTCGTTCCAATTCACATTCCAAGTAATATTCGGCATGCTAATTACATTGCCGGTTGCCAAATTGCATTATCTCTTATAGTTTCCGAGATATGGACTATCGATAATTTACACCTTAGGCTCTGCTTCTAACTTGGGCCCAAATTGTAAAATGGTCTTATCTATTGGCGATTTCGTCCCAATTCACATTCCAAGTGATATTCGGCATGCTAATTACATTGCCGGTTGCGAAATTGCATTATCTCTTATAGTTTCCGAGATATGGACTATCGATAATTTGCACCTTAGGCTCTGCTTCTAACTTGCTCCCAAATTGTAAAATGTTCTTATCTATTGGCGATTTCGTTCCAATTCACATTCCAAGTAATATTCGGCATGCTAATTACGTTGCCGGTTGCCAAATTGCATTATCTCTTATAGTTTCCGAGATATGGACTATCGATAATTTACACCTTAGGCTCTGCTTCTAACTTGGGCCCAAATTGTAAAATGGTCTTATCTATTGGCGATTTCGTTCCAATTCACATTCCAAGTAATATTCGGCATGCTAATTACATTGCCGGTTGCCAAATTGAATTATCTCTTATAGTTTCCGAGATATGGACTATCGATAATTTACACCTTAGGCTCTGCTTCTAACTTGGGCCCAAATTGTAAAATGGTCTTATCTATTGGCGATTTCGTTCCAATTCACATTCCAAGTAATATTGGGCATGCTAATTACATTGCCGGTTGCCAAATTGCATTATCTCTTATAGTTTCCGAGATATGGACTATCGATAATTTACACCTTAGGCTCTGCTTCTAACTTGGGCCCAAATTGTAAAATGGTCTTACCTATTGGCGATTTCGTTCCAATTCACATTCCAAGTAATATTCGGCATGCTAATTACATTGCCGGTTGCCAAATTGCATTATCTCTTATAGTTTCCGAGATATGGACTATCGATAATTTACACCTTAGGCTCTGCTTCTAACTTGGGCCCAAATTGTAAAATGGTCTTATCTATTGGCGATTTCGTTCCAATTCACATTCCAAGTAATATTCGGCATGCTAATTACATTGCCGGTTGCCAAATTGCATTATCTCTTATAGTTTCCGAGATATGGACTATCGATAATTTACACCTTAGGCTCTGCTTCTAACTTGGGCCCAAATTGTAAAATGGTCTTATCTATTGGCGATTTCGTTCCAATTCACATTCCAAGTAATATTCGGCATGCTAATTACATTGCCGGTTGCCAAATTGCATTATCTCTTATAGTTTCCGAGATATGGACTATCGATAATTTACACCTTAGGCTCTGCTTCTAACTTGGGCCCAAATTGTAAAATGGTCTTATCTATTGGCGATTTCGTCCCAATTCACATTCCAAGTGATATTCGGCATGCTAATTACATTGCCGGTTGCGAAATTGCATTATCTCTTATAGTTTCCGAGATATGGACTATCGATAATTTACACATTAGGCTCTGCTTCTAACTTGGGCCCAAATTGTAAAATGGTCTTATCTATTGGCGATTTCGTTCCAATTCACATTCCAAATAATATTCGGCATGCTAATTACATTGCCGGTTGCCAAATTGCATTATCTCTTATAGTTTCCGAGATATGGACTATCGATAATTTACACCTTAGGCTCTGCTTCTAACTTGGGCCCAAATTGTAAAATGGTCTTATCTATTGGCGATTTTGTTCCAATTCACATTCCAAGTAATATTCGGCATGCTAATTACATTGCCGGTTGCCAAATTGCATTATCTCTTATAGTTTCCGAGATATGGACTATCGATAATTTACACCTTAGGCTCTGCTTCTAACTTGGGCCCAAATTGTAAAATGGTCTTATCTATTGGCGATTTCGTTCCAATTCACATTCCAAGTAATATTCGGCATGCTAATTACATTGCCGGTTGTCAAATTGCATTATCTCTTATAGTTTCCGAGATATGGACTATCGATAATTTACACCTTAGGCTCTGCTTCTAACTTGGGCCCAAATTGTAAAATGGTCTTATCTATTGGCGATTTCGTTCCAATTCACACTCCTAGTAATATTCGGCATGCTAATTACATTGCCGGTTGCGAAATTGCATTATCTCTTATAGTTTCAGAGATATGGACTATCGATAATTTACACCTTAGGCTCTGCTTCTAACTTGGGCCCAAATTGTAAAATGGTCTTATCTATTGGCGATTTCGTTCCAATTCACATTCCAAGTAATATTCGGCATGCTAATTACATTGCCGGTTGCCAAATTGCAATATCTCTTATAGTTTCCGAGATATGGACTATCGATAATTTACACCTTAGGCTCTGCTTCTAACTTGGGCCCAAATTGTAAAATGGTCTTATCTATTGGCGATTTCGTTCCAATTCACATTCCAAGTAATATTCGGCATGCTAATTACATTGCCGGTTGCCAAATTGCATTAACTCTTATAGTTTCCGAGATATGGACTATCGATAATTTACACCTTAGGCTCTGCTTCTAACTTGGGCCCAAATTGTAAAATGGTCTTATCTATTGGCGATTTCGTTCCAATTCACATTCCAAGTAATATTCGGCATGCTAATTACATTGCTGGTTGCCAAATTGCATTATCTCTTATAGTTTCCGAGATATGGACTATCGATAATTTACACCATAGGCTCTGCTTCTAACTTGGGCCCAAATTGTAAAATGGCCTTATCTATTGGCGATTTCGTTCCAATTCACATTCCAAGTAATATTCGGCATGCTAATTACATTGCCGGTTGCCAAATTGCATTATCTCTTATAGTTTCCGAGTTATGGACTATCGATAATTTACAAATTAGGCTCTGCTTCTAACTTGGGCCCAAATTGTAAAATGGTCTTATCTATTGGCGATTTCCTTCCAATTCACATTCCAAGTAATATTCGGCATGCTAATTACATTGCCGGTTGCCAGATTGCATTATCTCTTATAGTTTCCGAGATATGGACTATCGATAATTTACACCTTAGGCTCTGCTTCTAACTTGGGCCCAAATTGTAAAATGGTCTTATCTATTGGCGATTTCGTTCCAATTCACATTCCAAGTAATATTCGGCATGCTAATTACATTGCCGGTTGCCAAATTGAATTATCTCTTATAGTTTCCGAGATATGGACTATCGATAATTTACACCTTAGGCTCTGCTTCTAACTTGGGCCCAAATTGTAAAATGGTCTTACCTATTGGCGATTTCGTTCCAATTCACATTCCAAGTAATATTCGGCATGCTAATTACATTGCCGGTTGCCAAATTGCATTATCTCTTATAGTTTCCGAGATATGGACTATCGATAATTTACACCTTAGGCTCTGCTTCTAACTTGGGCCCAAATTGTAAAATGGTCTTATCTATTGGCGATTTCGTTCCAATTCACATTCCAAGTAATATTCGGCATGCTAATTACATTGCCGGTTGCCAAATTGCATTATCTCTTATAGTTTCCGAGATATGGACTATCGATAATTTACACCTTAGGCTCTGCTTCTAACTTGGGCCCAAATTGTATAATGGTCTTATCTATTGGCGATTTCGTCCCAATTCACATTCCAAGTGATATTCGGCATGCTAATTACATTGCCGGTCGCGAAATTGCATTATCTCTTATAGTTTCCGAGATATGGACTATCAATAATTTACACCTTAGGCTCTGCTTCTAACTTGGGCCCAAATTGTAAAATGGTCTTATCTATTGGCGATTTCGTTCCAATTCACATTCCAAGTAATATTCGGCATGCTAATTACATTGCCGGTTGCCAAATTGCATTATCTCTTACAGTTTCCGAGATATGGACTATCGATAATTTACACCTTAGGCTCTGCTTCTAACTTGGGCCCAAATTGTAAAATGGTCTTATCTATTGGCGATTTAGTTGCAATTCACATTCCAAGTAATATTCGGCATGCTAATTACATTGCCGGTTGCCAAATTGCATTATCTCTTACAGTTTCCGAGATATGGACTATCGATAATTTACACCTTAGGCTCTGCTTCTAACTTGGGCCCAAATTGTAAAATGGTCTTATCTATTGGCGATTTCGTTCCAATTCACATTCCAAGTAATATTCGGCATGCTAATTACATTGCCGGTTGCCAAATTGCATTATCTCTTATAGTTTCCGAGATATGGACTATCGATAATTTACACCTTAGGCTCTGCTTCTAACTTGGGCCCAAATTGTAAAATGGTCTTATCTATTGGCGATTTCGTTCCAATTCACATTCCAAGTAATATTCGGCATGCTAATTACATTGCCGGTTGCCAAATTGCATTATCTCTTATAGTTTCCGAGATATGGACTATCGATAATTTACACCTTAGGCTCTGCTTCTAACTTGGGCCCAAATTGTAAAATGGTCTTATCTATTGGCGATTTCGTTCCAATTCACACTCCAAGAAATATTCGGCATGCTAATTACATTGCCGGTTGCGAAATTGCATTATCTCTTATAGTTTCCGAGATATGGACTATCGATAATTTACACCTTAGGCTCTGCTTCTAACTTGGGCCCAAATTGTAAAATGGTCTTATCTATTGGCGATTTCGTTCCAATTCACATTCCAAGTAATATTCGGCATGCTAATTACATTGCCGGTTGCCAAATTGCATTATCTCTTATAGTTTCCTAGATATGGACTATCAATAATTTACACCTTAGGCTCTGCTTCTAACTTGGGCCCAAATTGTAAAATGGTCTTATCTATTGGCGATTTCGTTCCAATTCACATTCCAAGTAATATTCGGCATGCTAATTACATTGCCGGTTGCCAAATTGCATTATCTCTTATAGTTTCCGAGATATGGACTATCGATAATTTACACCTTAGGCTCTGCTTCTAACTTGGGCCCAAATTGTAAAATGGTCTTATCTATTGGCGATTTCGTTCCAATTCACACTCCAAGAAATATTCGGCATGCTAATTACATTGCCGGTTGCGAAATTGCATTATCTCTTATAGTTTCCGAGATATGGACTATCGATAATTTACACCTTAGGCTCTGCTTCTAACTTGGGCCCAAATTGTAAAATGGTCTTATCTATTGGCGATTTCGTCCCAATTCACATTCCAAGTGATATTCGGCATGCTAATTACATTGCCGGTTGCGAAATTGCATTATCTCTTATAGTTTCCGAGATATGGACTATCAATAATTTACACCTTAGGCTCTGCTTCTAACTTGGGCCCAAATTGTAAAATGGTCTTATCTATTGGCGATTTCGTTCCAATTCACATTCCAAGTAATATTCGGCATGCTAATTACATTGCCGGTTGCCAAATTGCATTATCTCTTATAGTTTCCGAGATATGGACTATCGATAATTTACACCTTAGGCTCTGCTTCTAACTTGGGCCCAAATTGTAAAATGGTCTTATCTATTGGCGATTTCGTTCCAATTCACATTCCAAGTAATATTCGGCATGCTAATTACATTGCCGGTTGCCAAATTGCATTATCTCTTATAGTTTCCGAGATATGGACTATCGATAATTTACACCTTAGGCTCTGCTTCTAACTTGGGCCCAAATTGTAAAATGGTCTTATCTATTGGCGATTTCGTTCCAATTCACATTCCAAGTTATATTCGGCATGCTAATTACATTGCCGGTTGCCAAATTGCATTATCTCTTATAGTTTCCGAGATATGGACTATCGATAATTTACACCATAGGCTCTGCTTCTAACTTGGGCCCAAATTGTAAAATGGTCTTATCTATTGGCGATTTCGTTCCAATTCACATTCCAAGTAATATTCGGCATGCTAATTACATTGCCGGTTGCCAAATTGCATTATCTCTTATAGTTTCCAAGATATGGACTATCGATAATTTACACCTTAGGCTCTGCTTCTAACTTGCTCCCAAATTGCAAAATGGTCTTATCTATTGGCGATTTCGTTCCAATTCACATTCCAAGTAATATTCGGCATGCTAATTACATTGCCGGTTGCCAAATTGCATTATCTCTTATAGTTTCCGAGATATGGACTATCGGTAATTTACACCTTAGGCTCTGCTTCTAACTTGGGCCCAAATTATAAAATGGTCTTATCTATTGGCGATTTCGTTCCAATTCACATTCCAAGTAATATCCGGCATGCTAATTGCATTGACGGTTGCCAAATTGAATTATCTCTTATAGTTTCCGAGATATGGACTATCGATAATTTACACCTTAGGCTCTGCTTCTAACTTGGGCCCAAATTGTAAAATGGTCTTACCTATTGGCGATTTCGTTCCAATTCACATTCCAAGTAATATTCGGCATGTTAATTACATTGCCGGTTGCCAAATTGCATTATCTCTTATAGTTTCCGAGATATGGACTATCGATAATTTACACCTTAGGCTCTGCTTCTAACTTGGGCCCAAATTGTAAAATGGTCTTATCTATTGGCGATTTCGTTCCAATTCACATTCCAAGTAATATTCGGCATGCTAATTACATTGCCGGTTGCCAAATTGCATTATCTCTTATAGTTTCCGAGATATGGACTATCGATAATTTACATCTTAGGCTCTGCTTCTAACTTGGGCCCAAATTGTAAAATCGTCTTATCTATTGGCGATTTCGTTCCAATTCACATTCCAAGTAATATTCGGCATGCTAATTACATTGCCGGTTGCCAAATTGCATTATCTCTTATAGTTTCCGAGATATGGACTATCGATAATTTACACCTTAGGCTCTGCTTCTAACTTGGGCCCAAATTGTAAAATGGTCTTATCTATTGGCGATTTCGTTCCAATTCACATTCCAAGTAATATCCAGCATGCTAATTACATTGCCGGTTGCCAAATTGAATTATCTCTTATAGTTTCCGAGATATGGACTATCGATAATTTACACCTTAGGCTCTGCTTCTAACTTGGGCCCAAATTGTAAAATGGTCTTATCTATTGGCGATTTCGTTCCAATTCACATTCCAAGTAATATTCGGCATGCTAATTACATTGCCGGTTGCCAAATTGCATTATCTCTTATAGTTTCCGAGATATGGACTATCGATAATTTACATCTTAGGCTCTGCTTCTAACTTGGGCCCAAATTGTAAAATGGTCTTATCTATTGGCGATTTCGTTCCAATTCACATTCCAAGTAATATTCGGCATGCTAATTACATTGCCGGTTGCCAAATTGCATTATCTCTTATAGTTTCCGAGATATGGACTATCGATAATTTACACCTTAGGCTCTGCTTCTAACTTGGGCCCAAATTGTAAAATGGTCTTATCTATTGGCGATTTTGTTCCAATTCACATTCCAAGTAATATTCGGCATGCTAATTACATTGCCGGTTGCCAAATTGCATTATCTCTTATAGTTTCCGAGATATGGACTATCGATAATTTACACCTTAGGCTCTGCTTCTAACTTGGGCCCAAATTGTAAAATGGTCTTATCTATTGGCGATTTCGTTCCAATTCACATTCCAAGTAATATTCGGCATGCTAATTACATTGCCGGTTGTCAAATTGCATTATCTCTTATAGTTTCCGAGATATGGACTATCGATAATTTACACCTTAGGCTCTGCTTCTAACTTGGGCCCAAATTGTAAAATGGTCTTATCTATTGGCGATTTCGTTCCAATTCACACTCCTAGTAATATTCGGCATGCTAATTACATTGCCGGTTGCGAAATTGCATTATCTCTTATAGTTTCAGAGATATGGACTATCGATAATTTACACCTTAGGCTCTGCTTCTAACTTGGGCCCAAATTGTAAAATGGTCTTATCTATTGGCGATTTCGTTCCAATTCACATTCCAAGTAATATTCGGCATGCTAATTACATTGCAATTTGCCAAATTGCATTATCTCTTATAGTTTCCGAGATATGGACTATCGATAATTTACACCTTAGGCTCTGCTTCTAACTTGGGCCCAAATTGTAAAATGGTCTTATCTATTGGCGATTTCGTTCCAATTCACATTCCAAGTAATATTCGGCATGCTAATTACATTGCCAGTTGCCAAATTGCATTAACTCTTATAGTTTCCGAGATATGGACTATCGATAATTTACACATTAGGCTCTGCTTCTAACTTGGGCCCAAATTGTAAAATGGTCTTATCTATTGGCGATTTCGTTCCAATTCACATTCCAAGTAATATTCGGCATGCTAATTACATTGCCGGTTGCCAAATTGCATTATCTCTTATAGTTTCCGAGATATGGACTATCGATTATTTACACCATAGGCTCTGCTTCTAACTTGGGCCCAAATTGTAAAATGGCCTTATCTATTGGCGATTTCGTTCCAATTCACATTCCAAGTAATATTCGGCATGCTAATTACATTGCCGGTTGCCAAATTGCATTATCTCTTATAGTTTCCGAGTTATGGACTATCGATAATTTACACCTTAGGCTCTGCTTCTAACTTGGGCCCAAATTGTAAAATGGTCTTACCTATTGGCGATTTCGTTCCAATTCACATTCCAAGTAATATTCGGCATGCTAATTACATTGCCGGTTGCCAAATTGCATTATCTCTTATAGTTTCCGAGATATGGACTATCGATAATTTACATCTTAGGCTCTGCTTCTAACTTGGGCCCAAATTGTAAAATGGTCTTATCTATTGGCGATTTCGTTCCAATTCACATTCCAAGTAATATTCGGCATGCTAATTACATTGCCGGTTGCCAAATTGCATTATCTCTTATAGTTTCCGAGATATGGACTATCGATAATTTACACATTAGGCTCTGCTTCTAACTTGGGCCCAAATTGTAAAATGGTCTTCTCTATTGGCGATTTCGTTCCAATTCACATTCCAAGTAATATTCGGCATGCTAATTACATTGCCGGTTGCCAAATTGCATTATCTCTTATAGTTTCCGAGATATGGACTATCAATAATTTACACCTTAGGCTCTGCTTCTAACTTGGGCCCAAATTGTAAAATGGTCTTATCTATTGGCGATTTCGTTCCAATTCACATTCCAAGTAATATTCGGCATGCTAATTGCATTGCCGGTTGCCAAATTGCATTATCTCTTATAGTTTCCGAGATATGGACTATCGATAATTTACACCTTAGGCTCTGCTTCTAACTTGGGCCCAAATTGTAAAATGGTCTTATCTATTGGCGGTTTCGTTCCAATTCACATTCCAAGTAATATTCGGCATGCTAATTACATTGCCGGTTGCCAAATTGCATTATCTCTTATAGTTTCCGAGATATGGACTATCGATAATTTACACCTTAGGCTCTGCTTCTAACTTGGGCCCAAATTGTAAAATGGTCTTATCTATTGGCGATTTAGTTGCAATTCACATTCCAAGTAATATTCGGCATGCTAATTACATTGCCGGTTGCCAAATTGCATTATCTCTTATAGTTTCCGAGATATGGACTATCGATAATTTACACCTTAGTCTCTGCTTCTAACTTGGGCCCAAATTGTAAAATGGTCTTATATATTGGCGATTTCGTTCCAATTCACATTCCAAGTAATATTCGGCATGCTAATTACATTGCCCGTTGCCAAATTGCATTATCTCTTATAGTTTCCGAGATATGAACTATCGATAATTTACACCTTAGGCTCTGCTTCTAACTTGGGCCCAAATTGTAAAATGGTCTTATCTATTGGCGATTTCGTTCCAATTCACATTCCAAGTAATATTCGGCATGCTAATTACATTGCCGGTTGCCAAATTGCATTATCTCTTATAGTTTCCGAGATATGGACTATCGATAATTTACACCTTAGGCTCTGCTTCTAACTTGGGCCCAAATTGTAAAATGGTCTTTTCTATTGGCGATTTCGTTCCAATTCACACTCCAAGTAATATTCGGCATGCTAATTACATTGCCGGTTGCGAAATTGCATTATCTCTTATAGTTTCCGAGATATGGACAATCGATAATTTACACCTTAGGCTCTGCTTCTAACTTGGGCCCAAATTGTAAAATGGTCTTATCTATTGGCGATTTCGTTCCAATTCACATTCCAACTAATATTCGGCATGCTAATTACATTGCCGGTTGCCAAATTGCATTATCTCTTATAGTTTCCGAGATATGGACTATCGATAATTTACACCTTAGGCTCTGCTTCTAACTTGGGCCCAAATTGTAAAATGGTCTTATCTATTGGCGATTTCGTTCCAATTCACATTCCAAGTAATATTCGGCATGCTAATTACATTGCCGGTTGCCAAATTGCATTATCTCTTATAGTTTCCGAGATATGGACTATCGATAATTTACACCTTAGGCTCTGCTTCTAACTTGGGCCCAAATTGTAAAATGGTCTTATCTATTGGCGATTTCGTCCCAATTCACATTCCAAGTGATATTCGGCATGCTAATTACATTGCCGGTTGCGAAATTGCATTATCTCTTATAGTTTCCGAGATATGGACTATCGATAATTTGCACCTTAGGCTCTGCTTCTAACTTGCTCCCAAATTGTAAAATGTTCTTATCTATTGGCGATTTCGTTCCAATTCACATTCCAAGTAATATTCGGCATGCTAATTACGTTGCCGGTTGCCAAATTGCATTATCTCTTATAGTTTCCGAGATATGGACTATCGATAATTTACACCTTAGGCTCTGCTTCTAACTTGGGCCCAAATTGTAAAATGGTCTTATCTATTGGCGATTTCGTTCCAATTCACATTCCAAGTAATATTCGGCATGCTAATTACATTGCCGGTTGCCAAATTGAATTATCTCTTATAGTTTCCGAGATATGGACTATCGATAATTTACACCTTAGGCTCTGCTTCTAACTTGGGCCCAAATTGTAAAATGGTCTTATCTATTGGCGATTTCGTTCCAATTCACATTCCAAGTAATATTGGGCATGCTAATTACATTGCCGGTTGCCAAATTGCATTATCTCTTATAGTTTCCGAGATATGGACTATCGATAATTTACACTTTAGGCTCTGCTTCTAACTTGGGCCCAAATTGTAAAATGGTCTTACCTATTGGCGATTTCGTTCCAATTCACATTCCAAGTAATATTCGGCATGCTAATTACATTGCCGGTTGCCAAATTGCATTATCTCTTATAGTTTCCGAGATATGGACTATCGATAATTTACACTTTAGGCTCTGCTTCTAACTTGGGCCCAAATTGTAAAATGGTCTTATCTATTGGCGATTTCGTTCCAATTCACATTCCAAGTAATATTCGGCATGCTAATTACATTGCCGGTTGCCAAATTGCATTATCTCTTATAGTTTCCGAGATATGGACTATCGATAATTTACACCTTAGGCTCTGCTTCTAACTTGGGCCCAAATTGTAAAATGGTCTTATCTATTGGCGATTTCGTTCCAATTCACATTCCAAGTAATATTCGGCATGCTAATTACATTGCCGGTTGCCAAATTGCATTATCTCTTATAGTTTCCGAGATATGGACTATCGATAATTTACACCTTAGGCTCTGCTTCTAACTTGGGCCCAAATTGTAAAATGGTCTTATCTATTGGCGATTTCGTCCCAATTCACATTCCAAGTGATATTCGGCATGCTAATTACATTGCCGGTTGCGAAATTGCATTATCTCTTATAGTTTCCGAGATATGGACTATCGATAATTTACACATTAGGCTCTGCTTCTAACTTGGGCCCAAATTGTAAAATGGTCTTATCTATTGGCGATTTCGTTCCAATTCACATTCCAAGTAATATTCGGCATGCTAATTACATTGCCGGTTGCCAAATTGCATTATCTCTTATAGTTTCCGAGATATGGACTATCGATAATTTACACCTTAGGCTCTGCTTCTAACTTGGGCCCAAATTGTAAAATGGTCTTATCTATTGGCGATTTTGTTCCAATTCACATTCCAAGTAATATTCGGCATGCTAATTACATTGCCGGTTGCCAAATTGCATTATCTCTTATAGTTTCCGAGATATGGACTATCGATAATTTACACCTTAGGCTCTGCTTCTAACTTGGGCCCAAATTGTAAAATGGTCTTATCTATTGGCGATTTCGTTCCAATTCACATTCCAAGTAATATTCGGCATGCTAATTACATTGCCGGTTGTCAAATTGCATTATCTCTTATAGTTTCCGAGATATGGACTATCGATAATTTACACCTTAGGCTCTGCTTCTAACTTGGGCCCAAATTGTAAAATGGTCTTACCTATTGGCGATTCCGTTCCAATTCACATTCCAAGTAATATTCGGCATGCTAATTACATTGCCGGTTGCCAAATTGCATTATCTCTTATAGTTTCCGAGATATGGACTATCGATAATTTACACCTTAGGCTCTGCTTCTAACTTGGGCCCAAATTGTAAAATGGTCTTATCTATTGGCGATTTCGTTCCAATTCACATTCCAAGTAATATTCGGCATGCTAATTACATTGCCGGTTGCCAAATTGCATTATCTCTTATAGTTTCCGAGATATGGACTATCGATAATTTACACCTTAGGCTCTGCTTCTAACTTGGGCCCAAATTGTAAAATGGTCTTATCTATTGGCGATTTCGTCCCAATTCACATTCCAAGTGATATTCGGCATGCTAATTACATTGCCGGTTGCGAAATTGCATTATCTCTTATAGTTTCCGAGATATGGACTATCGATAATTTGCACCTTAGGCTCTGCTTCTAACTTGCTCCCAAATTGTAAAATGTTCTTATCTATTGGCGATTTCGTTCCAATTCACATTCCAAGTAATATTCGGCATGCTAATTACGTTGCCGGTTGCCAAATTGCATTATCTCTTATAGTTTCCGAGATATGGACTATCGATAATTTACACCTTAGGCTCTGCTTCTAACTTGGGCCCAAATTGTAAAATGGTCTTATCTATTGGCGATTTCGTTCCAATTCACATTCCAAGTAATATTCGGCATGCTAATTACATTGCCGGTTGCCAAATTGAATTATCTCTTATAGTTTCCGAGATATGGACTATCGATAATTTACACCTTAGGCTCTGCTTCTAACTTGGGCCCAAATTGTAAAATGGTCTTATCTATTGGCGATTTCGTTCCAATTCACATTCCAAGTAATATTGGGCATGCTAATTACATTGCCGGTTGCCAAATTGCATTATCTCTTATAGTTTCCGAGATATGGACTATCGATAATTTACACCTTAGGCTCTGCTTCTAACTTGGGCCCAAATTGTAAAATGGTCTTACCTATTGGCGATTTCGTTCCAATTCACATTCCAAGTAATATTCGGCATGCTAATTACATTGCCGGTTGCCAAATTGCATTATCTCTTATAGTTTCCGAGATATGGACTATCGATAATTTACACCTTAGGCTCTGCTTCTAACTTGGGCCCAAATTGTAAAATGGTCTTATCTATTGGCGATTTCGTTCCAATTCACATTCCAAGTAATATTCGGCATGCTAATTACATTGCCGGTTGCCAAATTGCATTATCTCTTATAGTTTCCGAGATATGGACTATCGATAATTTACACCTTAGGCTCTGCTTCTAACTTGGGCCCAAATTGTAAAATGGTCTTATCTATTGGCGATTTCGTTCCAATTCACATTCCAAGTAATATTCGGCATGCTAATTACATTGCCGGTTGCCAAATTGCATTATCTCTTATAGTTTCCGAGATATGGACTATCGATAATTTACACCTTAGGCTCTGCTTCTAACTTGGGCCCAAATTGTAAAATGGTCTTATCTATTGGCGATTTCGTCCCAATTCACATTCCAAGTGATATTCGGCATGCTAATTACATTGCCGGTTGCGAAATTGCATTATCTCTTATAGTTTCCGAGATATGGACTATCGATAATTTACACATTAGGCTCTGCTTCTAACTTGGGCCCAAATTGTAAAATGGTCTTATCTATTGGCGATTTCGTTCCAATTCACATTCCAAGTAATATTCGGCATGCTAATTACATTGCCGGTTGCCAAATTGCATTATCTCTTATAGTTTCCGAGATATGGACTATCGATAATTTACACCTTAGGCTCTGCTTCTAACTTGGGCCCAAATTGTAAAATGGTCTTATCTATTGGCGATTTTGTTCCAATTCACATTCCAAGTAATATTCGGCATGCTAATTACATTGCCGGTTGCCAAATTGCATTATCTCTTATAGTTTCCGAGATATGGACTATCGATAATTTACACCTTAGGCTCTGCTTCTAACTTGGGCCCAAATTGTAAAATGGTCTTATCTATTGGCGATTTCGTTCCAATTCACATTCCAAGTAATATTCGGCATGCTAATTACATTGCCGGTTGTCAAATTGCATTATCTCTTATAGTTTCCGAGATATGGACTATCGATAATTTACACCTTAGGCTCTGCTTCTAACTTGGGCCCAAATTGTAAAATGGTCTTATCTATTGGCGATTTCGTTCCAATTCACACTCCTAGTAATATTCGGCATGCTAATTACATTGCCGGTTGCGAAATTGCATTATCTCTTATAGTTTCAGAGATATGGACTATCGATAATTTACACCTTAGGCTCTGCTTCTAACTTGGGCCCAAATTGTAAAATGGTCTTATCTATTGGCGATTTCGTTCCAATTCACATTCCAAGTAATATTCGGCATGCTAATTACATTGCCGGTTGCCAAATTGCAATATCTCTTATAGTTTCCGAGATATGGACTATCGATAATTTACACCTTAGGCTCTGCTTCTAACTTGGGCCCAAATTGTAAAATGGTCTTATCTATTGGCGATTTCGTTCCAATTCACATTCCAAGTAATATTCGGCATGCTAATTACATTGCCGGTTGCCAAATTGCATTAACTCTTATAGTTTCCGAGATATGGACTATCGATAATTTACACCTTAGGCTCTGCTTCTAACTTGGGCCCAAATTGTAAAATGGTCTTATCTATTGGCGATTTCGTTCCAATTCACATTCCAAGTAATATTCGGCATGCTAATTACATTGCTGGTTGCCAAATTGCATTATCTCTTATAGTTTCCGAGATATGGACTATCGATAATTTACACCATAGGCTCTGCTTCTAACTTGGGCCCAAATTGTAAAATGGCCTTATCTATTGGCGATTTCGTTCCAATTCACATTCCAAGTAATATTCGGCATGCTAATTACATTGCCGGTTGCCAAATTGCATTATCTCTTATAGTTTCCGAGTTATGGACTATCGATAATTTACAAATTAGGCTCTGCTTCTAACTTGGGCCCAAATTGTAAAATGGTCTTATCTATTGGCGATTTCCTTCCAATTCACATTCCAAGTAATATTCGGCATGCTAATTACATTGCCGGTTGCCAGATTGCATTATCTCTTATAGTTTCCGAGATATGGACTATCGATAATTTACACCTTAGGCTCTGCTTCTAACTTGGGCCCAAATTGTAAAATGGTCTTATCTATTGGCGATTTCGTTCCAATTCACATTCCAAGTAATATTCGGCATGCTAATTACATTGCCGGTTGCCAAATTGAATTATCTCTTATAGTTTCCGAGATATGGACTATCGATAATTTACACCTTAGGCTCTGCTTCTAACTTGGGCCCAAATTGTAAAATGGTCTTACCTATTGGCGATTTCGTTCCAATTCACATTCCAAGTAATATTCGGCATGCTAATTACATTGCCGGTTGCCAAATTGCATTATCTCTTATAGTTTCCGAGATATGGACTATCGATAATTTACACCTTAGGCTCTGCTTCTAACTTGGGCCCAAATTGTAAAATGGTCTTATCTATTGGCGATTTCGTTCCAATTCACATTCCAAGTAATATTCGGCATGCTAATTACATTGCCGGTTGCCAAATTGCATTATCTCTTATAGTTTCCGAGATATGGACTATCGATAATTTACACCTTAGGCTCTGCTTCTAACTTGGGCCCAAATTGTATAATGGTCTTATCTATTGGCGATTTCGTCCCAATTCACATTCCAAGTGATATTCGGCATGCTAATTACATTGCCGGTCGCGAAATTGCATTATCTCTTATAGTTTCCGAGATATGGACTATCAATAATTTACACCTTAGGCTCTGCTTCTAACTTGGGCCCAAATTGTAAAATGGTCTTATCTATTGGCGATTTCGTTCCAATTCACATTCCAAGTAATATTCGGCATGCTAATTACATTGCCGGTTGCCAAATTGCATTATCTCTTACAGTTTCCGAGATATGGACTATCGATAATTTACACCTTAGGCTCTGCTTCTAACTTGGGCCCAAATTGTAAAATGGTCTTATCTATTGGCGATTTAGTTGCAATTCACATTCCAAGTAATATTCGGCATGCTAATTACATTGCCGGTTGCCAAATTGCATTATCTCTTACAGTTTCCGAGATATGGACTATCGATAATTTACACCTTAGGCTCTGCTTCTAACTTGGGCCCAAATTGTAAAATGGTCTTATCTATTGGCGATTTCGTTCCAATTCACATTCCAAGTAATATTCGGCATGCTAATTACATTGCCGGTTGCCAAATTGCATTATCTCTTATAGTTTCCGAGATATGGACTATCGATAATTTACACCTTAGGCTCTGCTTCTAACTTGGGCCCAAATTGTAAAATGGTCTTATCTATTGGCGATTTCGTTCCAATTCACATTCCAAGTAATATTCGGCATGCTAATTACATTGCCGGTTGCCAAATTGCATTATCTCTTATAGTTTCCGAGATATGGACTATCGATAATTTACACCTTAGGCTCTGCTTCTAACTTGGGCCCAAATTGTAAAATGGTCTTATCTATTGGCGATTTCGTTCCAATTCACACTCCAAGAAATATTCGGCATGCTAATTACATTGCCGGTTGCGAAATTGCATTATCTCTTATAGTTTCCGAGATATGGACTATCGATAATTTACACCTTAGGCTCTGCTTCTAACTTGGGCCCAAATTGTAAAATGGTCTTATCTATTGGCGATTTCGTTCCAATTCACATTCCAAGTAATATTCGGCATGCTAATTACATTGCCGGTTGCCAAATTGCATTATCTCTTATAGTTTCCTAGATATGGACTATCAATAATTTACACCTTAGGCTCTGCTTCTAACTTGGGCCCAAATTGTAAAATGGTCTTATCTATTGGCGATTTCGTTCCAATTCACATTCCAAGTAATATTCGGCATGCTAATTACATTGCCGGTTGCCAAATTGCATTATCTCTTATAGTTTCCGAGATATGGACTATCGATAATTTACACCTTAGGCTCTGCTTCTAACTTGGGCCCAAATTGTAAAATGTTCTTATCTATTGGCGATTTCGTTCCAATTCACACTCCAAGTAATATTCGGCATGCTAATTACATTGCCGGTTGCGAAATTGCATTATCTCTTATAGTTTCCGAGATATGGACTATCGATAATTTACACCTTAGGCTCTGCTTCTAACTTGGGCCCAAATTGTAAAATGGTCTTATCTATTGGCGATTTCGTCCCAATTCACATTCCAAGTGATATTCGGCATGCTAATTACATTGCCGGTTGCGAAATTGCATTATCTCTTATAGTTTCCGAGATATGGACTATCAATAATTTACACCTTAGGCTCTGCTTCTAACTTGGGCCCAAATTGTAAAATGGTCTTATCTATTGGCGATTTCGTTCCAATTCACATTCCAAGTAATATTCGGCATGCTAATTACATTGCCGGTTGCCAAATTGCATTATCTCTTATAGTTTCCGAGATATGGACTATCGATAATTTACACCTTAGGCTCTGCTTCTAACTTGGGCCCAAATTGTAAAATGGTCTTATCTATTGGCGATTTCGTTCCAATTCACATTCCAAGTAATATTCGGCATGCTAATTACATTGCCGGTTGCCAAATTGCATTATCTCTTATAGTTTCCGAGATATGGACTATCGATAATTTACACCTTAGGCTCTGCTTCTAACTTGGGCCCAAATTGTAAAATGGTCTTATCTATTGGCGATTTCGTTCCAATTCACATTCCAAGTTATATTCGGCATGCTAATTACATTGCCGGTTGCCAAATTGCATTATCTCTTATAGTTTCCGAGATATGGACTATCGATAATTTACACCATAGGCTCTGCTTCTAACTTGGGCCCAAATTGTAAAATGGTCTTATCTATTGGCGATTTCGTTCCAATTCACATTCCAAGTAATATTCGGCATGCTAATTACATTGCCGGTTGCCAAATTGCATTATCTCTTATAGTTTCCAAGATATGGACTATCGATAATTTACACCTTAGGCTCTGCTTCTAACTTGCTCCCAAATTGCAAAATGGTCTTATCTATTGGCGATTTCGTTCCAATTCACATTCCAAGTAATATTCGGCATGCTAATTACATTGCCGGTTGCCAAATTGCATTATCTCTTATAGTTTCCGAGATATGGACTATCGGTAATTTACACCTTAGGCTCTGCTTCTAACTTGGGCCCAAATTATAAAATGGTCTTATCTATTGGCGATTTCGTTCCAATTCACATTCCAAGTAATATCCGGCATGCTAATTGCATTGACGGTTGCCAAATTGAATTATCTCTTATAGTTTCCGAGATATGGACTATCGATAATTTACACCTTAGGCTCTGCTTCTAACTTGGGCCCAAATTGTAAAATGGTCTTACCTATTGGCGATTTCGTTCCAATTCACATTCCAAGTAATATTCGGCATGTTAATTACATTGCCGGTTGCCAAATTGCATTATCTCTTATAGTTTCCGAGATATGGACTATCGATAATTTACACCTTAGGCTCTGCTTCTAACTTGGGCCCAAATTGTAAAATGGTCTTATCTATTGGCGATTTCGTTCCAATTCACATTCCAAGTAATATTCGGCATGCTAATTACATTGCCGGTTGCCAAATTGCATTATCTCTTATAGTTTCCGAGATATGGACTATCGATAATTTACATCTTAGGCTCTGCTTCTAACTTGGGCCCAAATTGTAAAATCGTCTTATCTATTGGCGATTTCGTTCCAATTCACATTCCAAGTAATATTCGGCATGCTAATTACATTGCCGGTTGCCAAATTGCATTATCTCTTATAGTTTCCGAGATATGGACTATCGATAATTTACACCTTAGGCTCTGCTTCTAACTTGGGCCCAAATTGTAAAATGGTCTTATCTATTGGCGATTTCGTTCCAATTCACATTCCAAGTAATATCCAGCATGCTAATTACATTGCCGGTTGCCAAATTGAATTATCTCTTATAGTTTCCGAGATATGGACTATCGATAATTTACACCTTAGGCTCTGCTTCTAACTTGGGCCCAAATTGTAAAATGGTCTTATCTATTGGCGATTTCGTTCCAATTCACATTCCAAGTAATATTCGGCATGCTAATTACATTGCCGGTTGCCAAATTGCATTATCTCTTATAGTTTCCGAGATATGGACTATCGATAATTTACATCTTAGGCTCTGCTTCTAACTTGGGCCCAAATTGTAAAATGGTCTTATCTATTGGCGATTTCGTTCCAATTCACATTCCAAGTAATATTCGGCATGCTAATTACATTGCCGGTTGCCAAATTGCATTATCTCTTATAGTTTCCGAGATATGGACTATCGATAATTTACACCTTAGGCTCTGCTTCTAACTTGGGCCCAAATTGTAAAATGGTCTTATCTATTGGCGATTTCGTCCCAATTCACATTCCAAGTGATATTCGGCATGCTAATTACATTGCCGGTTGCGAAATTGCATTATCTCTTATAGTTTCCGAGATATGGACTATCAATAATTTGCACCTTAGGCTCTGCTTCTAACTTGGGCCCAAATTGTAAAATGGTCTTATCTATTGGCGATTTCGTTCCAATTCACATTCCAAGTAATATTCGGCATGCTAATTACATTGCCGGTTGCCAAATTACATTATCTCTTATAGTTTCCGAGATTTGGACTATCGATAATTTACACCTTAGGCTCTGCTTCTAACTTTGGCCCAAATTGTAAAATGGTCTTATCTATTGGCGATTTCGTTCCAATTCACATTCCAAGTAATATTCGGCATGCTAATTACATTGCCGGTTGCCAAATTGCATTATCTCTTATAGTTTCCGAGATATGGACTATCGATAATTTACACCTTAGGCTCTGCTTCTAACTTGGGCCCAAATTGTAAAATGGTCTTATCTATTGGCGATTTCGTTCCAATTCTCATTCCAAGTAATATTCGGCGTGCTAATTACATTGCCGGTTGCCAAATTGCATTATCTCTTATAGTTTCCGAGATATGGACTATCGATAATTTACACCTTAGGCTCTGCTTCTAACTTGGGCCCAAATTGTAAAATGGTCTTATCTATTGGCGATTTCGTTCCAATTCACATTCCAAGTAATATTCGGCATGCTAATTACATTGCCGGTTGCCAAATTGCATTATCTCTTATAGTTTCCGAGATATGGACTATCGATAATTTACACCTTAGGCTCTGCTTCTAACTTGGGCCCAAATTGTAAAATGGTCTTCTCTATTGGCGATTTCGTTCCAATTCACATTCCAAGTAATATTCGGCATGCTAATTACATTGCCGGTTGCCAAATTGCATTATCTCTTATAGTTTCCGAGATATGGACTATCAATAATTTACACCTTAGGCTCTGCTTCTAACTTGGGCCCAAATTGTAAAATGGTCTTATCTATTGGCGATTTCGTTCCAATTCACATTCCAAGTAATATTCGGCATGCTAATTGCATTGCCGGTTGCCAAATTGCATTATCTCTTATAGTTTCCGAGATATGGACTATCGATAATTTACACCTTAGGCTCTGCTTCTAACTTGGGCCCAAATTGTAAAATGGTCTTATCTATTGGCGGTTTCGTTCCAATTCACATTCCAAGTAATATTCGGCATGCTAATTACATTGCCGGTTGCCAAATTGCATTATCTCTTATAGTTTCCGAGATATGGACTATCGATAATTTACACCTTAGGCTCTGCTTCTAACTTGGGCCCAAATTGTAAAATGGTCTTATCTATTGGCGATTTAGTTGCAATTCACATTCCAAGTAATATTCGGCATGCTAATTACATTGCCGGTTGCCAAATTGCATTATCTCTTATAGTTTCCGAGATATGGACTATCGATAATTTACACCTTAGTCTCTGCTTCTAACTTGGGCCCAAATTGTAATATGGTCATATATATTGGCGATTTCGTTCCAATTCACATTCCAAGTAATATTCGGCATGCTAATTACATTGCCTGTTGCCAAATTGCATTATCTCTTATAGTTTCCGAGATATGAACTATCGATAATTTACACCTTAGGCTCTGCTTCTAACTTGGGCCCAAATTGTAAAATGGTCTTATCTATTGGCGATTTCGTTCCAATTCACATTCCAAGTAATATTCGGCATGCTAATTACATTGCCGGTTGCCAAATTGCATTATCTCTTATAGTTTCCGAGATATGGACTATCGATAATTTACACCTTAGGCTCTGCTTCTAACTTGGGCCCAAATTGTAAAATGGTCTTATCTATTGGCGATTTCGTTCCAATTCACACTCCAAGTAATATTCGGCATGCTAATTACATTGCCGGTTGCGAAATTGCATTATCTCTTATAGTTTCCGAGATATGGACTATCGATAATTTACACCTTAGGCTCTGCTTCTAACTTGGGCCCAAATTGTAAAATGGTCTTATCTATTGGCGATTTCGTTCCAATTCACATTCCAAGTAATATTCGGCATGCTAATTACATTGCCGGTTGCCAAATTGCATTATCTCTTATAGTTTCCGAGATATGGACTATCGATAATTTACACCTTAGGCTCTGCTTCTAACTTGGGCCCAAATTGTAAAATGGTCTTATCTATTGGCGATTTCGTTCCAATTCACATTCCAAGTAATATTCGGCATGCTAATTACATTGCCGGTTGCCAAATTGCATTATCTCTTATAGTTTCCGAGATATGGACTATCGATAATTTACAACTTAGGCTCTGCTTCTAACTTGGGCCCAAATTGTAAAATGGTCTTATCTATTGGCGATTTCGTCCCAATTCACATTCCAAGTGATATTCGGCATGCTAATTACATTGCCGGTTGCGAAATTGCATTATCTCTTATAGTTTCCGAGATATGGACTATCGATAATTTGCACCTTAGGCTCTGCTTCTAACTTGCTCCCAAATTGTAAAATGGTCTTATCTATTGGCGATTTCGTTCTAATTCACATTAAAAGTAATATTCGGCATGCTAATTACATTGCCGGTTGCCAAATTGCATTATCTCTTATAGTTTCCGAGATATGGACTATCAATAATTTACACCTTAGGCTCTGCTTCTAACTTGGGCCCAAATTGTAAAATGGTCTTATCTATTGGCGATTTCGTTCCAATTCACATTCCAAGTAATATTCGGCATGCTAATTGCATTGCCGGTTGCCAAATTGCATTATCTCTTATAGTTTCCGAGATATGGACTATCGATAATTTACACCTTAGGCTCTGCTTCTAACTTGGGCCCAAATTGTAAAATGGTCTTATCTATTGGCGATTTAGTTGCAATTCACATTCCAAGTAATATTCGGCATGCTAATTACATTGCCGGTTGCCAAATTGCATTATCTCTTATAGTTTCCGAGATATGGACTATCGATAATTTACACCTTAGTCTCTGCTTCTAACTTGGGCCCAAATTGTAATATGGTCATATATATTGGCGATTTCGTTCCAATTCACATTCCAAGTAATATTCGGCATGCTAATTACATTGCCTGTTGCCAAATTGCATTATCTCTTATAGTTTCCGAGATATGAACTATCGATAATTTACACCTTAGGCTCTGCTTCTAACTTGGGCCCAAATTGTAAAATGGTCTTATCTATTGGCGATTTCGTCCCAATTCACATTCCAAGTGATATTCGGCATGCTAATTACATTGCCGGTCGCGAAATTGCATTATCTCTTATAGTTTCCGAGATATGGACTATCAATAATTTACACCTTAGGCTCTGCTTCTAACTTGGGCCCAAATTGTAAAATGGTCTTATCTATTGGCGATTTCGTTCCAATTCACATTCCAAGTAATATTCGGCATGCTAATTACATTGCCGGTTGCCAAATTGCATTATCTCTTACAGTTTCCGAGATATGGACTATCGATAATTTACACCTTAGGCTCTGCTTCTAACTTGGGCCCAAATTGTAAAATGGTCTTATCTATTGGCGATTTAGTTGCAATTCACATTCCAAGTAATATTCGGCATGCTAATTACATTGCCGGTTGCCAAATTGCATTATCTCTTACAGTTTCCGAGATATGGACTATCGATAATTTACACCTTAGGCTCTGCTTCTAACTTGGGCCCAAATTGTAAAATGGTCTTATCTATTGGCGATTTCGTTCCAATTCACATTCCAAGTAATATTCGGCATGCTAATTACATTGCCGGTTGCCAAATTGCATTATCTCTTATAGTTTCCGAGATATGGACTATCGATAATTTACACCTTAGGCTCTGCTTCTAACTTGGGCCCAAATTGTAAAATGGTCTTATCTATTGGCGATTTCGTTCCAATTCACATTCCAAGTAATATTCGGCATGCTAATTACATTGCCGGTTGCCAAATTGCATTATCTCTTATAGTTTCCGAGATATGGACTATCGATAATTTACACCTTAGGCTCTGCTTCTAACTTGGGCCCAAATTGTAAAATGGTCTTATCTATTGGCGATTTCGTTCCAATTCACACTCCAAGAAATATTCGGCATGCTAATTACATTGCCGGTTGCGAAATTGCATTATCTCTTATAGTTTCCGAGATATGGACTATCGATAATTTACACCTTAGGCTCTGCTTCTAACTTGGGCCCAAATTGTAAAATGGTCTTATCTATTGGCGATTTCGTTCCAATTCACATTCCAAGTAATATTCGGCATGCTAATTACATTGCCGGTTGCCAAATTGCATTATCTCTTATAGTTTCCTAGATATGGACTATCAATAATTTACACCTTAGGCTCTGCTTCTAACTTGGGCCCAAATTGTAAAATGGTCTTATCTATTGGCGATTTCGTTCCAATTCACATTCCAAGTAATATTCGGCATGCTAATTACATTGCCGGTTGCCAAATTGCATTATCTCTTATAGTTTCCGAGATATGGACTATCGATAATTTACACCTTAGGCTCTGCTTCTAACTTGGGCCCAAATTGTAAAATGGTCTTATCTATTGGCGATTTCGTTCCAATTCACACTCCAAGAAATATTCGGCATGCTAATTACATTGCCGGTTGCGAAATTGCATTATCTCTTATAGTTTCCGAGATATGGACTATCGATAATTTACACCTTAGGCTCTGCTTCTAACTTGGGCCCAAATTGTAAAATGGTCTTATCTATTGGCGATTTCGTCCCAATTCACATTCCAAGTGATATTCGGCATGCTAATTACATTGCCGGTTGCGAAATTGCATTATCTCTTATAGTTTCCGAGATATGGACTATCAATAATTTACACCTTAGGCTCTGCTTCTAACTTGGGCCCAAATTGTAAAATGGTCTTATCTATTGGCGATTTCGTTCCAATTCACATTCCAAGTAATATTCGGCATGCTAATTACATTGCCGGTTGCCAAATTGCATTATCTCTTATAGTTTCCGAGATATGGACTATCGATAATTTACACCTTAGGCTCTGCTTCTAACTTGGGCCCAAATTGTAAAATGGTCTTATCTATTGGCGATTTCGTTCCAATTCACATTCCAAGTAATATTCGGCATGCTAATTACATTGCCGGTTGCCAAATTGCATTATCTCTTATAGTTTCCGAGATATGGACTATCGATAATTTACACCTTAGGCTCTGCTTCTAACTTGGGCCCAAATTGTAAAATGGTCTTATCTATTGGCGATTTCGTTCCAATTCACATTCCAAGTAATATTCGGCATGCTAATTACATTGCCGGTTGCCAAATTGAATTATCTCTTATAGTTTCCGAGATATGGACTATCGATAATTTACACCTTAGGCTCTGCTTCTAACTTGGGCCCAAATTGTAAAATGGTCTTATCTATTGGCGATTTCGTTCCAATTCACATTCCAAGTTATATTCGGCATGCTAATTACATTGCCGGTTGCCAAATTGCATTATCTCTTATAGTTTCCGAGATATGGACTATCGATAATTTACACCATAGGCTCTGCTTCTAACTTGGGCCCAAATTGTAAAATGGTCTTATCTATTGGCGATTTCGTTCCAATTCACATTCCAAGTAATATTCGGCATGCTAATTACATTGCCGGTTGCCAAATTGCATTATCTCTTATAGTTTCCAAGATATGGACTATCGATAATTTACACCTTAGGCTCTGCTTCTAACTTGCTCCCAAATTGCAAAATGGTCTTATCTATTGGCGATTTCGTTCCAATTCACATTCCAAGTAATATTCGGCATGCTAATTACATTGCCGTTTGCCAAATTGCATTATCTCTTATAGTTTCCGAGATATGGACTATCGGTAATTTACACCTTAGGCTCTGCTTCTAACTTGGGCCCAAATTATAAAATGGTCTTATCTATTGGCGATTTCGTTCCAATTCACATTCCAAGTAATATCCGGCATGCTAATTGCATTGACGGTTGCCAAATTGAATTATCTCTTATAGTTTCCGAGATATGGACTATCGATAATTTACACCTTAGGCTCTGCTTCTAACTTGGGCCCAAATTGTAAAATGGTCTTACCTATTGGCGATTTCGTTCCAATTCACATTCCAAGTAATATTCGGCATGTTAATTACATTGCCGGTTGCCAAATTGCATTATCTCTTATAGTTTCCGAGATATGGACTATCGATAATTTACACCTTAGGCTCTGCTTCTAACTTGGGCCCAAATTGTAAAATGGTCTTATCTATTGGCGATTTCGTTCCAATTCACATTCCAAGTAATATTCGGCATGCTAATTACATTGCCGGTTGCCAAATTGCATTATCTCTTATAGTTTCCGAGATATGGACTATCGATAATTTACATCTTAGGCTCTGCTTCTAACTTGGGCCCAAATTGTAAAATCGTCTTATCTATTGGCGATTTCGTTCCAATTCACATTCCAAGTAATATTCGGCATGCTAATTACATTGCCGGTTGCCAAATTGCATTATCTCTTATAGTTTCCGAGATATGGACTATCGATAATTTACACCTTAGGCTCTGCTTCTAACTTGGGCCCAAATTGTAAAATGGTCTTATCTATTGGCGATTTCGTTCCAATTCACATTCCAAGTAATATCCAGCATGCTAATTACATTGCCGGTTGCCAAATTGAATTATCTCTTATAGTTTCCGAGATATGGACTATCGATAATTTACACCTTAGGCTCTGCTTCTAACTTGGGCCCAAATTGTAAAATGGTCTTATCTATTGGCGATTTCGTTCCAATTCACATTCCAAGTAATATTCGGCATGCTAATTACATTGCCGGTTGCCAAATTGCATTATCTCTTATAGTTTCCGAGATATGGACTATCGATAATTTACATCTTAGGCTCTGCTTCTAACTTGGGCCCAAATTGTAAAATGGTCTTATCTATTGGCGATTTCGTTCCAATTCACATTCCAAGTAATATTCGGCATGCTAATTACATTGCCGGTTGCCAAATTGCATTATCTCTTATAGTTTCCGAGATATGGACTATCGATAATTTACACCTTAGGCTCTGCTTCTAACTTGGGCCCAAATTGTAAAATGGTCTTATCTATTGGCGATTTCGTCCCAATTCACATTCCAAGTGATATTCGGCATGCTAATTACATTGCCGGTTGCGAAATTGCATTATCTCTTATAGTTTCCGAGATATGGACTATCAATAATTTGCACCTTAGGCTCTGCTTCTAACTTGGGCCCAAATTGTAAAATGGTCTTATCTATTGGCGATTTCGTTCCAATTCACATTCCAAGTAATATTCGGCATGCTAATTACATTGCCGGTTGCCAAATTACATTATCTCTTATAGTTTCCGAGATTTGGACTATCGATAATTTACACCTTAGGCTCTGCTTCTAACTTGGGCCCAAATTGTAAAATGGTCTTATCTATTGGCGATTTCGTTCCAATTCACATTCCAAGTAATATTCGGCATGCTAATTACATTGCCGGTTGCCAAATTGCATTATCTCTTATAGTTTCCGAGATATGGACTATCGATAATTTACACCTTAGGCTCTGCTTCTAACTTGGGCCCAAATTGTAAAATGGTCTTATCTATTGGCGATTTCGTTCCAATTCTCATTCCAAGTAATATTCGGCGTGCTAATTACATTGCCGGTTGCCAAATTGCATTATCTCTTATAGTTTCCGAGATATGGACTATCGATAATTTACACCTTAGGCTCTGCTTCTAACTTGGGCCCAAATTGTAAAATGGTCTTATCTATTGGCGATTTCGTTCCAATTCACATTCCAAGTAATATTCGGCATGCTAATTACATTGCCGGTTGCCAAATTGCATTATCTCTTATAGTTTCCGAGATATGGACTATCGATAATTTACACCTTAGGCTCTGCTTCTAACTTGGGCCCAAATTGTAAAATGGTCTTCTCTATTGGCGATTTCGTTCCAATTCACATTCCAAGTAATATTCGGCATGCTAATTACATTGCCGGTTGCCAAATTGCATTATCTCTTATAGTTTCCGAGATATGGACTATCAATAATTTACACCTTAGGCTCTGCTTCTAACTTGGGCCCAAATTGTAAAATGGTCTTATCTATTGGCGATTTCGTTCCAATTCACATTCCAAGTAATATTCGGCATGCTAATTGCATTGCCGGTTGCCAAATTGCATTATCTCTTATAGTTTCCGAGATATGGACTATCGATAATTTACACCTTAGGCTCTGCTTCTAACTTGGGCCCAAATTGTAAAATGGTCTTATCTATTGGCGGTTTCGTTCCAATTCACATTCCAAGTAATATTCGGCATGCTAATTACATTGCCGGTTGCCAAATTGCATTATCTCTTATAGTTTCCGAGATATGGACTATCGATAATTTACACCTTAGGCTCTGCTTCTAACTTGGGCCCAAATTGTAAAATGGTCTTATCTATTGGCGATTTAGTTGCAATTCACATTCCAAGTAATATTCGGCATGCTAATTACATTGCCGGTTGCCAAATTGCATTATCTCTTATAGTTTCCGAGATATGGACTATCGATAATTTACACCTTAGTCTCTGCTTCTAACTTGGGCCCAAATTGTAATATGGTCATATATATTGGCGATTTCGTTCCAATTCACATTCCAAGTAATATTCGGCATGCTAATTACATTGCCTGTTGCCAAATTGCATTATCTCTTATAGTTTCCGAGATATGAACTATCGATAATTTACACCTTAGGCTCTGCTTCTAACTTGCTCCCAAATTGTAAAATGGTCTTATCTATTGGCGATTTCGTTCCAATTCACATTAAAAGTAATATTCGGCATGCTAATTACATTGCCGGTTGCCAAATTGCATTATCTCTTATAGTTTCCGAGATATGGACTATCAATAATTTACACCTTAGGCTCTGCTTCTAACTTGGGCCCAAATTGTAAAATGGTCTTATCTATTGGCGATTTCGTTCCAATTCACATTCCAAGTAATATTCGGCATGCTAATTGCATTGCCGGTTGCCAAATTGCATTATCTCTTATAGTTTCCGAGATATGGACTATCGATAATTTACACCTTAGGCTCTGCTTCTAACTTGGGCCCAAATTGTAAAATGGTCTTATCTATTGGCGATTTAGTTGCAATTCACATTCCAAGTAATATTCGGCATGCTAATTACATTGCCGGTTGCCAAATTGCATTATCTCTTATAGTTTCCGAGATATGGACTATCGATAATTTACACCTTAGTCTCTGCTTCTAACTTGGGCCCAAATTGTAATATGGTCATATATATTGGCGATTTCGTTCCAATTCACATTCCAAGTAATATTCGGCATGCTAATTACATTGCCTGTTGCCAAATTGCATTATCTCTTATAGTTTCCGAGATATGAACTATCGATAATTTACACCTTAGGCTCTGCTTCTAACTTGGGCCCAAATTGTAAAATGGTCTTATCTATTGGCGATTTCGTCCCAATTCACATTCCAAGTGATATTCGGCATGCTAATTACATTGCCGGTCGCGAAATTGCATTATCTCTTATAGTTTCCGAGATATGGACTATCAATAATTTACACCTTAGGCTCTGCTTCTAACTTGGGCCCAAATTGTAAAATGGTCTTATCTATTGGCGATTTCGTTCCAATTCACATTCCAAGTAATATTCGGCATGCTAATTACATTGCCGGTTGCCAAATTGCATTATCTCTTACAGTTTCCGAGATATGGACTATCGATAATTTACACCTTAGGCTCTGCTTCTAACTTGGGCCCAAATTGTAAAATGGTCTTATCTATTGGCGATTTAGTTGCAATTCACATTCCAAGTAATATTCGGCATGCTAATTACATTGCCGGTTGCCAAATTGCATTATCTCTTACAGTTTCCGAGATATGGACTATCGATAATTTACACCTTAGGCTCTGCTTCTAACTTGGGCCCAAATTGTAAAATGGTCTTATCTATTGGCGATTTCGTTCCAATTCACATTCCAAGTAATATTCGGCATGCTAATTACATTGCCGGTTGCCAAATTGCATTATCTCTTATAGTTTCCGAGATATGGACTATCGATAATTTACACCTTAGGCTCTGCTTCTAACTTGGGCCCAAATTGTAAAATGGTCTTATCTATTGGCGATTTCGTTCCAATTCACATTCCAAGTAATATTCGGCATGCTAATTACATTGCCGGTTGCCAAATTGCATTATCTCTTATAGTTTCCGAGATATGGACTATCGATAATTTACACCTTAGGCTCTGCTTCTAACTTGGGCCCAAATTGTAAAATGGTCTTATCTATTGGCGATTTCGTTCCAATTCACACTCCAAGAAATATTCGGCATGCTAATTACATTGCCGGTTGCGAAATTGCATTATCTCTTATAGTTTCCGAGATATGGACTATCGATAATTTACACCTTAGGCTCTGCTTCTAACTTGGGCCCAAATTGTAAAATGGTCTTATCTATTGGCGATTTCGTTCCAATTCACATTCCAAGTAATATTCGGCATGCTAATTACATTGCCGGTTGCCAAATTGCATTATCTCTTATAGTTTCCTAGATATGGACTATCAATAATTTACACCTTAGGCTCTGCTTCTAACTTGGGCCCAAATTGTAAAATGGTCTTATCTATTGGCGATTTCGTTCCAATTCACATTCCAAGTAATATTCGGCATGCTAATTACATTGCCGGTTGCCAAATTGCATTATCTCTTATAGTTTCCGAGATATGGACTATCGATAATTTACACCTTAGGCTCTGCTTCTAACTTGGGCCCAAATTGTAAAATGGTCTTATCTATTGGCGATTTCGTTCCAATTCACACTCCAAGAAATATTCGGCATGCTAATTACATTGCCGGTTGCGAAATTGCATTATCTCTTATAGTTTCCGAGATATGGACTATCGATAATTTACACCTTAGGCTCTGCTTCTAACTTGGGCCCAAATTGTAAAATGGTCTTATCTATTGGCGATTTCGTCCCAATTCACATTCCAAGTGATATTCGGCATGCTAATTACATTGCCGGTTGCGAAATTGCATTATCTCTTATAGTTTCCGAGATATGGACTATCAATAATTTACACCTTAGGCTCTGCTTCTAACTTGGGCCCAAATTGTAAAATGGTCTTATCTATTGGCGATTTCGTTCCAATTCACATTCCAAGTAATATTCGGCATGCTAATTACATTGCCGGTTGCCAAATTGCATTATCTCTTATAGTTTCCGAGATATGGACTATCGATAATTTACACCTTAGGCTCTGCTTCTAACTTGGGCCCAAATTGTAAAATGGTCTTATCTATTGGCGATTTCGTTCCAATTCACATTCCAAGTAATATTCGGCATGCTAATTACATTGCCGGTTGCCAAATTGCATTATCTCTTATAGTTTCCGAGATATGGACTATCGATAATTTACACCTTAGGCTCTGCTTCTAACTTGGGCCCAAATTGTAAAATGGTCTTATCTATTGGCGATTTCGTTCCAATTCACATTCCAAGTAATATTCGGCATGCTAATTACATTGCCGGTTGCCAAATTGAATTATCTCTTATAGTTTCCGAGATATGGACTATCGATAATTTACACCTTAGGCTCTGCTTCTAACTTGGGCCCAAATTGTAAAATGGTCTTATCTATTGGCGATTTCGTTCCAATTCACATTCCAAGTTATATTCGGCATGCTAATTACATTGCCGGTTGCCAAATTGCATTATCTCTTATAGTTTCCGAGATATGGACTATCGATAATTTACACCATAGGCTCTGCTTCTAACTTGGGCCCAAATTGTAAAATGGTCTTATCTATTGGCGATTTCGTTCCAATTCACATTCCAAGTAATATTCGGCATGCTAATTACATTGCCGGTTGCCAAATTGCATTATCTCTTATAGTTTCCAAGATATGGACTATCGATAATTTACACCTTAGGCTCTGCTTCTAACTTGCTCCCAAATTGCAAAATGGTCTTATCTATTGGCGATTTCGTTCCAATTCACATTCCAAGTAATATTCGGCATGCTAATTACATTGCCGGTTGCCAAATTGCATTATCTCTTATAGTTTCCGAGATATGGACTATCGGTAATTTACACCTTAGGCTCTGCTTCTAACTTGGGCCCAAATTATAAAATGGTCTTATCTATTGGCGATTTCGTTCCAATTCACATTCCAAGTAATATCCGGCATGCTAATTGCATTGACGGTTGCCAAATTGAATTATCTCTTATAGTTTCCGAGATATGGACTATCGATAATTTACACCTTAGGCTCTGCTTCTAACTTGGGCCCAAATTGTAAAATGGTCTTACCTATTGGCGATTTCGTTCCAATTCACATTCCAAGTAATATTCGGCATGTTAATTACATTGCCGGTTGCCAAATTGCATTATCTCTTATAGTTTCCGAGATATGGACTATCGATAATTTACACCTTAGGCTCTGCTTCTAACTTGGGCCCAAATTGTAAAATGGTCTTATCTATTGGCGATTTCGTTCCAATTCACATTCCAAGTAATATTCGGCATGCTAATTACATTGCCGGTTGCCAAATTGCATTATCTCTTATAGTTTCCGAGATATGGACTATCGATAATTTACATCTTAGGCTCTGCTTCTAACTTGGGCCCAAATTGTAAAATCGTCTTATCTATTGGCGATTTCGTTCCAATTCACATTCCAAGTAATATTCGGCATGCTAATTACATTGCCGGTTGCCAAATTGCATTATCTCTTATAGTTTCCGAGATATGGACTATCGATAATTTACACCTTAGGCTCTGCTTCTAACTTGGGCCCAAATTGTAAAATGGTCTTATCTATTGGCGATTTCGTTCCAATTCACATTCCAAGTAATATTCGGCATGCTAATTACATTGCCGGTTGCCAAATTGAATTATCTCTTATAGTTTCCGAGATATGGACTATCGATAATTTACACCATAGGCTCTGCTTCTAACTTGGGCCCAAATTGTAAAATGGTCTTACCTATTGGCGATTTCGTTCCAATTCACATTCCAAGTAATATTCGGCATGCTAATTACATTGCCGGTTGCCAAATTGCATTATCTCTTATAGTTTCCGAGATATGGACTATCGATAATTTACATCTTAGGCTCTGCTTCTAACTTGGGCCCAAATTGTAAAATGGTCTTATCTATTGGCGATTTCGTTCCAATTCACATTCCAAGTAATATTCGGCATGCTAATTACATTGCCGGTTGCCAAATTGCATTATCTCTTATAGTTTCCGAGATATGGACTATCGATAATTTACACCTTAGGCTCTGCTTCTAACTTGGGCCCAAATTGTAAAATGGTCTTATCTATTGGCGATTTCGTCCCAATTCACATTCCAAGTGATATTCGGCATGCTAATTACATTGCCGGTTGCGAAATTGCATTATCTCTTATAGTTTCCGAGATATGGACTATCAATAATTTACACCTTAGGCTCTGCTTCTAACTTGGGCCCAAATTGTAAAATGGTCTTATCTATTGGCGATTTCGTTCCAATTCACATTCCAAGTAATATTCGGCATGCTAATTACATTGCCGGTTGCCAAATTACATTATCTCTTATAGTTTCCGAGATTTGGACTATCGATAATTTACACCTTAGGCTCTGCTTCTAACTTGGGCCCAAATTGTAAAATGGTCTTATCTATTGGCGATTTCGTTCCAATTCACATTCCAAGTAATATTCGGCATGCTAATTACATTGCCGGTTGCCAAATTGCATTATCTCTTATAGTTTCCGAGATATGGACTATCGATAATTTACACCTTAGGCTCTGCTTCTAACTTGGGCCCAAATTGTAAAATGGTCTTATCTATTGGCGATTTCGTTCCAATTCTCATTCCAAGTAATATTCGGCGTGCTAATTACATTGCCGGTTGCCAAATTGCATTATCTCTTATAGTTTCCGAGATATGGACTATCGATAATTTACACCTTAGGCTCTGCTTCTAACTTGGGCCCAAATTGTAAAATGGTCTTATCTATTGGCGATTTCGTTCCAATTCACATTCCAAGTAATATTCGGCATGCTAATTACATTGCCGGTTGCCAAATTGCATTATCTCTTATAGTTTCCGAGATATGGACTATCGATAATTTACACCTTAGGCTCTGCTTCTAACTTGGGCCCAAATTGTAAAATGGTCTTATCTATTGGCGATTTCGTTCCAATTCACATTCCAAGTAATATTCGGCATGCCAATTACATTGCCGGTTGCCAAATTGCATTATCTCTTATAGTTTCCGAGATATGGACTATCGATAATTTACACCTTAGGCTCTGCTTCTAACTTGGGCCCAAATTGTAAAATGATCTTATCTATTGGCGATTTCGTTCCAATTCACATTCCAACTAATATTCGGCATGCTAATTACATTGCCGGTTGCCAAATTGCATTATCTCTTATAGTTTCCGAGATATGGACTATCGATAATTTACACCTTAGGCTCTGCTTCTAACTTGGGCCCAAATTGTAAAATGGTCTTACCTATTGGCGATTCCGTTCCAATTCACATTCCAAGTAATATTCGGCATGCTAATTACATTGACGGTTGCCAAATTGCATTATCTCTTATAGTTTCCGAGATATGGACTATCGATAATTTACACCTTAGGCTCTGCTTCTAACTTGGGCCCAAATTGTAAAATGGTCTTATCTATTGGCGATTTTGTTCCAATTCACATTCCAAGTAATATTCGGCATGCTAATTACATTGCCGGTTGCCAAATTGCATTATCTCTTATAGTTTCCGAGATATGGACTATCGATAATTTACACCTTAGGCTCTGCTTCTAACTTGGGCCCAAATTGTAAAATGGTCTTATCTATTGGCGATTTCGTTCCAATTCACATTCCAAGTAATATTCGGCATGCTAATTACATTGCCGGTTGCCAAATTGCATTATCTCTTATAGTTTCCGAGATATGGACTATCGATAATTTACACCTTAGGCTCTGCTTCTAACTTGGGCCCAAATTGTAAAATGGTCTTATCTATTGGCGATTTCGTCCCAATTCACATTCCAAGTGATATTCGGCATGCTAATTATATTGCCGGTTGCGAAATTGCATTATCTCTTATAGTTTCCGAGATATGGACTATCGATAATTTACACATTAGGCTCTGCTTCTAACTTGGGCCCAAATTGTAAAATGGTCTTATCTATTGGCGATTTCGTTCCAATTCACATTCCAAGTAATATTCGGCATGCTAATTACATTGACGGTTGCCAAATTGCATTATCTCTTATAGTTTCCGAGATATGGACTATCGATAATTTACACCTTAGGCTCTGCTTCTAACTTGGGCCCAAATTGTAAAATGGTCTTATCTATTGGCGATTTTGTTCCAATTCACATTCCAAGTAATATTCGGCATGCTAATTACATTGCCGGTTGCCAAATTGCATTATCTCTTATAGTTTCCGAGATATGGACTATCGATAATTTACACCTTAGGCTCTGCTTCTAACTTGGGCCCAAATTGTAAAATGGTCTTATCTATTGGCGATTTCGTTCCAATTCACATTCCAAGTAATATTCGGCATGCTAATTACATTGCCGGTTGTCAAAATGCATTATCTCTTATAGTTTCCGAGATATGGACTATCGATAATTTACACCTTAGGCTCTGCTTCTAACTTGGGCCCAAATTGTAAAATGGTCTTATCTATTGGCGGTTTCGTTCCAATTCACATTCCAAGTAATATTCGGCATGCTAATTACATTGCCGGTTGCCAAATTGCATTATCTCTTATAGTTTCCGAGATATGGACTATCGATAATTTACACCTTAGGCTCTGCTTCTAACTTGGGCCCAAATTGTAAAATGGTCTTATCTATTGGCGATTTAGTTGCAATTCACATTCCAAGTAATATTCGGCATGCTAATTACATTGCCGGTTGCCAAATTGCATTATCTCTTATAGTTTCCGAGATATGGACTATCGATAATTTACACCTTAGTCTCTGCTTCTAACTTGGGCCCAAATTGTAAAATGGTCTTATATATTGGCGATTTCGTTCCAATTCACATTCCAAGTAATATTCGGCATGCTAATTACATTGCCTGTTGCCAAATTGCATTATCTCTTATAGTTTCCGAGATATGAACTATCGATAATTTACACCTTAGGCTCTGCTTCTAACTTGGGCCCAAATTGTAAAATGGTCTTATCTATTGGCGATTTCGTTCCAATTCACATTCCAAGTAATATTCGGCATGCTAATTACATTGCCGGTTGCCAAATTGCATTATCTCTTATAGTTTCCGAGATATGGACTATCGATAATTTACACCTTAGGCTCTGCTTCTAACTTGGGCCCAAATTGTAAAATGGTCTTATCTATTGGCGATTTCGTTCCAATTCACATTCCAACTAATATTCGGCATGCTAATTACATTGCCGGTTGCCAAATTGCATTATCTCTTATAGTTTCCGAGATATGGACTATCGATAATTTACACCTTAGGCTCTGCTTCTAACTTGGGCCCAAATTGTAAAATGGTCTTACCTATTGGCGATTCCGTTCCAATTCACATTCCAAGTAATATTCGGCATGCTAATTACATTGCCGGTTGCCAAATTGCATTATCTCTTATAGTTTCCGAGATATGGACTATCGATAATTTACACCTTAGGCTCTGCTTCTAACTTGGGCCCAAATTGTAAAATGGTCTTATCTATTGGCGATTTCGTTCCAATTCACATTCCAAGTAATATTCGGCATGCTAATTACATTGCCGGTTGCCAAATTGCATTATCTCTTATAGTTTCCGAGATATGGACTATCGATAATTTACACCTTAGGCTCTGCTTCTAACTTGGGCCCAAATTGTAAAATGGTCTTATCTATTGGCGATTTCGTCCCAATTCACATTCCAAGTGATATTCGGCATGCTAATTACATTGCCGGTTGCGAAATTGCATTATCTCTTATAGTTTCCGAGATATGGACTATCGATAATTTGCACCTTAGGCTCTGCTTCTAACTTGCTCCCAAATTGTAAAATGATCTTATCTATTGGCGATTTCGTTCCAATTCACATTCCAAGTAATATTCGGCATGCTAATTACATTGCCGGTTGCCAAATTGCATTATCTCTTATAGTTTCCGAGATATGGACTATCGATAATTTACACCTTAGGCTCTGCTTCTAACTTGGGCCCAAATTGTAAAATGGTCTTATCTATTGGCGATTTCGTTCCAATTCACATTCCAAGTAATATTCGGCATGCTAATTACATTGCCGGTTGCCAAATTGAATTATCTCTTATAGTTTCCGAGATATGGACTATCGATAATTTACACCATAGGCTCTGCTTCTAACTTGGGCCCAAATTGTAAAATGGTCTTACCTATTGGCGATTTCGTTCCAATTCACATTCCAAGTAATATTCGGCATGCTAATTACATTGCCGGTTGCCAAATTGCATTATCTCTTATAGTTTCCGAGATATGGACTATCGATAATTTACATCTTAGGCTCTGCTTCTAACTTGGGCCCAAATTGTAAAATGGTCTTATCTATTGGCGAT